>NC_047103.1:150114510-150442010 GCF_902500255.1 Thalassophryne amazonica | reverse complement strand
ATGCGCCATCTGCTTCTCTCTTCCGGCTTTCACCACTGCTTTGCAGTTGGTTTTCCAGCACACGTCTCCGGGCCGTGAAGCAGCTCGATCCCTCATGAGGCTGAGGCAGGGAAAACGTCGAGTGTCCAATTACGCAATAGACTTCCGCATCCTGGCTGCTAAAAGTGACTGGAATCTCGCAGCTCTTCAGGATGTCTTTCTCCAGGGCTTGGCTGAAGAGATTCAGGATCGGCTGGTGTCTGTGAATCTCCCCGAAGACCTGGATCAGCTCATCGCTCTCGCCATCCGGACCGACCGGCGCTTGCAAGACCTTCCACGGCGTGCCATCTGGCACCCAGCCAGCCGCTCCGCATCTCCCCCTCTCTGCACTTCCTCCAGTAAGGTCGACGCTGATTCTCCGCGTCGCAGCACAAAGGAGCTTGTGCAGCTGGGCCGCAGTCACCTCTCCTCCGCTGAGAAGTAGCGTCGTCGTGACAACAGACTTTGTTTTTACTGTGGCGATTCAGGACACATGATTAGTCATTGCCTAGCCAGGAGTGCCACCTTGCGGCCAAAGTCGGACATATGGGTGAGTCTAAATTCTATTTCTCCATCCACAGCACAAAATGTTATTCCTGTGAGGCTCTCCTCTGAGCATTCCTCTGTTTCCTTGTCAGCCTTCACTGATTCCGGTTCTGACGCAAATTTAATTCAGTCCTCTCTTGCCAGGTCCCTGCATCTGAATTTAGTAGAGCTCTCGCGCCCTCTGGTGGTGCGTGCTGTGGATGGCCGTGAATTGGGACGTGTCACTCACCGCACTCAGTCTGTTTCTTTGATTGTGACAGAGAATCACGCCGAAATGATCAGTTTTCATGTGTTTGACAAGATGACACATCCGCTTATTCTGGGGCACCCCTGGTTACAGCAGCACTGTCCTCATTTTAATTGGGCTGAGGGGAAAATTGTGTCATGGGGCCCAGCTTGTGATAACTCCTGCCTTTCAAGATCAATTCTCTCTCAGCCCGTTGCTAACCCAGATCTCACTGGGGTTCCTGCTTGCTATCATGATTTAGCTACAGTTTTTAGCAAAAGCAGGGCCAAATCACTACCTCCTCATCGTGTGTATGATTGCGCCATCGAGCTCCTTCCTGGGGCAAACCCACCCCGGGGATAACTATTTTCTCTGTCGGCACCTGAACGCCACGCGATGAACGAGTACATACAGGAGTCCTTAGCAGCTGGGCTAATTCATCACTCCTCGTCACTTGCTGGGGCGGGGCTTTTCTTTGTGGAGAAGAAAGATAAATCACTCCGCCCATGCATTGATTACCGGGGGCTTAACGAAGTTACCATTAACAACCGTTATCCTCTGCCGCTCATCTCATCAGCTTTTGAGTTATTGGAAGGAGCTACGGTGTTTACGAAATTAGATCTCAGTAATGCTTATCATCTTGTTCGGATCAGAGAAGGAGACGAGTGGAAAACGGCGTTCAATACACCCTCGGGGCACTATGAATATTTAGTGATGCCATTTGGTCTCACAAATGCCCCAGCTGTGTTTCAAAACCTGGTAAATGATGTGTTGCAGAATTATTTCAATAAGTTTGTATTTGTTTATCTGGATGATATTTTGATTTTCTCACCTGATCTAGATTCGCATATTGAACATGTTCACACCGTACTTCAGACCCTGTTAAGCCATAGCCTGTTTGTCAAAGCTGAAAAATGTGAATTTCACTAATCTTCTGTTTCTTTCTTGGGGTTTGTGATTTCAGAAGGTGAAATTAAAATGGATCCTGCCAAGGTGGCTGCGGTACGAGATTGGCCTGTTCCATCTTCTCGTAAGGAGGTCCAGAAATTCCTGGGCTTCGCTAATTTCTACCACAAGTTCATTCGTAATTTCAGTTCCATTGCAACTCCTCTTCATGACGCCACATCATCCCTCCGGTCATTTTCATGGATGCCGGAGTGCGAGAACGCTTTCAGGGTCTTAAAGAATCGCTTTACTGAGGCCCCCGTGCTGCTCCTCCCTGACCCCGCCCGACAGTTCGTGGTAGAGGTAGACGCTTCCGATTTTGGAGTGGGTGCGGTACTGTCTCAAGGACGTGCTGAAGACAATAGGCTGCATCCGTGCGCCTATTTGTCCAAGAAGTTGACACCTGCTGAGCGAAATTACAGCATCGGGGACCGCGAGCTGTTGGCAGTAAAGGTGGCCTTGGAGGAGTGGCGCCACTGGCTGGAGGGGGTACAAACACCTTTTCTGGTTTATACGATCATAAAAATCTGGAGTATTTGCGATCGGCCAAACGCCTTAACGCTCGTCAAGCTAGGTGGGCAATATTTTTTAGCAGATTCAATTTCATGTTGTCATACTGGCCTGGGACAAAAAACGGGAAACCCGATGCCTTGTCTCGTCAGGGGGAACCTGTCAACGCCCCAGCAGATCCTGAACCCATCCTGCCTGCTTCCTGTTTTGTTTCCACTCTCACATGGGAAATTGAGTCGAGAGTCCGGTCGGCAGCTGATGGGGTTCCGGTGTCTTGCGCCTGTCCTGCTTATAGGCTTTTTGTTCCTGCCGGACTCAGGGGGGAGGTAATCAAGTGGGGACACGACAGCCGCTTTGCTTGCCATCCGGGTATAAAAAAGACTCAGTTGGTACTTCAGCAGAGATTTTGGTGGCCGGGAATGGTGAATCATGTAACCGAATGTTAATGCTTGTCAAACCTGTGCTATGCATAAGATGCCCAATCGCCCTCCTGCAGGACTGTTAATGCCGTTGCCTGTTCCTACTCATCCATGGTCACACATTACTATGGATTTTGTAACTGGTCTTCCACCCTCTAGAGGAAACACTGTGATTTTGTCCGTAGTTGATAGATTATCCAAAATGGCTCATTTTGTTCCCCTGCCCAAGTTACCTTCAGCCAAGGAAACCGCAGAGGTGATGCTTACGAGCATCTTTAGAATCCATGGTTTTCCCCAGGATATTGTGTCGGATTGGGGTCCTCAATTTGTATCACACTTCTGGAGGGAATTCTGCCGTCTCCTTGGGGTTTCAGCTAGTTTAACCTCGGGTTACCATCCACAAGCCAATGGTCAAACCGAGCGGGTCAACCAAGATTTGGAAGAGGGACTCCGAATTTTAGACTCCCAGCAGCCTGCCATCTGGTCCGTCCAACTGCCCTGGGTTGAACTAGCCCATAATCACTTGCCTTCAGCATCTACTGGTTACTCACCTTTTCATGTCGTTTTTGGTCATCAACCCTCTCTGTTTCCTCCTCTAGATCTCGACTTTTCGGTTCCTTCTGCACTTCGTCTCATCCTCCGCTGCACAGGCCTATAAGTCTGCCGCTGACCGTAGAAGGTCCCCTGCTCCTGCCTATGTTCCCGGCCAAAAAGTGTGACTTTCTACCCGCCATCTGAAATTGAGAGGACTGTCTCGTAAACTGGCTCCCAGGTTCATCGGTCCATTTCCTGTGTCCAGAATTATTAACCCCGTTTCTGTTCGTCTTCGTCTCCCCAGGTCACTCCGCATTCATCTGTCCTTTCATACCAGTCAGATTAAACCTGCTAGGTCCAGTCCTTTGTGCCCTCCTGCCGTTCCCCCCCCCCCCCCCCCCGCCCGCCCGGTTCGTGGATGGTGGCCCGGCGTTCGCAGTGCGGCGGCTCCTGGCCTCTCGCCGTTGTGGCCGTGGGGTTCAGTATTTGGTGGATTGGGAGGGTTATGGCCCTGAGGAGCGGTCATGGATTCCCTCCCGCTTTGTTCTGGACCCCGCTCTGATTCATGAGTTTCACTCCTCTCATCCTGGTTCGCCTGGGGCGTCCGGGGTCGGCCGTGGAGGAGGGGGGGGGAGTACTGTCAGGGCTTGAGTTTTGTTCTTTTGTGTTATCAGATTTTTGGTTTATTTATTCTTTTGTTGGGATTTTTCTGCTTGGGTCTGTCTGTCTCTGTTTCTCTTATTGGTTCTTGGTAATGGGTGTTTCTCTTTCTCTCTCTGGCCACGCCCTGCTTCTGGTGCTTTCCATGTGCACCTGTTCCTGATTGCCACCTGGGGTTTTATAAGCTCACTGGGTGGTATTGTTCTCCTCCAGTTTATCGTGCCTTGTGCCTGCATTCCAGCTCTGTACCTGTGTTCTTGTTCCTGCCTGCCTCATAGTGTGTACCTGACCTCCTGCCTGTTTTGACCACGCCATTTTGCCTGATGATTTCTGTACTGCTGCTTTTGTTGGACTGCCTGCTCGTGTACCGACCTCTGCATTTTCCTTTAGTAAAGACCACTAACAAACAGAGCTGTCTGCCGGAGCTGTGCATTTGTGTCCTACCATTACCGTGCATCCCGCCTGTCAGTATGAAACACAAAAATCTTGTTAAAGAGTAAAAATCCATGGTTTGGAGTAAAAGAAAAAAAAAAAATCAGTGAACAGTGTTCAGAGAATATTGTGAGGCTTTAATTTTACATCCCACCACCAGAGTTTCACGTCTGATAGCACCAACACAGATGATGCAAATAATCATCCGTGCTGGGAGACAGAAGAATCAGACCCAGTTATGGTTTAGGGAAATAAGAGAGCATGCAGTGAGTGTGTGTCCTCACAAAAGTGAGACGGGGGCGGTAATTTATCTCAGGACATTTCTTGGTTGCACACTGAGGGCAGTTGGACCAGAATGAAGCTGATGAAGCCGTGTTCAGGCCTCCCTTATAAGGTCAGTGAAAGCAGATGGAGGAATGGCTGTGAATTATTTAGAGAGGAAGATTTTAAATTTTCTTGAAACTGCATCAGCGGCAGGGAGAAAAACTGATTCAGAACTGATTACCTAATGAGTCGGTAGACTGTAAAGCCTGGGGAGTGGGGGGGGGGGGTGTAACTCTCCTCTGCCGTGATGTTGAAGAGCTTAGAAGCCAAACTTCATCAAAACAAGTAGTAACACTTAAACACCTCTAAATGCTGATTTTCATTGTGATTGTGATATTACTGATGCAAAAAGCTGACCGATGGTCTTCCTATTGCTCGATTACACACAGTGTGGATGAGAATGTTGATTACAACAAAATCTGATATCAGTTTGTGCTGGTCAAACAAACCGATCAGCATAAAGCTGCAACCATCTGATTATTCTCACAGATCAATCAAATATAATAATAATAATAATATCTAGAGAGTGTTCCAAGAGTGAGTGGCTTAGTGGTTAGCACTGTTGCCTCACAGCAAGAAGGTCATGGGCTTGATTCCCCACTTTTGGCATTTCTGTGTGAAATTTGCATGTTCTCCTGTGTATTCGCGTGGGTTTCCTCCGAGTGCTCCGGCTTCCTCTCACATCTAAACACATGCACGTTAGGTGGAGTGAGTGAGTGTGTGAGTGTTCCAAGGGCATATACCTTTGCCAAAACATCACACATATCTGTAAATGTTAGCAGGATTACACAAAACTACCGTCGTGTGCTGCTCAGTTTAGGTTCATAAGCTTGAAGAAATTACGCAGCAGCACTGGAACTATTCACATTTATTTACAGGACTTTCAAAACATAATCCACCTGCTCCAGTCAGGATCACCTCACTTCTGGGACTGGCTGCGCTTCACTCACATCCTTATATTCTCACTGGCCTAGTGCCCCTGCAGGTGACATTTGTCACTGCAGTCATAAAGTTCCAAATGCAACAACTACAAAACCAATTTTCTTGAAACTTGATGAAAAGGTGGGGTACGGACAAAGAAGAATTTTATTTATTAATCTGCCAAAATGAAGTTTTGGCAAGATAAACCTGTTTTAGCAAGACAAACCTTCAGAAACCTTCAGGGTTTACCTGGAGGTCAAAGATGACCTACAAGTAGGTCAAATTTCATATTTGAGTAAAACAAATTGTGCAGTGCACCAAATTATAGAGCTTAATTACAGGATTCAGAACATATCAAAAGTTTTGTGTTATTTGGTGACGTTATGGTGACAAAAAGGTGCAAAATTTAGATATTTAAGGGTGAAAAAGTGTGCAAATTGTCTTGGATCATCTTCAAAATGGACATGTAGAAACTTGAAGAAAACTTCTCTTGACAAGCGAAAAAAATTGAGATCAAGGTCAAAGATCAAGGTCACAATATGGTCAAAGACCAGTCTCAGTAAATAAACATTCCTGAAGGCATTTTCTTGATTTTTTGCATCCAAATATCAGGGAATTATAGGGGTTGGCTTTGCAAAAGTGCTGTTGTCTCAGAAAAGCAAATGACCTTGACCTTCAGGGCTTGTCGTGAGGTCAAATGTGACCTACATGTAGGTCAAAATCCATTTCTAAGTGAAACATGTGTGGTACATCAGATGAAAGGTCTTGGTGAATGCTTTCTAAAGATATCATGATTGCTCTGGTATGACTTCACTGAGTGACGTTATGATGGAAAGAGGTTCAGATTATGACATTAAAAGATGTGGTGCAGGTAGTTCTTTTCTCAGTATTGTCTTCAAGATGCACCTGTGGACACTTGGTCCTTATCTTGACATCTTATCTTGACACACAATGTGATCATCTAAAGAAATTGTCAGTCCCCTTCTTGGTGGTCGTTCCTCGTGGTAATCTCTCTCAACTTTTGGCAAGATACCCATCACCCTCAGTGTAACAGTTTTCATTTATTTATTATTAACATTGAGAGATTAGGTGTTGTTCAACATCTAAGGTGACAGGTGGTGCATGAGGCTTTGTCTGCTCTGCGCTTGTCAAAATTTGTCAAAAGTTACACGCAGTTACACTGCAGGGTTTTTTTTTATACCAATTGACTTACTGGACAATCAAAATTAACAACAGTTCATTGCATTCAATGATCACTGAATTCATCATTCACACTCACACACTCATCTTCAACCGCTTAGTCCAAATTAAGGGTCATTGGGGGGGGGAGTCTATCCCAGCAGTCATAGAGTGCAAGGTGGGGTGCACCCAGGACAGGATGCCAGTCTGTCACAGGGCCACATATAGACAAACAAACACATTCACACCTGCATACACACCTACGGACATTTTTAAAGTGTCCAATCCACCACCTGCATGTCTTTGGATGTGAGACGAAGCCGGAGCACACAGAGAAACTACGCAAACACAGGGAGAACACACAAACTCCACACAGAAAGGCCACAGGTGGGAATCAAACCCACGAGCTTCTCGCTGTGAGGCAACAGTGTTAACCACTAAGCCACTGTGCTGCCTGAATTCATCATTCTATTGAGATAAATCAAAAATAAAAGGGCGCAATCTAATTAAGGTTATATTTTAAACTCTGTCTCCCACTGCGTGCGTGTGTGTGTGTGTGTTTCTGGGTGACAAACATAACTTCCTTGGCAACACTGGTTCTCAAAGAATGGGGTGGGGACCCTCTGGGGACAATGGGAGTATGTAGCAATGAGATGTGAAAAATATTGAGTTGGTGTTTTCTTTTCATGGAGCAGTACACCTTAATATTTTTTGATGAATGAATGGAATGTTGTGTTTTTATAGCATTCTGTAATCTCCCTGACAAGGCTTCCTGATGGAAAAGTCTCCTGTTTTTCCAGCCTTCCTCCCCAAACACAGCTATTGTTTGTGTGAATCAAGATATAGTATTAAATGTAGTTGCACACAAATTATTTTTACTGTTGTGACACTGAATGATTTTCACGAATAAAGTCGTGACAAAAATGTACACACAGTGTGCACAGGATTATAGCTGACAGCACCAATGTTATCGATTGAATATTGTCTTAATGTTCTGATTCTCACATCTGGGACACAATTAAGGGACTTTGTCCACATTTGTTTGGGCAAGTTAGAGGCATTTGTCACAGTGTTAACCATAGATTCAGTCATGTCTATGTATTTACACAGAGCCTGCGTGCCCGCATCAAAGCGCTCTCCTCCCCATGGCGTTACACGGGTGACTTGCTGAGTAGACAGTGCACATGTGCCAAACAATGCAACAACAGGCTATTAAAGCTGGATGACTAAAGATCCCAATATTTATTCAGTTTCAGGCAACATCTATTGTACAAATGAAGTGTTCAGATGCAAAACCACATTAGTGCAGCAGATAAGTGAATATGTACTGAGGGATCCTTCAAATGGTGATGCAAGCACCAAATTTGGCACACATACTCCTTAGACATTACTCTTTTAAACATGCCGAGTGGCCACGTGAACTTTCAATAGGCGACCAAGAAGGGGACAATTGAAGAATTACACAGGGGTGAACATTTAAAAATACTCCAATCATAATGAAACGTATTCCATATTATTTGTCTGATCATAAAGATTCCATAAAGGTATAGTTTGGACTATCTGTGAATGAATGTTGTGAAGTTATGGGGTAAAAACAGTAAAAACACTGACAAAGGTCAATTTCAGTTTGTACAGGGGTCTAAAGTTAAAGTTGCTCCAATTTTGGTAAAACGTGGTGCAAATTACTGGTTGAGCTAATAGGATTAATAAATGGAATAGTTTTGATTGTGTTGCGTGCTTGGTTTGCAAAGTAAAAGTTAAACAATGTCAACATCCATTGGATTCTATAACATGTGACATGTGCTACCCTGTAACTTGATAACTAACCATGATACATGATGCAAACTATTCCTTTTTAAAACCATATTCACTCAACTAATAATTTGCATCACTTTTTACCAAAATTGGAGCAACTTTAACTTTTGACCCCTGTACAAATTGAAATTGACCTTTGTCACCATTCTTGCTGTTTTTACCCCATAACTCCAGAACATTCATTCACAGATAGTCCAAACTATACCTTTTTGGAATCTTTATGATCAGACAAATAATATGGAATACCTTTCAATATGATTGGAGCATCTTTAAATTTTGACCCCAGTGTAATTCTTCAATTGAATACTTCTTGGCTGCCTATTGAAAGTTCATGTGGCCACTCTGCATTTTTAAAAGAGTAATGTCTAAGGAGTACGTGTGCCAAATTTGGTGCTTGCATCACAATTTGAAGCATTTTTTTTTTTTTAGTTATCCGCTGCACTAAATGGAGAAAACTGCAGTTTAAAATGCACAGATTTCCATCAACAAAATGGAAATGATTTGTTCAAAGTATTTAATATTTTGCACACTAAACATTACCGAAGCAGCCAAGTGCATAATTTCCTCAACTAAAAATGTCATTTTGGAGATGCTGGGTTTTGCATCTGAATCCTTCAAATGGACCCATTTTGAGCATAAAAGCAGTATAACAGTTCATGCTCTTGGAATTTCACAGTTTTATCTCCATAATCTGCTGTTGTGGGTTAGCTGTTCTTTTGGGAATAGAGGGATGCCTATTTATCGTTCAAAGGCAGGTGGCGGGGGCGTTGGAAAGCACTGTAATATCTGATTTTTAACCATTTAAACAACTCAGTTTAAGTCATTCTGGAGAAAGATTTAAAACAGTTGCCACGTTTGCCAAAAACACCAGCTACAAGAAAGAAAATTAAGAAATCCTGTCCTCTTAGAACCTACAAGGAATCACAATTTTGTTTTTTCTTTTTCCTTATAATCAACACATGCATTAATCAATGAAGTAGAATGATTCAACATAGCTCAAGGCGGGGTGAGGTGGGGGGTGATGTGACCAGCACATAAGGGAAACGCTGGTTTAAGATGAGTGATCAATTATCTTAAAGGCTGCTGATGAGATACTTAAACAGGTAATCAGTCACATGTCAATTTTTAATTAGTCAACAGGAACACAAATGGTCGACTGTTTTTAAACCAGGGACTAGTGCTTAAATTCATTTATTCATTTTAATCAGTCTGCTAGTGGCTTCAGATCATAAATAAGCACAGTATTTCTGGAAGCCATCTGTTTGGAGCCAGATGTTTTCCACCTTCTGCATGGTGGAATGAGAAGCACAAATACAGTTCACACACCTGCAGCTTGGATGATTCATGCAGCAAGAAGAGAAGAGAAGAGATGTTCTTACTGGGTCTGCTGGTCGTTTTGATGGAAAGGTTTGTGCAGCTCACATAGTCCGTAACTTCCACGCTGAGGTTCGTGCAGTCTGACACCCCACTCACATTCATCGCCCGAAAATCCATCTTCTGTGGCTCCAACTGCAGGTTTGTTTTGTTTTTTTCTGAGTTTTTTTGAGTTTTTTTAGTAGTAGTAACTTAATTGCGCTTGCACAGGCTGAGGCACAAACATACAAATGTGCATTTGGCACCAATCCGTGTGGGGAATGGCACCTGGAAAGTCCACTGATGAGTTGCTGATGGTACAAATGAGACAGGTCCACGCACGCAGCACCAAACTGTGGAGGAATGAAGCTGCGCTGCTAAGGCAACTGAATGAGAGGAGGAGGAGGAGACAGAGGAGGAGGAGGAGTGTCTCTCTCTCTCTCTCTCTCTCTCGCTTACTGTCATTCAGGACCATCAATGTGCAGCACACAAGATGATCACAAACACAGCCGAGTAAAGCTCAAAGTAACCAAGGTGTTGAAATGCATGCTGGTTCTATTTATTAAAACATGGTGATGCCTGTTTTTCTTCAGTGCCCTAATTCTCCATTTAATCCCCAATTCCATCCTTCATCCTTCCTGTCTCGAGGGATCCCAAAAGCCATTATCACGTCCTCACACACTCCCCACAAATAAGTCACAGAGCTGCAGTGGTACTGAAATGAACAACAAATTCAGTTCATGGATCAAGAAAAATGAATTATCAACTCTTCTGATCACAGCTTAGAGCTGTTACATTGTGCAAAATCACCCCGATCCTAAAAACCAGGGCTTTTGTTCTCCTATAAAGCAACTCAGTGACCTCATGACTCAGAGCTCTCGCCTAATGCCTCACAATTTCAATAGCACAGGTCACAGAGACTGTTTCTGCTGAGACAAACACCACAAATACACTTCTGATGGCAGAGTCCAGGATGTCATTTAAAGCCTAAATGTTGGTCTTAATTCCATGCAATGTGTAATATTTGACTTCATATGAAGGAGCTGCTCCACCCCCCACACACTATACTGACCATTAGCGCAACCAGACCAAAGACAGGTGTATCCACCCACTGAGATCTAGCCAATTCCAGGTCTACAGATCACAGGAAATGGTGTCACAACAGCGCAGAGCTTTAGAGGCTTGCACAACAGCAGCAGAACATGACTGTCCACTCAGAAAGGATGCTCCATCCGCCTACCTTCATGAGTGACTCAGGATTGGACTCTCAAGACAGAAAAGCCTTGGTGGTCCACCAGTGGCGGAGCCAATTGGTGGCTTGGGGGGCCATAAAATTTTATTACAGAGATTAGAGCATGCCATAGGTATTAAAGGCACTGCGCTGCAGTGGTCTGAATCATATTTATCTAATAGATTACAATTTGTTCATGTAAATGGATAATCTTCTTCACAGACTAAGGTTAATTATGGAGTTCCACAAGGTTCTGTACTAGGACCAATTTTATTCACTTTATACATGCTTCCCTTAGGCAGTATTATTAGACAGCATTGCTTAAATTTTCATTGTTACGCAGATGATACCCAGCTTTATCTATCCATGAAGCCAGAGGACACACACCAATTAGCTAAACTGCAGGATTGTCTTACAGACATAAAGACATGGATGACCTCTAATTTCCTGCTTTTAAACTCAGATAAAACTGAAGTTATTGTACTTGGCCCCACAAATCTTAGAAACATGGTGTCTAACCAGATCCTTACTCTGGATGGCATTACCGTGACCTCTAGTAATACTGTGAGAAATCTTGGAGTCATTTTTGATCAGGATATGTCATTCAATGTGCATATTAAACAAATATGTAGGACTGCTTTTTTGCATTTGCGCAATATCTCTAAAATTAGAAAGGTCTTGTCTCAGAGTGATGCTGAAAAACTAATTTATGCATTTATTTCCTCTAGGCTGGACTATTGTAATTCATTATTATCAGGTTGTCCTAAAAGTTCCCTGAAAAGCCTTCAGTTAATTCAAAATGCTGCAGCTAGAGTACTGACAGGGACTAGAAGGAGAGAGCATATTTCACCCATATTGGACTCTCTTCATTGGCTTCCTGTTAATTCTAGAACAGAATTTAAAATTCTTCTTCTTACTTATAAGGTTTTGAATAATCAGGTCCCATCTTATCTTAGGGACCTCATAGTACCATATCACCCCAATAGAGCGCTTCGCTCTCAGACTGCAGGCTTACTTGTAGTTCCTAGGGTTTTTAAGAGCAGAATGGGAGGCAGAGCCTTCAGCTTTCAGGCTCCTCTCCTGTGGAACCAGCTCCCAATTCGGATCAGGGAGACAGACACCCTCTCTACTTTTAAGATTAGGCTTAAAACTTTCCTTTTTGCTAAAGCTTATAGTTAGGGCTGGATCAGGTGACCCTGAACCATCCTGTTATGTGGGCCGCTGAAGAGGAGGTACTGCTGGCCCACTACCACAAGAGGGCGCCTTGCTTGGAGTGCGGGCTCCAAGCACGAGAAGGCGCCAGACCCAGAGGAAGTGACAGCTGTCACTCATCACACCAGCTGTCACTCATCTTCACCACTACTTAAGCCGGACTGCAACTCCACCTCCCCGCCGAGAAATCAACTACCATTAAAAAGGTAATTTCTCTGCTGACAGACACTTTGTGTGTTTAACCTGAACTTCTGTTACAGCCGTTTTCCTGGAGTGTTTTCTTGTCTGAGGAATTGGCGTTTGGTGTGACAGCGACGGCTTCGCCTCACATCCCAACCCAGATAAGTGGTTAAACCAGGAGCTGTACGAGTGTGTGATTGGAGGTGGAGGAGCTCCCTCCTAACTGTGTATGGACTGTGAATTACTGAGTGTGCGGACTCACACTCATACATCTTATCTCTGCTTTCTGCCAGCAGTACCAGGGTCGACAGCCGAAGACAGAGGCCACCTGGGGACTCGGGACTTGGCGGCTCCGGTGTTCTTCAGACCGTTGGTGGTGGAAGCCGTGTGGGACGCGGCTTCTCTCTCGTCAGGGGTCTTCTATCTTCGAGCCTGCCCACACGTCACCTGGTGTTATTGACTGTGCAAATTTCTGTACATTTAGTTGTGTGTTATCACAACATTAAATTGTTACTTTTTGGCTTACTCATTGTCCGTTCATTTGCGCCCCTTGTTGTGGGTCTGTGCTACGACACCTTCCAAACACATCCCTTAGTTATGCTGCTATAGACTTAGACTGCTGGGGGGTTCCCATGATGCACTGAGTGTTTCTCTTTTTGCTCTGTATGCACCACTCTGCATTAATCATTAGTGATTGATCTCTGCTCTCCTCCACAGCATGTCTTTTTCCTGGTTCTCTCCCTCAGCCCCAACCAGTCCCAGCAGAAGACTGCCCCTCCCTGAGCCTGGTTCTGCTGGAGGTTTCTTCCTGTTAAAAGGGAGTTTTTCCTTCCTACTGTCGCCAAGTGCTTGCTCACAGGGGGTCGTTTTGACCGTTGGGGTTTTTCCGTAATTATTGTATGGCTTTGCCTTACAATATAAAGCGCCTTGGGGCAACTGTTTGTTGTGATTTGGCGCTATATAAATATTTGTGGATCTCAACTGCAGTTTTGCGCTGAGAATGTCTCAATATTGCGTAACTGAGCAAAGTGATGAATGTGTGTGTTCGGTCATCCACCAATGCTGTATCACCCTTCACAAACATAATTTTCAGTTTTGCAAAAACATTTATTTGTAAAACCCCACACACGTTACAAATCAGAAATTCGTGTTTGTGGATCACAAAGCACATGATTTTAAGTGATGTGTGTGCGCATTGATACCACATTTTAGAGGAGCACGGGTGACTAAAATATATCTTGGTATTTATAAAGCAATTTACTATATATTGTTCATTTCGATGACATTTTGTGGAGCCCCTCCAACTTTTACCAGCCTCCCCCCCCCAACAAAGATTTCCTGGCACCGCCACTGTGGTCTGCTGTGTTTGTTTTTACCTGAGGCTAATGGCCATAGGTTATTGCGAAGACCTGGCATCTCTCCATCTGTCTGTCTGTGCTCAGCATAAGTCCAGTTCCATTACTGCCACAGTCTTCGAATTCAGAGGGAACATTCTTGGGACACAGACCTTGGACAAGTTCAAAGATGGCTAACCTTGACATATTTTAAGAGGTTAAAATGCCTCATTCTGTTTGAACCTGTTCTGCTTTGGTTTTTGAGTGGCGGGGGATGACAGCCAATCAGAGTAGAGCTGTACCGTGACGTCACCGGCTGGTCTTTTCAAAACCGCTTTGCTTTGTGTTTATATGCATGTCTCACATATTATGTAAAGGTTAGCGAGAAATAAGCACTTCTAAAACCGAAAACAGTGTTTTTCGAACCTAATAACACTGCTGAGCTTATTAGCATTAGCATGGTGACATCACAGGCTGGTAGCTAGCTGCAAACCTCTTTCGTTTATGTGTAAATATATCCTCTTTGTCATATATTATTTAAAAGCTAATGAGAAATAAACACTTCTAAAACTGAAAACGCCGTTTTTGGAACCTAATAACACCACTGAACTTATTGCAAAATGCTGTTTTGTTTGTGTGTAAATATAACCTCTTTGTCATATATTATGTAAAAGATAGCAAGAAATAAGCACTTCTAAAACTGAAAATGCTCTTTTTGCAACCTGATAACACTGTTGTGGCATTAGCGTGCACGCTAACTTCTGCTAACTTCCTATGGAGTTAAATTTTTAATAGAGGGGCTTTATTGAACATGTACAAATTGTATGCAAGACAAAAGGATCTTAATTAATTAAACTGCAAATTATAAAGAACACAAGGCTCATACGGCTGAGGGTATTTTAGCATTGCATTGCATTTTTCTTTTCCAAACAGCTTCAATTCACTTCAGTTCAATTCAATTTAGTTATAGCGCCAAATCACATAAAGTCGTCCCAAGGTCCCTCACATGGATAAGGTCGAACCTTACCAACCCCACTGAGCAGCAGATAGATAGATTGATCGATCTTTTGTAAACTCTTGTGGAATAGTGCTAGTAGACCAGGGGCACTGCAAGAATATCAATACCAGCTTTGAGTATTTCGCCTGGTATTGCATCCTCACCAGCTGCTTTATTGTTCTTCAGTTTTATTATGGTAGATGTTACCTCATTAAGATCAGGTGGTATGTCAAGTTGTGTTCTGACTGATTCATTTGGCAGAGTCTGTAAACTGCCAGTAAACAGAACTCTAACCATTATACAGTTCACTATAACTTTAGCCAACTTTTCATTCTTATTAGTGATAGTAGAACCGTATTTTCTTTTTAGCACAGAGCATGATTGAGAGATCGGCCCTGTAGCCTCCTTAATAGCAGATTACATTGCTTTGATATCACTTTTGATCCTTAGCAGTCTTGATCTTAGTACAGAGGGACTCCCAGTATTTTACACATTATTTAGCTGTTCTTTAGACTTCTGCATGACACATTAGCAGTTCACTGAGTGAACTGTGAATTCACTAGAACTAACAAATTCACTAGATCACTGAGTGAATTTCTTGTTGTCCTCGATTTCATCCTCATGAGAGCTTGTCTCTTTCTCTACAACAGGCTCCGTGTCTTTAACGAAGCATTATGCCAGTCAGGGCCATGCCTATGGTTTTTACTAAATAATGTGAGCCCACCGCTGTGAATGGTGTGTTTTACGTCAGTCCACTGAGTTTCAGGGTCATCTGATGCCTGCAACTCACTTGCTAAATCATTACAGAAGTGCTCTCTGAGGTGAGGTATGGCTGTACGGGTCACATCTTTCTTGTCTGACTGCTTTTTACAATGATGGAACAACTTTGGACAGAACCTCATGAAAGACAGCACAAGGCTGGGGTCTGAGTCACAGTCAGCACTGTGGTAGGTTCTTGTGTTGATGACTTCAGATCTATTGGTGCTGTCATGTAATCACAAAGTTACATTTTGTTATGTTTTGATCTTGAGTGACACCATAACTTTTTACATCCGCCAATTATTTTTTGTCTGTCTGTCTGTTAGCAGGATTACGTCAAAACTACTGCACAGGTTCTGATGAAATTTTCACCACAGATAGATATTAGACATGGAGGACTCCATTAAATTTTGGAGGTGATCTGGATCCGGATCCAGATTCTGAATCAAAATTTCACATTCTATAGGTTTTTAAGGATTACGGGACAACTACTACACGTATAGTCACCAAATTTGCACCACAGATAGATATTAGGCCATGGAAGACCACTGAATTTTGGAGGTGATCCGGATCTGGATTCCAATTTGTATGCTTCCCTTTGTCAGATATTGAGGATTACGCTAAAACGTTTTAACAGATTTTCACCAAATTTTTACCACACATTGGTGTTAGGTCTGAAGACTCCATTACATTTTGGAGGCGATCTGGATCAGGATTTCACTTTGTAGACTTTTAAGGATTACATCAAAACTACTTCATGGTTACAACATCATGATATAAAACCAAGATCAAGAACACTATTTTGTTTCATCTTGTGAATTAAACATCAGATTACAACATCTTGATCAGTCAGACCATTCTGGATCAGTGTGCAATTATTGCATTGTGTTGTGGAGTCTGGATCCAGGTAAAGTCTGGGTCATGATGTGAATCACATATCTTTTATCTTGGCGGACATCAGAAGTCTCAGATTGCTCTTGCTTCTTGCTTGAGGTTTTCTAGGAAACAGAGAGTTTGTGATGCATAGGCTTTGTCGAGAACGGAACTCAAGAAGACGCTGGCCATTGTCATTCATGTTACCAACACCAAATTTGTGAAAGCAGCCCTGCCAAGATGTATAGTCATTTCCTACTCTGGCATTCATGTCACCAAGCATCACAATCTTCACTTTTTCATCAACAGATCTGACTAGTTTCTCAAGTTCTTCATAAACGTTGTCTTTGTCCTGGGGTTCAGCATTCAGAGTTGGAGCATAGGCTGATATTAACAGAATATTGCTTTGTTTTATGTTTAATATTAGAGATTATATACTTTTGTTTACTGCAACAGGTGTTTGAATGCTTGATATGATGCTGTTATGAACAGCAAAGCCAGTACCACACAATCTCGCTTGGTTCTCAGGCTTGCCAAACCAAAAGAATGTACTTCATTTCCCTGATCGAACCAACACCAGGAAGCCATTTCTCCTGTAGAGCAGCAATATGATCATTCTTTAGCTGTAGCTCAGTGTCAAGGGACATTCCAGAAGTCATAGTCCAAAGATTTCAGGTTTCAAAAATAAGATGGGTTTTCTAAGGTGAGTTAAGAGGCAGTCCATTTCACACCCATCCATGGATTGTTGTGGTGATCTGTATCACCCAGTTGGTCAGGGGCTGCCCAACTTGGACTGGGCGATAGCTACAATGAAGTTAAAGAACCTCTTCCACTGCTGACCATAGTCTGAGTCCCTGGCACCCAGCATATATCACCTTTAGCAAGGCGTATAAATGGTAACTACCACGGTCTTGGTTTGATTTCTGCAGAAAATATATGCAGCTGCAGTTTACCTCTGCAGTGAACAGGTGTAATGACGAAGGATGGTGAAACTGAAATTTCAAACCAGGACAGTTAAAGCACCTGGGTTTTCCCACAACTGATCAATGGCTTCTCTCGCCCACAAAAAAATCTGAATCAGAGGAGAAGCATGACCAATACCTCTGAGATTAACTGTAGGTGTTGGAGCTGCCATATGAGTTGGAGTACCAAGTTCATACACCTGACAAAAACATGAGGCCCAACCATTCAAACATGTTTGAATGGTTGGGCCTCATGTCAGTGGCTCTGAACTTCATGCGTACTATGAGCTTATAGGCTCAGGGTGACCATCCACCCAAAATGGATGAACACCAAAAAACACCGCAATTTATAAATAGAGGAAAAATGGTCCGATACTAAGCAAATGCTAGCTATATGAATGGGAAAACAGGTGAGTATTTAATCTGGACTTGAATAACTCCACAGAATCCAACTATTTTATCTCTGCAAGCAGATCATTCTATAAACAGGCACACGATAAGAGAATTCCCTGTGTCCTACTGACTGCTTTTTAACCTTAGGGACACATAGTAATCCTGCATCATGGGAACACAGAGCTCAAGCTGGTATGTAAGGTTTAATATGGTTGGCTAGATAGGGACGTGCTAGTCAGTGAATGCTTTTATAATTTAGCAATTAAAAAAAAACCTTAAATTCAGTCCTCACACGGACAGGAAACCAATGAAGCGAGGTCAAGATCATGTGGTCAAACTTTCTGCTTCTAGTCAAGGTTCTAGCAGCGGTGTTCTGAACCAGTTGGAGAACTCTAATGCTGAACTTTGGTAAACCAGAGAATAGGGTATTGCAATAATCCAATCTAGATGAGACAAAGGCACAGTCTAAGCATCGGGCCATAGGACGGGACAAATCCTGACTGTATTACAAAGATGGAAGAAAGCAATCCTAGCGATTTCTCTAATGTGTAGGACAAAGGACAACGTGGGATCGAAAATCATCCCAAGGTTCCTCACTTTATCACTATGATGTATATTACACGAATATAGGTTTATTGTTAGGTGTTCATATTGATGTCTATGTCTTGCAGGGCCCAGGACAATCAGTCTTGTCTGAATTTAAAAACAAGAAATTACTAGACATTCACCTTTTCACTGAAGCCAGGAAATCCTCTAAATTCTTAATGTGCATGAGATTACCCACAATTATAGTACAGCTGAGTGTCATCAGCATAACAGTGAAAAGTAATTTCATAGTTTTCCAATATATGATCTAGAGGTGCTATATAAAGGAAGAAAAGCAGGGGGTCTAACACGGACCCTTGTGGGATTCCATATTTCATTGGAACATGATCTCTTACTACGTTAATGTACAGGGCACACAGAGCGACTAGTTAAGTAGGATTTCAACCACGCAAGGACATTTCAAGCAAACCCAAAGTAGTTCTCAAGCCTATCCAATAATATACCATGCTACACCATGTCAGATGCAGTACTGACATCAAACAGTAACACAGAACCATAGTGGTGTCTGAGTCCATTTCATGCAGAAGGTCATTTTCCATTTTAGTAAGAACTGTCCACATGGAATGGTGCATTCTAAATGCAGACTGTAGTAGCTCAAGGAGGTTATTCTCAGTAAGGTGGTCCACGAGGTGCTGTGAACTAATTTTTCAACAATTTTTACAGCAAAATGATAAGTTCACACACACACAGATTACAAGCAAACAGATCATAGGTGAGGATGGTTACCTTTAGTAGCCATTCAAACCTGTTTGTGTCAACTTGTGCTTATGTTATCAGGGAGAGGGAGAGAGATAGAAAAAGAGAGAGAAAGAGATTAAGACCCCTATTACTGCCCGTACCCCTGTAGCAACATTTGCAGTTACCAATTGTGCTTAAAAGTCCATTTCCTTTCCTGCTTGATCAACCCCAAAAAACTATTTGTACCCGCTGTCATGTACCCTCAACTGTAAATGACTCAATGTTGTTGAGAAGTAGCTGTACTCTCCTTTGCTGAATTGAGGCTCTCCGAACTGATAATCCTTCAGACATCCTGCAGAAACTCTAGGTTCTTCACACGAAATGGAGAAGAGAATTCGACAGCGTTGCTGCGAAAAAGGTTCTTCAGTTACCAAGTTCAGAATGGACCCTCATATTGGCACGCTATCTAAATGAAAATTTCTTCTCAGCTGATAAGCGAGACATTGTACAGAGAGCAATTCATCAACACAAAATCCTTATGCCTTTACAAACCCAGTGATAATAGATCAATAGTTTCAGTATGTTTCAAAAGTGGCCAATTTCAGATACAACAGAAAAAAATGCTGACTATAATATAAATACATTGCTCAAGAAAGGCAGTTGATCAACCCTTTTTTCTGTGGTTTTGGGGGTCCAAATACTTACCTTGCTTGAAGCTTGTTACTGCAAAATTGGCCATATATTGTGTTATAGTTACTATCACAATACGCCACTCATGATTTTATGATTTTGTTTTGCAGTACACACAGATACCTTATGTGTTGGTAACTTGAAAGCCAAAGCAAACCAAAAACCTGACTTCAATAATCACTTATCTGCTAAATGAAAAGTTAACCGATAATGGTAAAGTGATAAGCTGCTAAAACAATTAGCTGAAGGTACAACTAACCACCAAATATAGTGTAAACATGGAGGATTCCAAAAACATTTTGCATGCTAAGAACAGATGATCAAGAAGAGTGAAAATAATTAACTGGACAAATGCAATTAAACAGTAGTAGTCACTGTACAGTTTATTCACAGTACAGAAACGTAGGGGACTATGCCAGTAGGGGTATTGTACTGGTATTCCAGTCTCCATGTTTTCAATACACAGCTGTGCTCATACGTTTACATACCCTGGCCGAATTTTAGATTTTTTGGCCATTGTTCAGAGAATATGAATGATAACATAAAAGCTTTTTTTCACTCATGATTAGTGATTGTGTAAAGACATCCATTGTCAAACAACTGTATTTACTCTTTTTAAATCATAATGACAACAGAAACGACCCAAATGACCCTAATCAAAGTTCATATACCCCAGTTCTTAATACCATGTATTGCCCCCTTTAACATCAATGACAGCTTGCAGTCTTCTGTGGTAGTTGTGGATAAGACTATTTTCTGATGGTAAAGCTGGCCATTCTTCTTGGCAAAAAGCCTCCAGTTCCTGTAAATTCCCAGGGTGTCTTGCATGAACTGCACATTTGAGATCTCCCCAGAGTGGCTCAATGATATTGAGATCAGGAGACTGGAGATGGCCACTCCAGAACCTTCACTTTATTCTGCGGTAGCCAATGACAGGTCGACTTGGCCTTGTATTTTGGATCATTGTCATGTTGGAACATCCAAGTATGTCCCATGTGCAGCTTCCGGACTGATGAGTGCAAATTTTCCTCCAGTATTTTCTGATAATATGCTGCATTCATCATCAATTTTGACCAGGTTTCCTGTGACTTTGTAGCTCACACATCACCAAAACATCAGCCATCCACATCCGTGTTTCACAGTAGGAATGGTGTACCTTTCGTCATAGGCCTTGTTGACTCCTCTCCAATTACAATGTTTATGGTTTGGTCTCATCACTAAATGACTGTTCCCTGTGCTGTTTGGCATATTATAAGCAGGATACTTTGTGGCATATGCGTAGTAATGGCTATCTTCTGGTGACTTGACCATGCAGCCCATTTTTCTTCAAGTGCCTCTTTATTAGGCATCTTGAAATAGCCACACCACTTTGTTTCAGAGTCCTGCATTTCACCTTAAGTTATTTGTGGGTTTTTCTTTGCAACCCAAATAATTTTCCTGGCAGTTGTTGCTGAAATTTCTGTTGGTTTCCTCATTTTTGACTTCTTGGTTAGAGTTTGAACACTGCTGATTGGCATTCTTAGGTCCTTGCATATCTTTTTATATCCCTTTCCTGTTTTATACAGTTCAATTACATTTTCCCACAGAACCTTTGACAATTCTTTTGCTTTCCCCATGACTCAGAAACCACAAATGTCAGTGGTGCATTGGATGAAAGATGCAAGGGTCTGTCAGGAGTGCAGAAACTCACTGACTTTTTATACACACACACTGATTACAAGCAAACAGATCACAGGTCAGGATGGTTACCTTTAGCAACCATTCAAACCTGTTTGTGTCAACTTGTGCTTATGTTATCAGGCCAAAATCACCAGGGTATGTGAACATTTGACCAGGGTGATTTAAAAAGAGTAACCACGGTTGTTTTTGATGATAAATGGCTTTACACAGCCACTAACCATGAGTGGAAAAACGTTTGTGTTAATCACTCATTCTCTGCCAAATTGCCAAAAGAGCAAATATTCTGCCAGGGTATGTACAATTTTAAGCACAACTGCATGTGCATTGGATGTGGTGAGCAGTTAGTCCACTTTGTGTAGCAGCACTGAGTACTGTAATTTGAAGAAAAAAAAAATCAGCAACAGTGCACAACATTTCGCTGTGTTTCAGGTTTCATAGCCCATCTAAAGTCAGCAGGACTACAAAAAATAAATAAAAAGAAGAGTTAGCTTTGCTAATTAGCTGTTAGCTGAACTGTACCCACCACTGGCAACAACACCACCACTGGAACAAAACCAATATATATATTTATTGTAAGGTCAAGCAATAAGGTCAGCACCTCTGTAGCTGCTTAGATTATGTGAATATGTTTATTGGAAACGTAATAGCATTTTACTTAGACACCTTGATTTATGTCAACCGAAGAAACAAAGAATTCTAAAATATCCTACAATACGAGGTCTATTAGATAATAAACCGACCCTTTTATTTTTTTTTTAACTATATGGATTTGAATGACGTGCGATTACACCAATCATGCTTGAACCCTCGTGCGCATGCGTGAGTTTTTTCACACGTGTCGGTGACGTCATTTCCCTGTGGGCAGGCCTTGAGTGAGATGTGGTCCCATCCTCTCGGCTGAATTCCTTTGTTTCACACGCTGCTCGAGATGGCGCGCGTTGCTTTATCAACATTTTTTCTGGACCTGTAAGGAATATCCGATTGGACACTATTCGAGAAATTAAGCTGGTTTTCGGTGAAAGGTTTAACGGCTGATGAGAGATTATGGGGTGTTTCTGTCGCTGTAAGGACTTCCCACAGAGCAGGACGTCGTGCAGCGCTTCCAGGCGCCGTCGTTGGCCTGTTTCGACCTGAAAACATCCTAATTTAAGGCTTTCACCCAGGACGTCGTGAGAGAACAGAGAAGATTCAGAAGAGGCCGGCATGAGGACTTTATGCGGACATTCCACTGTTTAAGGACATTTTTTAATGAAAGATGTGCGTGCAAATTCGCCGAGTCGTTTCCGTGACGACTCGGCAAATCTGTGTGCGCCGCGACAGGAAAAACACCTCCGTGTTGAAAACCATTTGTAAAATTCAGGTGGCTTTTGATGGCTTTCAACAAGTGAGTAACTGAGAAATTGTTTAACAGCTTG
Organism: Thalassophryne amazonica; assembly: GCF_902500255.1. Lineage (NCBI taxonomy): Eukaryota > Metazoa > Chordata > Actinopteri > Batrachoidiformes > Batrachoididae > Thalassophryne > Thalassophryne amazonica. Next base: position 150,419,118 of record NC_047103.1, on the reverse strand, counting down.
GGCATGTTCCAACTTGCCTGTTAAGGTTTCCAACGGAGGTGTTTTTCCTGTCGCGACCCCCCGCGGTCGGCTCCGGCCCGACATGCGACTGCCCGCACGTTCTTTCATTACAAAATGACTGTTAATGGAATGTCCGAATAAACTCCTCATGCCGACTTCTTCTGAAAGTTCTCTGTTCTCTGACGACTTCCTGGATCAACAGAGCCTGAAATGTGGACGTTTTCAACTTGAAACGGTGAGACGCTGCCGCCTCGAAGCGCAGATCACCGTCAGGGGCCGTGGGCCGTCCTTACGGTGACACTACCAGACCAAAATCTCTCAGCCGTTAAAATTTTTACCGAAAACCAGCTTAATTTATCGAATGGTGTCCACTCAGTTGTGCCTTACAGTTTTGAAAAAATTTTTATCAAACAAAGCAGCAGTCTCTGAGCCATTCCTAAGCAATGAAAAAAATCGACGAGAGGGTGGGCCACTCCTCACTCAAAGACTGCCCACAGGCAAATGACGTAACCGACAGGCGTGAAAAAAACTCTTGCATGCCCATGAGGGTTCAAGCATGTCTGATGTAATCACACGTGATTCAAATCCATATGGTTTTTGAAAAAAATAATAAGGTCGGATACTTTTCTAATCGACCTCGTATCTTGTAAAACTGCACCTGTGCCTTTTCAAGATATGTTACTGTTGTGTTGGCCTATTCAAATGTAACATTATGCAGTCAAATGGGGGAAATGCATGGTATAAGTGTGTATTTGGAAAGAACTTTAGAACAATCTACAGCCCAGAAGGGTATTACCTCACAACGTTAATTTATTTAAGCCACGTTCCACTCAACATAAGTAGTTCTTTTGTTTATGCAGTCCAAAGGATAACTCTGTCTGCCTTCTGTCAGAGGGTAGCACATATTCTGTACAAGAAAGATTCACTGGGTACTGCAGGAATGACTGTGTCAAACAAGATGAGGAGCATCGCTTGTGTAGTGAGGAAATGCCAGCTATAAAATTTTGGCCATGTGATGCACTTCTTTGGAAATGATACATGTGCCTACTTTTGAGGACCCCAGCAACTGGACAAGGCCAACAAGACAATGTTTCACCTGGTTGCAGCAGATAGAAAGCTACTTTTGAGAACTGGGGACAGACCAATTTTCTGCTTGGCTATTTGGTCTCCAGAATTCAGGGTAGTTGCACGGTGTGGAAGATGAGGCAATCCATAGCATCTGTGCATGATAACAGACATGACAACCTAGGATAAAAGCACAACCCGTCTTTTTGACCTGATACCAAATAAAATATTTAAGGACCTGTGAGCTACATATGTGCCTACTTTCCTGAAAATGATTAACCTGTCATTAGCCTCGGGTTCTGTCAAGTGCACCTTATAGAACTGCTTGTGCCTTTGTAACTGTTAAAATGGCCGAAGCAGTTGATCACGCTTCTGAGTCTGTTCTATTTGAAGTTTCTTCCTCAAGAATACCAGAGGAAGTTTTTCCTTACAACTGTCGCCTACGTGCTTGCTCAAGGGGGTTGGTAAAGTTAGACCTTACCCGTATGAAGCACCTTGGGGCAGCTTTGTTGTGATTTGGGGCTATATAAATAAAATGAATTGAATTGTGTGAAGGAGTTTAAAACTAAAAAAAAAAAGATTGTTCAATTTAGTTCTTTGAAAGAATAATTTCCTGAAGCAATTGTTTCATTTATCATTTTGAATCCTTTGAAACATTATCTGAACCAATTACTTCAATTGATACATACGCCACAGTAGAGTTTCATTTTGAAACAATCATTTTATGAAGCGACTATAGGCACCTTAACACTTGCACAAATTTGAGCCGTGCACTGGCACGCAATCTTGCGTGCCAATGGGTAAACGCATCATAAAGTGTTGTAAACTGTTAGGATGGTAGTTCTAATGTGAACCCAAAAATACAAGCAGTAACCAGACAGAATTAGAGTGAAAAAAATCCACAGGTGATTTATTGTCCACACAGGTGAAAAACACAGTCCAAAACATATACTGTGAATTCCATAACAAAAACAGCAATACAAATTTCCTAAAGTAAAAATCACAAACTGGAGGTAATGGAATGGAGCAGGTGACAAAATACACAGAGGGAAATTATACAAAAAAAAACTGTATAAGCAAACAGGGTAACACAGGCAGAGCAAAAACTATTCCAATACTCACACAGCATGGGTAGAAGTGAGAATGAGCCAGCAAGTGACAAAGGACATGACAAGGTTTAAATACCAAACAAACTAATTAAACATAGGTGCATGTAACTGAGGACAGGTGTGCGTAACTAAGCAGACAGGATCAATCAGTGCATGTGGAAGGCAGGGTGGCTGAACTAAACAGGCCTCAAAAGGTGAGTGGAGAAAAGAACATAGCAAAAGCCACAAAGAAACAGTGTACTCAAAAAAACATAATACAAGATGCAAAATTAAATGTGAGAGTTGGACAAAGAAACTGCAGATAACAAACATAAGAAAATAAGAAAACCATCAATTAAAGCAGCAAACTAGTGTGGGACTCGAATGTGTGCAAAAATAAATACTACAAACAAAGTGAAGACAAGAACAGCATAAGCCCAGCAATGCATAGTGAATTCTAAACACTGACCATGATGAGGTTCATTGAAGAGAAAACTAAAGAGGGACTCAAACCAATGTGGGACTGCACCAGAAAGACAAAACAGAACTAGCAGGATTCACATACAGAATTACATATACAGAACATAATACTTAAAGGGGCACTAACATGGGCATGTCACAACAGGACCCCCCCCCTCCAAGGGACAGCCCCGACGCTCCAAACAAAAAGACCCCCCACAACACAAAACAGAACCACCCAAGGGCCCAAAACACAGATCCGGAAACCAAAACGATAAACAACAGACAAAATCCGAACCCCCCCAAAACAACAAGAACCAGGGAGGGAGGAGGGGGTCGGAAGGCAGAACCACCAGCAACTAAACCAGGTACAGACTTAGCACAATCAGAATTACCGCCCACACCGAGAGGCCGGCCAACTGGCCGGTAGGGACTGAAGGACGATGCGGCAGCCGACAAAAATCCATAGCCAGAGCAGGAGGATAACCGTAACTTGGCGCAGGGTCAGGTGGATGGTCAGGGGGCTGACAGTACACTGCAGAGTTGGGAGGACAGCCAGGCGGGCAACCGGAGTCCATTGCAGAGTCGGGTGGGCGACCTTGCTGCCAGCAAGCTGTCAAAGTAGAAATAGGAAAGAGGCCAACAGCTCTCCCTGAATCCATGACCGAGGCAGGAGGGCTGCTGGAGGACACCGCTGTGACTGACAAACTACTAAACAGCTCACTGGGATCCACCGCGATGACCGGTGGACGGTTTGTTGCTCCACCGGAGTCCACAATGGTGTCACACAGGCGGCTGGACGACCCACTGGAGTTCACTGCCATGACGGGCAGGCTGCTGGATGATCCACAGAGTCCACGGCGGTGTCAGATGACCCACTGAATGATCCATATGAGGTCTGGACGGTGACAAATGGACAGTTGGATGAGCCCACAAGAGCCCACAATCTGAGCAGGAGGGCGATTACAAGGCCCACATGAGACAATCTGCAGCTGTAGACAATTTCTCTCTGATTCTGAAAGCTATGAGAAAATGGTTTCATCAGCTAAGTTCTGAGTTTTATATAGCGTGGTGTCCAGCAGGACAAAGTGTGGCATCTAGCGGGATGCACTGGTACGACAAATTATGCAGCAGTGCAAGGATCAAATCCGTGCAAGTGTCAAGGTGCTTTTAATATTTTCTCTCTCTCTCTCTCTCTCTCTCTCTCTCTCTCTCTCTCTCTCTCTCTCTCTCTCTCTCTCTCCTGTAGTTGTTTAAAAAAAACAGGTGTGGTATGTGGTACACCCTGGACAGGTCGCCAGTCTATCACAGGTCTGACACACATAACCTAGAGACAAAGAAAGTACTTAGTCACACTCACACACCTACGGTCAATTTTAAAGTTTCTAATTCACCACACGCATGTCTTCGGAAGTGGGAGGAAGCCAGAGAAAGCCGGCGCACCTGGAGGGAACCCACACAAACACAAGGAGAACGTACCAACTCCACACAGAAAGAACCAGGTAGGAGGTGAACCTGGCGGGAACCTCTAAGCCACATTGCTGTCCCACAGTTACGTTATTCATTTACTTGTTTCTTTTGGATGGGGGTATTTAAAAATGATTCTCTGAAGCAAGAAATCTCCACTGTCCACTTGATATCACCATATCGTAGTGTTTCAAGCAATTTGTCAAAAATCTAAATGTTGAATAATTTTTTAAATACATACAAGGAACCGCCAGTTCTCACTACACATCACCATAGGAGTGTTTCAATGCCTAAAAAAAAACTTTTATCTCAGTTCTATGTTTTTTAACCTTGGTTTATTTAAAAAAATAAATAAAATTTTGCTGAATTCTTTAAACTTCTGTCCAAATGCAAAAAGGCGGTGGTTGAACATGTCAGCCTGTGCAGCCACTGCCGATTGACCCTCAGTTATGCCAACTGGTTGTTCAAAAGCACACACACACACACACACACACACACACACACACACACACACACACACACACACACACACACATACACGCACCTTCAACTGCTTAGTCCAATTAAGGGTCACGGGGGGCTGGAGCCTATCCCAGCAGTCATAGAGCGCAAAGTGGGGTACACCCTGGACAAGACGCCAGTCTGTCACAGGGCCACGCATAGACAAACAAACACATTCACACCAGCATGCACACCTACGGACAATTTAAAGTTTCTAATCCACCTGTGTGTCTTTGGATGTGGGAAGAAGCCGGAGCACCTGGAGAGAACCCACGCAAACACGGGGAGAACACGTAAACTCCACACAGAAAGGCCACAGGTGGGTATCGAACCCATGACCTTCTCAGTGTGAGGCAACAGTGTTAACCAATAAGCCACCGTGCTGCCTTATTCAAAAGCATTTAAAAGCAATTCCATCAATTTGTGAAATCTTCTGGAGTCTTTCACACTGTTAAAAAATTGTGCTCATCTTAATGTACAGTCACTGTTGCCCTCAGAAAATTTGACATAGTGAATAAAAACTGAAATAAATCTACGCTGTAATAATGATTGCTAAATACCTTTATGTGGAAATAAAACAGACATTATAACTAACAACATAATTATTGTTTCACAAAATGTAATATGTACAGTTGGAAAAAAATTGAGTTTGAAAGTTTTTGGCCAAGATGTATATGTAAAATTATGTCCTTAATTGTATCAAAGTTCACACAGCTGGCACTCTGTTAATTTTATGAATATAAAACTGTTAATGTTTCTGCTCTTGGGCCAAGTTCTCAGCAATGTCTACTGTCTAATGTCCTGCTGTCATTTGCATCTTAACACTTCTGAAAGCACAAACGCTGCCAATTTAAGACAGGTTTATTTAGAAAGCACATTTCATACACAGTACTCACAGTAAATTTAAGACAATAAAAAGTTGAGTTTCCACACTGTACATGTGGATATGGCCATTTACCGTCCTCTACTGGTTATAATAAAACCAGTAGAGGATGGTACTGGCTGGTTGAGGCGCCACCACCCACTGGTGTGCTTAAAGAATGTCATCACTGTGAGAGTCTTTACTGAAGTGCAGAGAGAAATAAACCAGCTGTTAAACTTTGTCTATTTGAGTGACCTGTGGGACTAATAGAGTGACAGGGTCTGGGTGTCCTGACGAGCTACACGGTGAATTTGTTTACAGGGGAATGATCCGTGCATGCCTCAGTGATCCGTGCATGCTTTGCTGTGTGATAAATGGTAATGGTGCTTTTGAAACTGTCTGGAGGCTGCACAGTGGGGGCTGCTGTCAGCTGATAATCTACAAGCGGTGTTGTTGCTGTTGTTTTTCTGGTGTGTAGGCGGTGCACATGTATTTGTGTTGCACTCCAAGTTCATCAAAGAACACCAATAGTCTCTCCTCTGTTGTGGTGATGTCAGCTTGGCAGCTGCCGTTTGCCAATTTTTGCAGGATCAAGTGCAACACTCAATTCACGATCCGAATGCTTGATTGGACGAAGAAATTTCAGAAGATGTATCAGAAAATTCTCAGAAGTATTCTTGATATTTTTTTGCTTTATGGCATTTCATTTGCACGTATTGTATGCACTGGATAAACAAAATTTGACCCCTGATGAGAAAAGACCTCATAATTATGAGAAAAGAGCTTGTAATTACAAGAAACAATCTCATAATTATGAGAAAACATCTCGTAATTCCGAGATCAGGATTGATCTCGTAATCTGAGATCCTGATCTTGTAATCATGAGATCAGGTGTCTATTTTTACCTCCGCCAAGGACGTTATGTTTTCGGTCGCGTTTGTTTGTTTGTCTGTTTGTCAGCAGGATAACTCAAAAGGTTTTGAACAGATTTTGATGAAATTTTGTGGAGTGGTTGGAAATGACAAGAGGAACAAGTGATTCAATTTTAGTGGTGATCCGGATCACAATCCGGATCCAGGAAGTTTTTAAAGGATTCTTCACCATTGCGGGATAGGGGGAATTTTGACATTCTAGTTTCTAACTCCACAAAAACAAGGTAGAAAGGCTTGAAAAAAATTAGGGTGTAACATAGTCAAATGTTCTATCAAACAGGAAAGTTTGGTGATGATCGGATCCGGATTCCGGATATGGTGATCCAGAATATGCAAAAATATAGGGAAAATAGAAAATGTGTCAGTGTGAGGTGACAAATGAAGCTAGAGATGCACAACTAACACCAAATTGTAGCTGAATCTGTACTGATTCAGTAAGGTGTCATCAGATTTGATGTAGCTTCAAATGTTATGGAGCTAGATCCAGAAGAAAACTGCCATTACCGAAAAATCGTTTTTATACAATAACTTTTGAACTAATAAAGACATAAAAGTGATTCCAAGTTCTAGTGGTATGATTTCATGGTCAAGGATGTCAAATATAAAGGAAAGAAAAGTGTATGTATCATAGTTTTGGTTGTAACACTGAATTGTTGAGTAGATCACTGTGTCAAGGAGGGAATCTCTTTATGGTCAGTGACCCTATGGCCTTGTTTAGAGAAGTGTTTCATGAATGTTAAAAAATTCATATATTTGCAGTTTAGTTGAATAATAAATTGAATTTTGTCTCTTGTTTTTGTCTATAAGCACATGCAATACTAATATCAGTGCTCAGATGACAGTAGCGTCTGGGAAAGGTGCAAGTTGCAATAAACTGTGATGCCAAGCGCTAAGGATACATGCTATCCAGTCATAGCAGATGAAACTTTTTTTACTACTGAGCAAACATCATTGTTAGACTTTTTTAGGTTCAATGATTCCACGGCATGTAGATGTTATGGCGTCATGGCCTTGGCGGAGGTTTGCACTCTCTGAGTGCTTGTAGTTTTAATAGCTTCTGTACTTCCAGTCCCTCAGTAAAGACAAGCATGAGAATTCCTGAGTGAGCCCCGCTTTGACCCTCACTGGTTGGTGGGATTGTGTGAGTGAAAGCTGGAAATCTGGAGGGGGGTGAGACACGTCTCATTTTGGTGAGATGCCCCGTGCCCCTCCCTGGACATTCATCATTTCAGGTTTAAACCCCTCCTGAAATATTCTACACATACTTATTCCAAAAATGGGCCTTTTTGAAACTATTGTCTTAGAAAAGGATTTCCTGTTTTAAAAAAATGTAAATACTAAATGAAACAAGGGTTTTATAAATGATTTGGTGTTTTAAAAATATTGAAATATTAATTTAACCAATTCCTTTAGAATTTTTTTTAAAGGTCAAAACAGTAAGTGGAAAGTGAATGCGTAAAGCTTAGGTTCATGGTTCCTAAACGTGGTTCCAAACTCCCCTCAAGGGGGTGCAGAAGATTCCTAGTGGTGAGCTTTTGTCTGCGCTGAGATTGTTAAAATTAGATGTGCACATGTTACATAAAATCACTTTAACACACTTACTGGGCAAGCAAAACTGATTAAATATCATTTGAACCAAAAGGAGGTAATTTATGTTAATTTATGGCATTTAGAGAGGCCCCAAGAAAAGATTTTGAACTACTGGCTTCCAGAAATGTTAGTCTCAGTGAAATTTCCATGAATTCATGAATGGAAATGAACCAGATGCTTCAGAAAATGAGTCAGTGTGTTGAAAACCATACCCATTAAATGAAACATCTACTACACTACTGTTCTGAAACAATCATTTGTGTCAAAAAGATGGGGCGTTTCAAAATGCACAAAACACTGAATAAAACAATTCACAGCTATTCTGAACATTTATAACACTGCACAAACCAAGTGCCTCAAAAAAATGAGTCTTCATTTCAAAACTCACACAAAACAGTCACACTATTTTTCTCAATTCACAAAGAAAGAGTACTAAGAGTATTATCAGTACTGAATCTTTATGTTCCAAATGTGCACGCGCTCGTCAGACTGATCACGGACCCTCAGGAAAACTTGACTACACCTGCACCATGACACACTAATGACATTTAAGGACTTTATGATAAAAAAAGACAATCTTCACTACAAAAGGCAAAATCAACCCCTGAGGATTAGTAATTCACATTACAAAACACAAAAATCTAACAAACAAAGGAACAAATGGACAGAACAATGAAGCATCTGACTTCAATGATGTGTTTTGCGAGGTTAGTGTTGTCATTAACTCCATCTCGTGAGTACAATAATGTGATTACTTTAGAGAAACAACAGTAATCTGCAAACAATTCCCACAAAGGAAATAATGACTATTGGTGACGGCAAATGCAGCGCACACCATTTAAGAATAATTAAAGTATTTAACAAATGACTCTGCTTGTTTTTCTGGTACAATATGAAAGGAGAGTGTAGTCACAGCAGCAATCAGTGACGTGGAGCTGAAGATTCAATGAAGTGAAACCTCCCCATATGTGAGAACATGTTATCTAACAGGAGTCGACGGCCTACAGCGGCTGCCAGATTGAGGGGAGTTCACATAAAAATGTTTTACAGTCCCTTTGCGTGGCAATCTCTGGATATTTTCTTAATCTTCAGTGGCCTGATGTCATCTGTCTGGAAGTTATGACAATTCGCTGCTTTTTGTTTAAGAAGTCAAATGTATTGATTATTCTTCTACATGTATTGCTTTTCCTCCTTCACTGCAAATCAAATGGTAAACTACACAATAGCCCTTATTTACGGAAGCGCACTGCATTAACTGGATAAAAAAAAGAAAATTAGACCCCTGATCTCGTAATTCCGAGATCTTGTAATTACAAGATCAGGGGTCAATTTTTTTTTTTTTTTATCCAGCTTTGGTACAATACACTTCCGTATTTCCAATCCATCAAGAAAGACAAACATGAGAATTACAGAGTCATAATCGAAAATCAGCCGATTTGTAACCGCCGACGGTGCACTGTGATCCCACATGAAGTGTGGATTTTCCCCTGAGGTGCTCCAAGATGAATAAAATTCCTCCAGGGAGGGGTACAGGGCATCTCACCAAAATGAGACGTCCTCTGTTCTTTGTGAATTACATTGATCTTGACTTCCAGCCACCTGTAAGCTCAAACCATGGGAATATCTCCTTCATGTTTCACAGATGAGTTTGTATGTTTTGGATCATCTCTCTTCACACTTTGGCCTTTTTCATCACTTTGTTTGAGGTTAGTCTTGGTGACAAGCAGTCCATTAAACTTTGCTCTAGAACTATTGTGGTTCATCACTGTATTATGATGTACTCTGTCTGAGGAGTTCTGATTTAGTAGTTTGCATGTTGTGATAGGATTTCTATTTCTGCTCTCAAAGTATTCTTTGACAGGTGCAATATGATACCTTCACTCCTGCTTTGTGCAAGTCATCATCAAGCTCACTGATATATTTTGGGGATCATTTTCCTCGGTTGACCCATTTAATGTCAGAACAAATGCAATTTATTTTTCTGCACATTCCAAATTGTCGTACTGGCTATGGTCAGTGTTTGTGCAGTGCCTCTGAGTGATTCTCCCTCCATTCTTCCACAGACAGCTCTCTGGCCTTCATGTTGGCTGATCATTAATATCTGCAATATTCACATATTAAACCCAAAGCTAAAACCAAGTGCAGACATTCAAAGCTATTTAATGTTTTTTAGTTGTTGGGTTTTTTCCACCCACACACAACAGTAATGCAGGGGTGTTGTTTTTGGTTGTTTGTTTTTGGTCATATGTGCCATTTCTGCGAACAAAATAACAAGAGTCTTGATCTGATTTGGAATAAAGCTGATGAAGGATTGAGAGTCAACCAAGGACAAAGTGATTTAATTTTGAGGAAAAAAAAAATGGTTAAAGTCAAGGTCCAAATTTGGGCCTTACACTTTTTATATACAGTATTGGGCAGTGGTTTCCAAACCGTTAGCCTTGAAGCCCCACTACTTGTGCCCCAGAAAGGCAGTGTCCCCCTGACCAACATGCATGCACACATGCAAACAGCCCCCCAAAAGCATAAACTCATTCATTCCTAATCTCCCCCAAAAAATATGATCTTGATAGCTTTCCCCCTCTTTTCTCTTTAGTTCAACCAAAGTGAACAATGTTCTTTTTAATTTGTTTTACTTCAGAGTGTTATTGTGAATTTCTTTAACATCTGCACTTGTCATTTTAACAACCTCAGTCCAGACAAAACCTGCTCCCCCCAATCTTTGACACCCCCATGACATTGGCTCAAACCTCACATTGGTAATGAGGGATACAGGGATACTTAGAATGCCTATTCTGAAGAATTAGTTAAAAAATACACTAATGTGAACTTATATATCACCTTTCTATTGCTCATGTTGTTTTCGGTGACCTTGACCCTCTAAACTGCGTTCTTACTATAAATACATGTTAGCACAGTACAGCCAGTCAGTGACCTCTTACAGCTGACCTCTTCATGTGCACCCGAAAGCCCCTCAAGAATGTGCTCGTTCCCCTCGCCACGCAGTCTGTCCAACTGTTAAGACTGCTCTCTCTCGCTACAACCTTAGAAAACTCATCTGATGTAAACTGTACTGGTGATGATAAAATATTTGGTGTAAACTGTCAGTGATACAATGTTTGGTCTGAATCTCTGCAAGGCCAAAGCAAGAATGAAACGATAGTTTTCTGACTATATAAAGCTCAGAACACTGGACTTTTTTTTTCAATTTATTTAATTTATATAGAGCCAAATAACAACAAAGTTGCCTCAAGGAGCTTCACACAAATAAGGTCTAACCTTACCAACCCCTAGAGCAAGCACACAGGCGACAGGAAAAACTCCCTCTGATGATTTGAGGAAGAAACCTCAAGCAGACCAGACTCAAAGGGGTGACCTACTGCTTGGGCCATGCTACCAACACAAGAGACAATATAGGAAATTATACAGGAAATTTTGGGAGCCCATGCTGGTGCACAAGACGGGAGGCCTGCAGAAGAAAAACACCCACTTCCATCTCTGGATGGAGCCGCACCTTAAACAGAGAGAAAAAGCAGAATCAGGCAGCAGAAAGTACAGTAAAAATTTGTCAAGTACAGTAAAATTTGTCAGCAAGAAAAAAGTAGAAATAATAAGGTGATCGGAGTAAGTCAGTGAAAAACAAAATTAATATCCAGTGTCAGAGAATCAAGATTTATCTCACCTGTGCATACAGTGTTAGGCAAAACAAAACAAAAAAATATACTGTTAACTGGAAAGTTAACTATGATAATGTGAATCTGATTAACTGCTAAAACAATTAGCTAAAGCTACTGCTAACTTTTATGATATGAATGTAGCTTTGGCTTTTTCAACAGTTCTAAAGAGCTGAAATTTTAATATGTTGATGCATAAACATGGAGGTTTGCAAAAAAGTTTAGCTTGCAACGATCACATAATGATGAATGTGTATATAAATAATTAAATGGGCAAATGGGATTATAGCAATATATAGTTTAATCGCTGTACAGAAAGTATTAAATGATTAAGAAATATTCATCTCATCTTCAACCACTTATCCTGGATTGGGTCAGGGGGGCAACAGCTCCTGCACAGGACCCCAAACTTCCCTTTCCCGGGCCACATTAACCACCGCTGACCGGGGGATACCGAGGCCTTCTCAGGCCAGCCTGCAGATATAATTTCTCCACCTAGGGTGCTGCTGTCACCCCTCTTTTTAAAGGAGGTGACAGCACAGATTTAAACTGTTATAGACCCATCTCTGTTTTGCCCTGCCTGTCAAAAATCCTAGAGAGTCTTGTCAACAAGCAGCTCGTGTACCACCTAGAGACTCACAACATCCTGAGTCCAGTTCAATCTGGCTTTAGAGCGGGACATAGCTGCATCTCGGCTACTCTGAAAGTTGTTAATGACATTATCTGTGCCATTGACAGCAAAGAATATGTGCTGCTACTTTTGTTGATCTGGCTAAGACCTTTGACTCTGTGGACCATCATATACTGTTGAATAGACTCAAAGACATAGGCCTCTCTGAAGCTGTTTGTCATGGTTTAGTAATTACTGCTCTGGTCGGTCTCAGTCTGTGAGGGTAGAGGGTCTTTTGTCTTCCCCTCTACCCCTCCTTAAAGGTATTGCCCAAGGCTCTATATTGGGCCCAACTTTATTTAGTATTTATGTTAATAACATTGCCCTTGCCGCAGGAAATGCTAATATTCACCTGTATGCCGATGACACTATCTTATACACACCTAGTCCCTGTCTTAACACTGCCTTGTCTTCACTCCAAACCAGCTTCAACAATATTCAACTGGCCTTTGCTCACCTTAACACTGAATACTAATAAAACAAAATGCATGCTCTTTAGCAGATCTCTTCCACATTCTAGCTGCCCTCTAACCATCACTTCAAACGACGGCTCTGTAATTGATTTTGTCAACTCATATAAGTATCTCAATATCTGGTTAGACAGTTCACTCACATTCGAATCACACATCAATACAGTTCTAACAAAAGTCAAATCCCGTATAAGCTTTCTTTATCGCAATAAATCCTCACTCACTCATTCTGCCAAACACCTCCTGGTCAAGATGACAGTTCTCCCCATCGTTGATTATGGAGACGTCATCTACAGGTCTGCTGCTAAAACCCTTCTTCACAAATTAGATGTTATTTACCATTCTGCTATCCGTTTTGTTACTGGTGCTCCATTTCACACTCATCATTGTAACCTGTATTCATTAGTCAACTGGCCCTCCCTTCACTCCCGCAGACTGGTCCACTGGTACCTTCTCATCTACAAAACTCTAATTGGTAAAACTCCACTATATCTTCGTTCTCTTCTTCTGATCCATAATTCTGCCTGTACATTGCGCTCAAGCAGTTTAATTAATCTAGTTGTCCCTAAAGCCCGTACTTCATTTGGTCGCTTCTCATTCCAGTTTTCCATCGCAAATGAATGGAATCAGTTACAGTTATCACTTATACTCAGCTCGTTTGTTTCAATCAGTACCTTTAAAAATTCATTGCATTCTCTGGTCCATGATCAGTGTACCTGTTTTTAACCTGTTTGTTTTGATGTAAACTGGTGATTCTGTTTATTTTTCATTGTGTCTTTTTATATGAATGTTTGTGTTATTTTTTTTGTGCTGTCTGCTTATGCTGCCTCTTGGCCAGGTCACCATTGCAAATGAGAATTGGTTCTCAATTGGCTTACCTGGTAAAATAAAGGTTAAATAAAAAAAATAAAATAAAATAAAATAAACCTAGTCCTGGGTCTTCCCCAGGGTCTCCTCCCAGATGGTCGTGCCTGGAACACCTCCCTAGGGAGGTGCCCAGGAGGCATCCTTACCACCTCGGCTGGCTCCTTTCAACGCAATGGAGCAGCGGCTCTACTCCGAGCTCTTCACGAATGACAGAGCTTCTCACTTTATTTCTACAGGGAGACACCAGCCACCCTCATGAGGAACGAAGATTGATCAGTAGATCGAGAATTTTGCCTTTTGGCTCAGCTCCCTTTTCGTCACAACAGTACAGCAGAGCGAATGCAATACCGCCCCTGCTGCGCTGATTCTCTGGCCAATCTCACGCTGCACTGTCCCTTCACTTGTGAACAAGACCCCAAGGTACTTGATCTCCTTCACCTGGGGCAAGACCTCATTCTCTACCCAGAGTAGGCAGTCCATCGGTTTCCTGCTGAGAACCATGGCCTCAGATTTAGAGGTGCTAATCCTCATCTCAGCCCCTTCACACTCGGCTGCAAACCAACCCAGTGAGTGTTGGAGGTCATGATGAATAAATATTAAGAAGTACAAATACATATGCAAAATATTTTTAATCTTCTAATTAATGCATTTACTCTGTCTTGACCTCCTGCTCCTCCATCTCCTCGGGGTGACTCTTGTTGCCTTCATGTGATGTGTCCATTTTGCTTCTTGGACTAGTATATATGCTCCAACAGGAACAAACAGGGTTTCAAACATTTTTGATGTTACACTTTATGAAAAAAAAAGTTAGCTGACTTCAAGTTAGCATAACTGAATGTAGTGGAAGTTAATTGGTCCACTATTGGTTTTCAGAGCTAATACATTAACAGAAAAGTTAGCTTTGCTGGCTGAACTCTGACAATGTATTAGTGTATAAGCTCCAAAAAGAACAAACATGTAATGCTGCGTTCACACCGGGCACGATGCGAGCGACAGCAGTGACAGGTTGCCATGTAATCCCTATGTAAGGACGCGTTTCGGTGCCAAGTCACGCAGCGCGACGCGAATGAAGCGATGCGAGTGAAACGATTTTGAGCGATTGGCGCCTTTGTGGCGCGATATTGCGTCGCATCACGTCACGTTGCCCTCCTCCCCAAGTTGAAAAATCTGAACTTTTTCGTCTTGTCGCACCGCGATGACCAATCAGGGACTGAATATGTAGTGACGTGGAGATGTCTGGAGTTTGACTGAAGATGTGAACATGTCCTGTATCTGGTAGCAGCCTGTGAGCAGGACTTATGTCTCTTTTGTCCTTTATTTCACAATTATGACAGAGTTTTTGGAGCGAGCAGCAGCCCACAGCAACAGGAGCGGAGTTTCTTTTTATTTTTATTTTACGTGCGCACGCGAGCGAATCGGTCATGGAGATTATTTTACTTATTAACTACACAGATGTATAATAAAACAAATGGTGACTGGTTTCTAAACACAATTATGACAGAATTTTTGGGGGGAAGAGCGAGGAGCAGCCCCACAGCTAGCAACGAAGTTTTTTTTTTTTTTGTTTTTTGTTTTTTTTTTACATGTGCACTCGAGCGAATCATCCGTGGAGATTATTTTACTTATTAACTACACAGATGTATAATAAAGCAAATGGTGACTGGTTTCTAAACATAATTATGACAGAGTTTTTGGAGCAAGCAGCAGCCCCGAGAGCGAATCGTATGTGGAGAATATTTTATTAATTAACTACACAGATGTATAATAAAACAAATGGTGACTGGTTTCGAAACACAATTATGACAGTTTTGGGGGGAAGAGCGAGGAGCAGCCCCACAGCAGGCAGCAGAGTTTTTTTCTTTTTTTTTATTGTTTACATGTGCGCGTGTGAACGGGACAGGAGGTCCTCAAACTGGGTCCTGCAGAGGCGGAAGCACCACTGAAAGCAGCCGTCATCCAGACGCAGCTCCTGCAGCAAATAGTGATACTCCCTGAATTGGGAACGTGTCATGACGTTTGTCAGCTTTCCACAACAACTCGCTCCGTGTGATCAAGGTCCGTCATGTTAACTTGACTGACAACCGGAGCGGGCGAGCGGAATGGAAGCTCCTCCTATTTGATGACGCACCGGGGCGAATTTTCGCAGCAAAAGCAGAGCGACACACTGGACGATGGTGGCGTGTCCATCGCCACGCGACCCCCGCAAATTTGTAGTGTCTGATCGCGCCCGGTGTGAACGTGGCATAAGACTTTAGAGTTTACAAACATTTTTTATGTTACACTTCATGAAAAAAAATGTTAGCTGACTTTAAGTTAGCATAAATAAATGTAGTGGAAGTTAAATAGTCCACTAATGGTTTTCAGACCTAGCTGAAAAGCTAATACATTAACAGAAAAGTTAGCTTTGCTGGTTGAACTTTGACAATGTATTAGTGTATAAGCTCCAAAAAGAACAAACATGTAAGACTTTAGAGTTTACAAACATTTTTTATGTTACACTTTATTCAGTAAAAGTTAGCTGACTTCAAGTGAGCGTAAATAAATGTAGTGGAAGCTAATTGGTCAACTAATGGTTTAGTTTCCAGCACTAGCTGAAAAGTGCTAACGAAAAACTTAGCTTTGCTAATTAGCTATTAACTGTTTAGCTGAACTGTGGCAAAGTTAGTAAACCGGTCACTCCCAATAGTGCTACAGTTTAATGCTATAAAACAATAAGTGCAATCATCCATAATTTTGAAGAAATAGCCCATGATGTGTGTTTTGATTCTCTATCTGGGACACAAATATATGCCCACGTGTCTACACCTTAGAAGCAGCTATGGGAGAGCATTAATGAACATGTCAGCAGATCTGCTGAGGCGTAGTTAATGATGAAAGTGCTTTACTGACGAGGTAATAAGAACGGAGCTGTCAGAGACCTTGCAGATTAAAATAAACGCTGCACTCCCACATGCATAAATCTCAAAAAGTTGGATAAAAAGCAGAGGGCGGATGTCGTTGAAGACTTGCCAAGAGTGTCACAGGTAATATAAATTCAAGATTAATCATAACACCTACACTTACTGGATGTTCTGTCTAAAAAAGGATGATGTCAGTGAGGGACTATTTTGGACTAAAGCTGTCACCTGTAAATGTGCAACATTCTGCACATCATACTGCCCTCTGCTGGTCACATAACGTGCCATTACAGCAGCAGCAAATTGAATCTCAGATGTATCATTTTACTCATTATCACAATACCACCACATATTGTGATCAACGTGTATTTACTAAAATATAAAAAAAAAAAACAGAGGCTTTGACAAACTTGAAATTTCAAAGCACCGTAGCACCACCATGGTCCAGTCTTCATTCAGAGATTAGACCTTTTTTTTTCTTACCATTTTTTCTTCCAGTGATGTCTAATCCTGAAATGCATTATCTACCAATTTACACGGTGGATTGATTCACATGTGAAGCTCGAAATGGTTCCTTATTTACATTATTATTGTTGTTGTTTCAGTATATCGACTATGGTAGAGAACATTAAATCAAGTGTGTAGGATTTAGTCTCATCCAGTGGTGAGTTTGCTGATTGTATTATGCCATCAGTCATGATTTTGTTTCCCTACACGTTTTCAGTTCTTTGATGATGGGGAGTCATGCTCTCTTGCCCATGGCCGCAATTTGGTGGGGGATAGGGGGGACATGTCCCCCCCCACACCTTTTCAACCGGGGGGGACAGAATATGGTATGTCCCCCCCCATCTTCTGACATATATGTGTGTACTTGAAACATGCTATGCCAGTCTTATGTGCAAACCATGTCAGTCTTATGTGCAAAACCATGTCAGAATAGTATCTTTGTTTCTGCAAGTTTGTATTTTTAGCAGCATTGACTTGTTTACAACACCTGTTTCTTGTTTATCACATTCGGAATTTTCTGGGACTGCAATTGCCCAGATTTGAAACCAAAAATAGTTGCCTCTCGGGACTAGTGTCTACACATATGTATTAATGGACCATATGCTAATTTACTAAATTCTGAAAGTTAGAAAAGGAAATCAGAAGAGCTATCTGGGACCTCAGAAAGCCCATCTGCAATTATTGCTTGATCTCCAAAATCAGTCTATGCAAGCGAAATTATGTTCAGTATGAGTGTTGTCATTAGTGCCACTTCGAAAATTAAATTCATGATAAGTAATTTATCCTAAACTTATGATCTGTTGTTTTTTCAAACTTAGGCAAAAACAAATCTTGAGAAAAAAATACAGTATGCGATAGTTAATAATTATTAAGAGCCTGTTCTTTCATATTTATGAATACATTTTACCACATTGACCCCCGGCCTATGGGCTTCGGCCCTGCGGGCCTCGCACTTTGTCCCCCCAAATTTCTAGTTCTAAATTGTGCCCTTGCTCTTGCCGTGTTTCATGAGCAGTACTGTATGATACTCTATTAAAAAACTAAATAAAAAAGGGTTTTCAAACTTGTTGGCCTGCACTTGCAATCAAGAGACTGCGTATAGGGGAGCAACCACTGATTCTGCTTTTTTCCTTCAGTCTTTTGGACATGCTGCAAAAATGCAAAGTACAGAGTAAGTGTGTCCCTTTTGGGCTGCTGTACCAACACGCCGTTGCAACATGGCAGCATCCATGAGGGGAAATGAATGAATGAATGCATGATCCATCCATTTTCTATGACCGCTTACTCCAATTAAGGGTCACGGGGGGCTGGAGCCTATCCCAGCAGTCATAGGGCGTGAGGCGGGTCAATGAATGGAATGAATGGAAGTAAAATAAAGAAGCTAATATTAATATAAGATAATATCTTAATCAATAAATCAAACTTTAATGGAATTTACTCAGTAATGGCTCAGTTGGAATTCCTCAAAAAGATGCCTGCAAACTGTTACCGTAATGGTTTTTTTTTTAAAGTTGAGCCAGTGTATTCTTTTTTTAGTGTGTCTTCCACTTCAATGCACACCTGTTCAAGCAGAGAGATGTTTGTGTATTTTGTTTGTCATATAACTGCTTAGTTGTGATCAACATGCGTTATTATTGCCGCAAGGAAACATTATGACTTCAATTCAAGGATTGAATCACCCTGTTTTGTTTATTGTGGTTTTAACATGCTGAAGAACATATTATGGAATTGTTGTATGGACATTGATGTCATGGAACACATAAAAATAGATATTCCATTTAATTATTAGCTGGATAATTCACTGTGTCCATAAATTTGTATACTAAAGACATCTGAAAACTTATGCAAAGTGACAAATTAGAAATATTCAATGGCGAATTACTCACAAAAACAATAAATGTTTGGGATCTGTAACTTTAAATCCTAAGTAATAGGTTGCTTAAACCCAAAATTACCAGACCTTAAATTAAACAATTCAGATCATCATTTAATGTTCTGTTTGATAATCTGTTATGTACAGAACTTTATAAATGTTCTGCCTGAAAGTGCTAAGTAAATTAATAATAATAAAGTAATATTATTATAATCATCATCGTCATGAACTGATTTAAGGCTCAGCTGCTCAAAAGAACTGTTTTGTTGTGTTAATTAATGTGTGTAACATCTGTAATTATCACATTTATGACAGTAATATTGACCTTTGCTCTTATAATTAAACCTTCCCTTCTTTCCATTTTCCTAACATACTGCTATCCAGTCTTCTTATCACTATTCAGATGGTGCTCTGACAGCAGTACATAAAATACAAGCAGGAAATATCTGATAAAATATTCCATACATAGCAAAAATACAGACATGAAAATATATGGAGCATTATTCATAAGTTAGTATATGTTCAAATTAATTCTGTTCTGTTTTTTTCCACTTAGTCATAACGACAAAAAAAAATCTTATGTGCTTTGAGCTAATTTTTACATGACATTTAAGTTGACATTCAATTATTTCTGTTAAGGGTCAGTCAATGTTTACGTACCGTGTGTCCGGAAAGTATTCACAGCACTTCCCTTTTTTCCACATTTTGTTATGTTACAGCTTTATTCCAAAATAGAGTAAACTAATTTTTTTCCTGCAAAATTCTACTTATAACATCCCAGAACCACATACTTCTCTGCCACTCCAGATTTCCTCATACAATACTGCAACTCTTCTCTGGACACCCTGTCATAAGCTTTTCTAAATCCACAAACACACCACGCTCTTTCCCAGCATAAAACCATATTGCTGAGCACAGATCATCACTGGTTTTCTAAGGCTCGCTTCAGCTATTCTTTCCCATAACTTCATGCTGTGGCTCATCAATTTTATGCCTCTGTAGTTACTGCAGCTCTGTACATCACCCTTGTTCTTAAAAATAGGAACCAGCACACTTTCTCTCCACTCTTCAGGCATCCTCTCACTTTCCAAGATCTGGTTAAAAACTCCACTACCATCTCTCCTAGACATTTCCATGCCTCCACTGGAATGTCATCTGGATCAACTGCCTTTCCACTCTTTCTTCCTGATTTACTCTCTCCACATCTTCCAGCCTTTTCTCTCTGTCATTTTATTCGTTCAGCAGTTCCTCCAAACATTCCCTCCACCTTCTCAACACACTCTCCTCATTTGTCAGCACATTACCATCTACATCTTTTACCACCCTAACCTGCTGCACATCCGTTCCAGCTCTGTCCCTTTGCCTGGCCAATCGGTAAAAGTCCTTTTCTCCTTCCTTAAGTTTAGATATTTCAGCCTCAACATCTAATCAAATATTTCGACAAAAATGTACTTACAGATTAACCTAAACTCTTCAAGATTTTGCCAGAAAACAACAGCAAAACATTTCCCTTTCATGTGTTTAGTTAGCCGTTTCTTTAGTTTAGATTTAAAACCTTCATTCTCGAAGATTTAATATAATAAATAAATGTTTAGCTAAATATTGTTAAACATTTAGCTAATTATTAAGATAAATATTTAACTAAATAAAACTTAAACAAAAGTGTGCTTTGATATTTAGGTAAATGTTTATTTTAAAGTTTATATTTACCTAAATATTTAACCATGCAATGTTTCATATGTCCTGAATATCTACATAAATGTTTAGCTAAAAATTAATTAACTAGCTAGCTGTATGTTTAGCTCAATATTTTGCTAAAGCTTTAGATATATATCTTTTTCAACCCAAGTTGAAAACAATAATTTATTACAAATACATTTTAGCATGAAAGTTTTCAGGTTTTAATGAAGTTATCACTTAGAATCTCCTTTTAAACACTTTCAGTAATTTCCAGACCTAAGGAGAAAACATTTAAATACATTTTACTCAGAAGTAAAACTGTGAATTCTGTGTTATTTTGATGAAGGATCTCAAAAGTCAGGACTTGGATGAAGAATATTAATTGTCATTTCTTGAGAATTAAAGTTAATAAACATATGTGTTGAATGAAAAGTGATCTGGGGTTGTTGCATGTGAGAGGAAACTGATAATGGATATTTTAATGATCATCAGTCTGTAGATCATTTGATCCTACACAACTCATAAATGAGCAAATCATAGTAACTAACAGCTGCCAATAAACATTACTGTCCTGATATTTTCCATTATCACTCAGTTATAAAGTAATATAATTTCTCATCTAAAATTAAATATTAACCAAAATGGGAACATGCTGGAGGCTCATTGGTGATCCAAAGGTGTAACTTTATCTGATGGATAGAATCTATAAAAGGTCATAACATCCTGAGAACAGCTGCTTCACAAAGGAGGAATTAGCTTCGCTCAAAATGACAGTTTCAAACTTTGTCGGGCTGAGCCTCGTAATACTGCTTTCAGCCACAACGGCAGCAGTTCTAGAAAGGTAAGTTAATTTCAAACCCTAAGTTTATACGTGTCAGCCCATCTGAATTTACACTAAGCTGTTATATTGATATCTGGAATAAAGACCTGCAATCTGCGTCATTACTCAAATGTAGTGGCATAATGTATAATAATAATTTGTATAATTTGAGTCTGCAGTGTGCGCAGTTCCTCTTTTAGTCACTTAAAGTCAGCCCATCCTGTGCGGTAATACGAGGTCTGTTAGAAAAGTAACGGACCTTTTTATTTTTTGCAAAAACTATATGGATTTGAATCATGTGTGATTGCATCAGCCAAGCTTGAACCTTCGTGCGCATGCGTGAGTTTTTTCACGCCTGTCGGTTGCGTCATTCGCCTGTGAGCACGCCTTGTGGGAGGAGTGGTCCAGAAAAGCAAAAAAAAAAAAAAAAAATCTGCCAATGGGGTAAGAAAAATGTACTTGGTTAGAATTCTCAAAAATAGCAAAATGTCTAGGTACTGAATAACCAAAATGTGCCTTAAAACTTGACTTGAAATCCATCACCTATCCTTGTTACTGGTTACATACAGCTTGATGAAGAAACTTGTGAAGAAAAAGTGAGATACATTTTCCCAAAATAAGACATTTTTTCTTATGTAAAAAATGCTAGACACGATTATTTTTCTATTTAGACAAAAATTAAGTCAAATTTTCTTGAAAAGTCTTTTTTTACTTTCTTAGATAACAGTTTTTGCAGTGTACGAATTCTAGGAAAGCATTGGCCAAGCAGTTCCTGAAATATTAATTTAGACACACACACACACAGTGAAAACAATAAACTGGTAAACCTTGACTAATGACATGTCTGCGCGTGGCATCTGAATGTGCGTCTCAGATTGGTCTGAAGACTGCAGAGAAAAAGAAAGCAATCTGGATGGACTGTGGCATACACGCCAGAGAATGGATCGCCCCGGCCTTCTGTCAGTACTTAGTCAGACAGGTCAGTGGATGTTTAGAGACACACCAGCACATGAAACACATCTGATGTGGTCAACACGAGTTAATCAATCAGAGTATCCCGATTTGCTTCCTCTCTCATATAAGATTCTGCAAACAAACAAAACAGACCCAAACATGCACGAGATGATGAAGAACATGGACTTCTACATCACGCCTGTGCTCAACATCGACGGCTACATGTTCTCGTGGGAGAACGAAACGGTCAGTACTCATATCTGGGTAGTTTCTGAAAATGCACTTTCACCTCCTGCAGCTCTCAAGGTGCCTGTTAACAGGATATTTGACCAACTTCAAAATGTTTTAGAATCGACTGTGGAGGAAATCCAGGTCTCCAGGACCTGCGGGTTGTGACTGTTATGGCACCGATCTCAACTGCAACTTTTACGCCAACTGGGGCAGTAAGTGTCACGGTGGTTCAACACCAACAAACCGACACAGTTCCTTCACTTATAATTCAATACTGTGGAACAAATCACACGTAAAATAACAGACAGAGCACACACTTCTGCTCTGGTATGTGTTTGTGAATACTATGAAAGCATAAAAAGAAGCATTCCAATTCCACACTACATACCATTACCCAAAAAGTAAGTCCCTTCGGCTGCTCCCTTGTTTGCACTCGGGGTCGCCACAGCAAATCCAAGGTGGATCTGCATGTTAAATTGGCACAGGTTGTTGTGTGGGCCGCTGAAGAGGAGGTACTGCTGGCCCACCACCACCAGAGGGCGCCCTGCCTGGAGTGCGGGCTCCAGGCACCAGAGGGCGCTGCCGCCTTATGGGAGTAGCCTGGGTGACAGCTGTCACCCATCACCAGACACAGCTGTTCCACTCAGCACAGAGGTATATCTGGAGGACAGCGTCTCCACCTCAGTGCCGAGATATCGCCTAAGACTGAGGTAATATTCTCTGCATTTATATTCTGAACAACCAGCTAAACTTGTTAAACCTTTTCAGGACTGCTGACTACTGATAGCTTCATTGCTTGGATAAGTACTCACCTTCCTGCTGTACTTTGACAAGAGGTGGAGGCGGCTTCTCCCCTCTCCGTTACTGGGTGCGGTCGCATCCACACCTGTGTGTTGTTGCTCTCTCCCGCCAGCAGTACCGGATCCGACGAGCGGAGGCAGTGGCCACCTGGGAATTCGGGACTTGGCGGTTCCAGTATTTCCAGGGTTCGGTGGCAGAGGAGATCTGGGTGGTTCCGGTTCGACTGAGACGGACGTCTCCTACCTTCGAGCCTGCCCACACGACACCAGCGGATTCGACCCCAAATTGTGATTGTTGTATTTATTGTGCTCGTTTCACAATAGTAAACCTTGTTATTTACCTTCTCCATTGTCCGTTCATTGCGCCCCCTGTTGTGGGTCCGTGTTCCTACACTTTCACAACACAGGTTTTACGTCGGATGCCCTTCCTGACGCAACTCCACATTACATAGAGAAATGTGGCAGGGGTGGGATTTGAACCCGGAGCCGTCTGAACTGAAACCAAGCGTGTGAATCATTTTTAAACGACATCATATATGTCAGGATTCATGGTCGCGTGACACAGAAGGTGTTTGGACACAAATGCAAACTCTCAGATGATGCAGTGTAATAATAATCTTTATCTTACAGACAGTCCAGGGTCCGGTACACAGAAAGGCAGGCTGCGTAGCAAAGGTACAGATGAGGGAAAGGCAAAATACGTAGTCAGGAACAGGCTGAGGTCGAAGGCACAGTGAGACACAATATCAGAGTCAGAGGCAGAGAGCAAAATCTGGAAAAGCAGAACGAGGTCAAAAAACACTGAGGTATACGAGACGAGAACAGGGCTGGAACGAAGATACGAAGATCAAGGAGCTGGCACCGCGGTGAGGGAAGTGAGCGCTAAATAACAGGTGATCAAACAAGGTGCACGTGTGATCGAGGGTTCTGGAAGGAGGTGTGGCTAGATGCAACAAAGATGAGGGAAGCAGGTGCAAGATAGTGCAGTGGAGACAACACAAAGTGGAGTGATGTAAGATGGAAAGACACGTGAGCCAGAGTAAGGAGCGTGCGTGGATAAATACACTAAACAGGCAGAATGAGTGAGGGACGATGAGATGAGACAGGTCCAGTGGTGTGGAGTGAAAACAAAGCAGATCAAAAGCAAAAGGAGTCAGTGAATGAAAACCAATGGTGAAAGTATAACATGCCCCCAGACCAACAAAGGAAATGTGAATCGAATAAAGGGCAAACTAGGAAACAGAGTGACAGACCTAAAAATAGCACAAGAATAATAAGACTAAAAACACCACTTGAACTGAATCTCAATCTGACATCACAGACAGAGGAAATAAGACAGAACCGATAAGAAGAACAGAAACAAAACCAGAACCTACAGTAAAACAATGGAAAAACTAGAACCAATGATTGCAGAAAACAAAAAGAATACAACAAGATAATAAAACACCAAAGATACATAATAAATGCAACCAGAGAAAACTTAATATAAAATGATCAAAAGGGTAACCAAAAGGATCAAATCCGAGGAGGCAGATGACAACAGGGTACAAACCCATAACCTCGCCCTGAGCCTGGACCCACCCTGACAATATATGACTGTATCCATTTGTACAATTATATTTTATGTGAGCAAATTCTTTGATTTTCAAGAAACAAGAAATCAAATGTTTCAGAGAATTTCTGTTATATTGAAATTAATAAAAATAACGACCTTATCAGGTTATTAAAAATGAAATTATTATACCACCACACTTCAAAATTCGGAGGTGTATATGTATATATGCTTCACCGTGTCTATCCGTCTGTCCATGAACCTTATAAGTATGGATTTCAATGAAATTTCACAGAGCACATCATATGTGCATGAATGAAAATGACTCCAGTCCAATGTCTTCAAGGGGAAATCAATGGACTTTTTTTTAAATTAATACATGACCTGATATTGACCTCTTAGGCACAACTCACCCTGTACCATTTGGTGGAGGAAAATTACTCTGGTTCAGCATTGTCAAATGGAGATCATTACAGTTATTTTAACTGATGTATCAAAAGTGCAACTACTCCACAACCACTTTATGTATTTCAATTAAATGTCACACGAAGCAGCTCAGGACGCGCAGCAAAAAAACACCTCCGTCTTGGAAGTCTCACAGGACATGTTGTGGCATGTCCAGCTGTTACACAATTTCTCAGATACTCACTCGACTGAAAGCCATCGAAAGCCATCTGAATCTTCTGAATGGTTTCCAACACGGAGGTGTTTTTTTTTTTGCTGCGCGTCCTGAGCTGCTTCGTGCCGACACGCGAAATCCTCCGCACCTCTTTCATTACAAAATCTCCTGTAACAGTGGAATGTGCCGCAAAAGTGCTATGTCCAGCTCTGTTGCCATTTCTGTGGTAGTCACATGATAACCCGCATCAATGCAGCATTCAATTTAGAAATGATGTGGTCGATCCAGCCTGTCGAATGGCCGCTCGGCGCGCCGCGCGCCCTCCGCCGCTGTGGGCCGTCTTTAAAAAGGTTTTAACAGTCCATAATCCGCGTGACGCCGACAGAATCTTCACCGATATCCAACTGAATCTATCGAATGGTTTCCAACTGGCTGTCTCTAACAGTTTCTGAAAAAAATTTCATGGAGCAAAGCGGCAGTCTCTCAGCAAGTTCTCAGACAAAAGAAATCCGACGGGAGGGGTGGACCAGTGCTCACTCAAAACCTGCCCACAGGCGAATGACGCAACCGACAGGCGTGGAAAAACTCACGCATGCGCAAGAAGGTTCAAGCTTGGCTGATGCAATCACACGTGATTTAAATCCATATAGTTTTTGAAAAAAAATAAAAAGGTACGGTACTTTTTGGACAGACCTCGTATATTTGTTTGTTTTTTAGTGCATCATATTTCTCAATTACATGTACAGAGGTCGATCACTTTGTTCGGTGTTTGACTACCACTGATATACATTTTTTATTTTTATTTTTTTGTGCTATGGACTGTTTTTTGTGTTCTGAATAGAGTATATGAGCTGAGATACACCAATCAGCCATAACTTTGTGACCACTAACAGGTGAATTGAATAATGTTATCTCATTACAATGGCACCTGTCACTGGGTGGAATATATTAGGCAGCAAGTTAACATTTTGTCCTCCAAGATGATGTGTGTGAAGCAGGAAACCAGATCTGAGTGACTTTTACAAGTAACATTAGTAACAGCTAGATAACTGAGTCTGATGGTTTCAAAAACTGGAGCTCCAGTTCCCGGGCTTTCATGGTCAGTACCTACCAAATGTGGTCCAAATGTGGAAACCCAGTGAGCCAGCAACAAGGTCATGGGTGGCCAAGCTCATTGATGTGTGTGGGGAGGGAAGGCTGGCCCATGTGGGCCAATCCAACAGAAGAGAGCTACACAGTCAATTTTGCAGCATAAAATTTAATCTGCTAGGATTACATTTGGTCCCAGTCCAAACAGAGTTAAATATACTCTATCACAGTGCTAAATCAACTCTATCACAGTGTAAAATCAACTCTTATTGGAGTAGAAACACTTGATTTGACAAGACGGTAGAGCTGATTTCACTCGATAATAGTGCGTTTTACTCTATTTAGACTGGGACCAAATGTTATCCTGGCAGAGTAAATTTTACTCTGCAAAATTTACTGTGTACTGTAGCTCAAATTGCTGAAAAACTTAATGTTAGTTGTGATGCAAAGTTCTCATGAAGCCCACACCTTGATGACTCAGGGCTGTTTTGGTGGCAAAAACGGGGCCTACACAATATTAGGCAGGTGGTCACAATATTACGGCTGATCTGTGCGTAATACAACCCCAATTCCAATGAATTGTGATCCTACACAACTCATAAATGAGCAAATCATAGTGACTAACAGCTGCCAATAAACATTACTGTCCTGATATTTTCCATTATCACTCAGTTATAAAGTAATATAATTTCTCATCTAAAATTAAATATTAACCAAAAATGGGAACATGCTGGAGGCTCATTGGTGATCCAAAGGTGTAACTTTATCTGATGGATAGAATCTATAAAAGGTCATAACATCCTGAGAACAGCTGCTTCACAAAGGAGGAATTAGCTTCGCTCAAAATGACAGTTTCAAACTTTGTCGGGCTGAGCCTCGTAATACTGCTTTCAGCCACAACGGCAGCAGTTCTAGAAAGGTAAGTTAATTTCAAACCCTAAGTTTATACGTGTAAGCCCATCTGAATTTACACTAAGCTGTTATATTGATATCTGGAATAAAGACCTGCAATCTGCTTCATTACTCAAATGTAGTGGCATAATGTATAATAATAATTTGTATAATTTGAGTCTGCAGTGTGCGCAGTCCCTCTTTTAGTCACTTAAAGTCAGCCCATCCTGTGTGGTAATACGAGGTCTGTTAGAAAAGTAGCGGACCTTTTTATTTTTTGCAAAAACTATATGGATTTGAATCATGTGTGATTGCATCAGCCAAGCTTGAACCTTTGTGCACATGCGTGAGTTTTTTCACACCTGTCGGTTGCGTCATTCGCCTGTGAGCACGCCTGTGGGAGAAGTGGTCCAGCCCCCTCGTCGGATTTTCATTGTCAGGAAATTGGCTGATCGACTGCCACTTTGCTTCATCAAAATTTTTTCAGAAAGTGTGAGAGACAGCCAAGTGGAAACCATTTGGAAAATTCAGATGGCTTTCGGTGAAGATCTTATGGGGATCACACAGATTAAGGACAATTACAACTGGATTAAAGACAGCCCACAGTGGCGGATGGCGCGCCACGCACCGAGCGGCGATCGACAGGCTCAAACGACCAGATCATTTCCAAAGTGAAGGCTTTGTTGATCTGGGACGTCGTCTGACTACCAGAGAAATGGCAAGACAGCTGGACATAGCACTTTTTCGGCACATTCCACTGTTACAGCAGTTTTTGTAATGAAAGAGGAACGGAGGAATTCGCCACGGAGCCGCTCATGGCGCGGGACGAAAGCACCTCCATGTTGGTCTCACAGGACAAGCCCTAATATGCCCAGCTCTTGCACCATTCGCAAGATTCAGACGGCTTTTGGTGGCTTTTCAGTCGTGTGACTATCCGAGAAATTGTGGACGAGGTGGACATGCCCCAACATGTCCCGTGAGGCTTCATCACGGCGTTGCTTTTTGTTCTGTGCCCTGCGCCTCCGTCCCGACGCGCGAATTTCTCCGCACGTCTTTTCATGCTGAAAAAGTGCTGATGTCAAACTATTCTGCCATTTCTGTGGTTGTCAGACGACGTCCCGGATCAACAAAGCATTTACTTTGGAAATGAACAGCACATTCCACTGTTACAGGAGTTTTTCGGCATGAAAAGACGTGCAGAGGATTTCCACAAGGCGTGCTCACAGGCGAATGACGCAACCGACAGGCGTGAAAAAACTCACGCATGCGCACAAAGGTTCAAGCTTGGCTGATGCAATCACACATGATTCAAATCCATATAGTTTTTGCAAAAAATAAAAAGGTCGGTTTCTTTTCTAATAGACCTCGTACTGTATCTCCACTCTCCAGACACTGAAAATGTCTGTGCTCAGTATAAATGACTTTTAACTGTAGATTTCCAGCGGTGGCTCCAGCTGAGAAATTCAAGGTGGGAGCCAGTTACTTTATACGTTAATTATCTCAACAAATATATTCACTACTAATAGAAGAATGATAAACAAAATGATTTAAATCCCAAGACCAGTGGAACCCAAAGTGTGGGTCTCAGCCCTCTGTGGGTCATTGAGGTACTGTGGATGGGCCGTGGAGAGGTTTTGAAAAAGAAATAAATAATAGTGTCTTTGATTTTCAAGTTTGTCATAAAGTTTCAAATTACCCAAATATATTAATGGTTATTTTAAAGATGTAATGAGACCTAATAAAACAACGCAGTGGAATTTAAATAATGTCTTATTCTTATTTATCTGACAGAGTTTAAAATGATATGTACAGTACACAGTACCAGCCAAAGGTTTAACACACCTTCGCGTTCAGTTGAAAACGTGATTAAAGGTTTGAGTGTGCTGCAGAGGATTTTCAGGTTTTAAAGTGGGCTGCAGTGATCTTAAGTTTGGGAATGGATGACGTAGACATTTAAGTACTCCATACGATGTTCTGCGGTTTTATAGTTTCTTTCAGAAAACAATTCATTTCATTTTTCTTTTCAAATCATAAAATGTTAAACACAGGATCTACTAGACTGTTACAGTAACAATAAACAATATTTTTGCAAGACAACAGATCAACTCTAGGGTCAAGTCTCCCATATGCCTTCTAGCAAACTGTCACACTTCACCATGAAGCTGTATAACTGGTGGTGCAACAGATGAAAGTTAAACTATGCAGTTTCTCCACTCACAGCCACAGAAGCCCATATAACTCCTTCAGAGTTGTCATGTCTTGGTGGCTTCCCTCAGTATTTTTCTTCCTGTACAGTCACTCAGTGTGTATTTTTTTTTTTTAGTGATTGATGTAAATTAAGTCCAAGGCATATTCAGTCAACTGTAAATGTTCATGTACCCATCCTGGCTTGATTTAATAAAACTGGATGTAAAAGTAATAGTTTAATGTAAATTTACCAAAGGATGTGAATGATTATCACATGTACACGTTATGTATTTTAAGGAAGATGTTAAATCCTATTTATTTACTATGGTCTATAATTATTTTATGGTTTTATTTTATTTTATTATATTGGCTGGTTTGTATGGGGGGGGGGGCTTATACTTGATGTTCAATTTTAATTATTCTTGTGGATGCAAAATGTTATTTTACTGTGTTATCTTGATGTTTCACATGCAATATATAATTTTTTTTTTATTTCACTATGTGAAACCATTTTGTTTTTTTGTTGTTGCTCAGCATTGTAGTCAATATCCCCATTATACAAAAGTGGTCCATTTGCCTGAACATATATTGACTTAAACATTTGTGCTGAGCTTGTTTTTATCCTGTGTGTCTGTTTGTTTGTCTGTTTGTGAACAGCCTGTAACCCACAATTTTTCATGTATCATTATGAAAGTTTTACAGAGGATTCATATACTGATAGGCAAGAACTGATTCAATTTTCAAGGTCATTGGTCAAAGGTCAAAGTCAGGAGAAATCTTGGAAAAAGAACATTGGAAAAATCCCTATCTTTTAACATTGAATGAATTTTCAAAAACTCATAACATTGTCAAAAAAGATTGGATTTCTTTCATATTTGAAAGTGTTTTGTATCAATCAATCAATCAATCAAGTTTTATTTCTATAGCACTTTACAACAGTTTCACTGAACCAAAGTGCTTTCCAATAGCACCAACTAAAGATAAAATAAAAAGAACAGTACCAAAAACACACATAAAAGCATAATAAGAGCATCCAAATAGAATAAAAATAGACAAAAAAAAAGTCAAAGCAATTATGTGTAAAAAGCTGCCCTGAAAAAGTACGTTTTTAACTTAGCTTTAAACAGAGGCAAACTATTAATGACGTCAGTTCAGGAGGTAATGCATTCCACAACTTAGGACCTGCTACTGCAAAAGAACAGTCACCCCATTGTTTGAACCTGGACCTGGGAACCTCCAGAAAGTTTTGGTCAGCAGACCAAAGTGCTCTGACAGGGTTGTGTGTTTTTAACAGGTCACATAAATAAGAAGGTACAATGCCATTTACAGCTTCAAAAACAAACATTAACAGTGCAGGGAGCAAAGTAGAGGAGTGATGTGGCTGTGCTTCCTGGTGTTGGTCAACAGGCGAGCAGCAGCATTCTGGACCAGTTGGAGTCGGTTTAGGGAGCCTAGAGTGATACCAACATAGAGTGCATTGCAATAGTCAATCCGGGAGCTGATAAAAGCATGCATAGCCTTTTCAAGGTCCTTTTGGCTTAGAAAGGGTTTGACTTTTGCCAAGAGTCTCAGATGGAAAAAAACTGGCTCTTACCAGTTCCGAATGCTCTTTTGTAGGATGGTATCCATTACTGACTGACAAAGTTCAATCCAGATCTGATCCAGATTACAGATTTTATGGCCATTTAAATTTAACATTAAAAACCCCATTTAATGTGTATTTTACATTATATCTTAATCAAACACCCCGCAATCACTCTCATATTTGAAAGTGAGGGGCAGACTCACTATCACCTGAAAAAGTTTGATCCAGAGCTGATCCAGATTGTGGATTTTTTTGGGCATTTGAAATTAATACTGAAAAGCCAATTTGGTGTACGTTTTGCATTATATCTCTATCAAAAGTACATCAATCACTCTCATTTGTGAAAATGAGGCGCAAACTGGCACTACCAATGAACAGACTAAGTTTGATCCACATCTGATGCGTATTGCGGATTTAGTGGATATCTGATTTTAACATTGAAAAGCCCTTTTGATTTATATTTTGTAATTATATTTCCATCTCTAACAGGACTTTGACCTTGAAAATTTTTTCCAAGGTGCAAATTTTTGGAATTGGAAACTCGTGTTGCTGGAAGTTTGTGTACTACAAGTGCGATGATGTAACTTACATTCTGTACTTAAAAATATATGAGCACCAGGAATTATGGCTATTAGATGGTACGACTACTAAAGCACCATAGAAATGTATTTAATATGCTTTTTTTTTTTTTGCAACAGAGTTGAGTATGACTACTACAAGTACCATAATATGTCAGAGGTAAGAAAGCTTAACTGCAGCTCACATTTACAGAGCACTGCAAAAGAAAAAAAAAAATAAATCTATGACGTGTACGGTTGCTGCATCATGCAGATCACCGCATGGATGGCTCAGATTGTAAAGGAAAATCCTGAGATGGCAACTATAATCAGTTATGGCAAGACCTACGAGAACAGGACTATCAGATTGCTCAAGGTGAGTTGTGATAAATTGAATATATCAGATTGCCCTGTGATAGACTGGCGTCCTGTCCAGGGTGTATCTCACCTCTTACCCCACACTGCAAACACTGTCCCTCTCAAAATAAGACAAATAATCTGAAATCTAGCCAAGCTGTCTTTTATTAAGCAAAAAAAAAAAAAAAAAAAAATCTGCCAATGGGGTAAGAAAAATGTACTTGGTTAGAATTCTCAAAAACAGCAAAATGTCTAGGTACTGAATAACCAAAATGTGCCTTAAAACTTGACTTGAAATCCATCACCTATCCTTGTTACTGGTTAAATACAGCTTGATGTTTGCTGGAAAAACTTGTGAAGAAAAAGTGAGATACATTTTCCCAAAATAAGACATTTTTTCTTATGTAAAAAATGCTAGACAAGATTATTTTTCTATTTAGACAAAAATTAAGTCAAATTTTCTTGAAACAAGTCTTTTTTTACTTTCTTAGATAACAGTTTTTGTAGTGTACGAATTCTAGGAAAGCATTGGCCAAGCAGTTCCTGAAATATTAATTTAGACACACACACACACACACAGTGAAAACAATAAACTGGTAAACCTTGACTAATGACATGTCTGCGCTTGGCATCTGAATGTGCATCTCAGATTGGTCTGAAGACTGCAGAGAAAAAGAAAGCAATCTGGATGGACTGTGGCATACACGCCAGAGAATGGATCGCCCCGGCCTTCTGTCAGTACTTCGTCAGACAGGTCAGTAGATGTTTGGAGACACACCAGCACATGAAACACATCTGATGTGGTCAACATGAGTTAATCAATCAGAGTATCCCGATTTGCTTCCTCTCTCATATAAGATTCTGCAAACAAACAAAACAGACCCAGACATGCACGAGATGATGAAGAACATGGACTTCTACATCACGCCTGTGCTCAACATCGACGGCTACATGTTCTCGTGGGAGAACGAAACGGTCAGTACTCATATCTGGGTAGTTTCTGAAAATGCACTTTCACCTCCTGCAGCTCTCAAGGTGCCTGTTAACAGGATATTTGACCAACTTCAAAATGTTTTAGAATCGACTGTGGAGGAAATCCAGGTCTCCAGGACCTGCGGGTTGTGACTGTTATGGCACCGATCTCAACCGCAACTTTTACGCCAACTGGGGCAGTAAGTGTCACGGTGGTTCAACACCAACAAACTGACACAGTTCCTTCACTTATAATTCAATACTGCGGAACAAATCACACGCAAAATAACAGACAGAGCACACACTTCTGCTCTGGTATGTGTTTGTGAATACTATGAAAGCATAAAAAGAAGCATTCCAATTCCACAGTACATACCATTACCCAAAAAGTAAGTCCCTTCGGCTGCTCCCTTGTTTGCACTCGGGGTCGCCACAGCAAATCCAAGGTGGATCTGCATGTTAAATTGGCACAGGTTTTACATTGGATGCCCTTCCTGACGCAACTCCACATTACATAGAGAAATGTGGCAGGGGTGGGATTTCAACCCGGAGCCGTCTGAACTGAAACCAAGCGTGTGAATCATTTTTAAATGACAACATATATGACTGTATCCATTTGTACAATTATATTTTATGTGAGCAAATTCTTTGATTTTCAAGAAACAAGAAATCAAATGTTTCAGAGAATTTCTGTTATATTGAAATTAATAAAAATAACGACCTTATCAGGTTATTAAAAATGTAATTATTATACCACCACACTTCAAAATTCGGAGGTGTATATGTATATATGCTTCACCGTGTCTATCCGTCTGTCCATGAACCTTATAAGTATGGATTTCAATGAAATTTCACAGAGCACATCATATAAAGATGTGCATGAATGAAAATGACTCCAGTCCAATGTCTTCAAGGGGAAATCAATGGACTTTTTTTTTTAATTAATACATGACCCGATATTGACCTCTTAGGCACAACTCACCCTGTACCATTTGGTGGAGGAAAATTACTCTGGTTCAGCATTGTCAAATGGAGATCATTACAGTTATTTTAACTGATGTATCAAAAGTGCAACTCCTCCACAACCACTTTATGTATTTCAATTAAATGTCACAGTGATATTGCACCATGTGAAGATGTGAACGAAGGAAAATAACTCCTGTTCAGTGTCTTCAAGGGGAGACAGGTGTACGAGGTCTGTCCAAAAAGTATCGTACCTTTTTATTTTTTTCAAAAACTATATGGATTTGAATCACGTGTGATTACATCAGCCAAGCTTGAACCTTCGTGCGCATGCGTGAGTTTTTCCACGCCTGTCGGTTGCGTCATTCGCCTGTGGGCAGGCTTTGAGTGAGCACTGGTCTACCCCTCCCGTCGGATTTCTTTTGTCTGAGAACTTGCTGAGAGACTGCCGCTTTTCTCCATGAAATTTTTTTCAGAAACTGGTAGAGACAGGCAGTTGGAAATCATTCGAAAGATTCAGTTGGATATCGGTGAAGATTCTGTCGGCATCACACGGATTAAGGACTGTTAAAACCTTTTTAAAGACGGCCCACAGTGGCGGAGGGCGCGGCGCGCCGAGCCGCCATTCGACAGGCTGGATCGACCAGATCATTTCTAAATTGAATGCTGTGTTGTTCCGGGACATCATGTGACTACCACAGAAATGGCAACAGAGCTGGACATAGCACTTTTGCGGCACATTCCACTGTTACAGGAGATTTTGTAATGAAAGACGTGCAGAGGATTTCGCGCGTCGGCACGAAGCAGCTCAGGATGCGCAGCAAAAAAAACACCTCCGTCTTGGAAGTCTCACAGGACATGTTGTGGCATGTCCAGCTGTTACACAATTTCTCGGATACTCACTCGACTGAAAGCCATGGAAAGCCGTCTGAATCTTCTGAATGGTTTCCAACACGGAGGTGTTTTTTTTGCTGCGCGTCCTGAGCTGCTTCGTGCCGACGCACGAAATCCTCCGCATGTCTTTCATTACAAAATCTCCTGTAACAGTGGAATGTGCTGCAAAAGTGCTATGTCCAGCTCTGTTGCCATTTCTGTGGTAGTCACATGATGTCCCCGGATCAACACAGCAGTCAGTTTAGAAATGATCTGGTCGATCCAGCCTGTCAAATGGCCGCTCGGCGCGCCGCCCGCCCTCCACCACTGTGAGCCGTCTTTAAAAAGGTTTTAACAGTCCATAATCCGCGTGACGCTGACAGAATCTTCACCGATATCCAACTGAATCTATCGAATGCTTTCCAACTGCCTGTCTCTAACAGTTTCTGAAAAAAATTTCATGGAGTAAAGCGGCAGTCTCTCAGCAAGTTCTCAGACAAAAGAAATTCGACGGGAGGGGTGGACCAGTGCTCACTCAAAGCCTGCCCACAGGCGAATGACACAACCGACAGGCGTGGAAAAACTCACGCATGCGCACGAAGGTTCAAGCTTGGCTGATGCAATCACACGTGATTCAAATCCATATAGTTTTTGAAAAAAAATAAAAAGGTACGCTTTTTGGACAGACCTCGTATATTTGTTTGTTTTTTAGTGCATCATATTTCTCAATTACATGTACAGAGGTAGATCACTTTGTTACGTGTTTGACTACCACTGATATACTTTTTTTTTGTGCTATGGACTGTTTTTTGTGTTCTGAATAGAGTATATGAGCTGAGATACACCAATCAGCCATAACTTTGTGACCACTAACAGGTGAATTGAATAATGTTATCTCATTACAATGGCACCTGTCACTGGGTGGAATATATTAGGCAGCAAGTTAACATTTTGTCCTCCAAGATGATGTGTGTGAAGCTGGAAACCAGATTTGAGTGACTTTTACAAGTAACATTAGTAACAGCTAGATAACTGAGTCTGATGGTTTCAAAAACTGGAGCTCCAGTTCCCGGGCTTTCATGGTCAGTACCTACCAAAAGTGGTCCAAGGAAGGAAACCCAGTGAGCCAGCAACAAGGTCATGGGTGGCCAAGCTCATTGATGTGTGTGGGGAGGGAAGGCTGGCCCATGTGGGCCAATCCAACAGAAGAGAGCTACACAGTCAATTTTGCAGCATAAAATTTAATCTGCTAGGATTACATTTGGTCCAAATCCAAACAGAGTTAAATATACTCTATCACAGTGCTAAATCAACTCTATCACAGTGTAAAATCAACTCTTATTGGAGTAGAAACACTTGATTTGACAAGACGGTAGAGCTGATTTCACTCTATAATAGTGCGTTTTACTCTATTTAGACTGGGACCAAATGTTATCCTGGCAGAGTAAATTTTACT
This sequence comes from Thalassophryne amazonica, assembly GCF_902500255.1. NCBI lineage: Eukaryota > Metazoa > Chordata > Actinopteri > Batrachoidiformes > Batrachoididae > Thalassophryne > Thalassophryne amazonica. Next base: position 150,382,613 of record NC_047103.1, on the reverse strand, counting down.
CTGCAAAATTTACTGTGTACTGTAGCTCAAATTGCTGAAAAACTTAATGTTAGTTGTGATGCAAAGTTCTCATGAAGCCCACACCTTGATGACTCAGGGCTGTTTTGGTGGCAAAAACGGGGCCTACACAATATTGGGCAGGTGGTCACAATATTACGGCTGATCTGTGCGTAATACAACCCCAATTCCAATGAAGTTGGGGCGTTATGTAAAATGTAAATAAAAACAGAATACAATGATTTGCAAATCCTCTTCAACCTATATTCAATTGAATACACCACAAAAACAAGATATGTAATTCCAACTGATAAACTTTGTTGTTTTTGTGCAAATATTTGCTCATTTTGAAATGGATGCCTGTAACACGTTTCAAAAAAGCTGGGACGGGGCAACAAAAGACTGGGAAAGTTGATGAATGTTCAAAAAACACCTAATTGGAAACACGTGAGTGTCATGATTGGGTATAAAAGGAGCATCCCCAAAAGGCCCAGCCATTCACAAGAAAAGATGGGGCGAGGATCACCACTTTGTGAACAATTGCGTGAAAAAATATTCCAACAGTTTAAGAGCAATGTTTCTCCAAATTCAATTGCAAGGAATTTAGGGATTCCATCATCTACAGTCCATAATATAATCAGAAGATTCAGAGAATCTGGAGAACTTTCTACATGTAAGCGGCAAGGCCGAAAACCAACACTAAATGCCCGTGACCTTTGATCCCTCAGGCAGCACTGCATTAAAAACCAACATCATTGTGTAAAGGATCTTACCGCATGGGCTCAGGAACACTTCAGAAAACCAGTGTCAGTTAACATAGTTCATCGCTACATCTACAAGTGCAAGTTAAAACTCTACCATGGAAAGCGAAAGCCATACATCAACAACATCCAGAAACACTGCCACCTTCTCTGGGCCTGAGCTCATTTGAAATAGACAGACACAAAGTGGAAAAGTGTGCTGTGGTCTGATGAGTCCACATTTCAAATTGTTTTTGGAAATCATGGACATCGTGTCCTCTGGACAAAATAGGAAAAACACCATCCAGACTGTTACCAGCGCAAAGTTCAAAAGCCAGCATCTGTCATGGTATGGGGTGTGTTAGTGCCCATGGCATGGGCCACTTACACATCTGTGATGGCACCATCAATGCTGAAAGGTACATCCAGGTTTTGGAGCAACACATGTTGCCATCCAAGCAACGTCTTTTTCAGGGACGTCCCTGCTTATTTCAGAAAGACATTTTTCACAACGTCCCAACTTCATTGGAATTGGGATTGTACATGCAAACAACTACCATAGGAGATATACAGTAAAATCACCAGTGATTACAGTGAGACACAGTAGGACAGTGTACATATGGTCCCACTCTGACCAGAGTAGGACCATATGTACAGTGGGGAAAATAAGTATTTGACCCCCTGTCAGTTTTGCAGGTTTTCCCACCTACAAAGAATGGAGAGGTCTGTAATTTTTATCGCAGGCACACTTCAACTGTGAGAGACAGAATCTAAAAAAAATCCAGTAAATCACATTGTATGATTTTTAAATAAATAATTTGCATTTTATTGCATATGTATTTGACCCCCTAGAAAAACAGAGCTTAACAATTGGTACAGAAACATTTGTCTGCCATTACAGAGGTCAGACATTTCCTGTAGTTCTTGACCAAGTTTTCACACACTGCAACAGGGATTTTGGTCCACTCCTCCATACAGATCTTCTCCAAATCTTTCAAGTTTGGAGTTTCAGCTCCCTCCAAAGATTTTCTATTGAGTTCAGGTCTGGAGACTGGCCAGGCCACTCCAGGACCTTGAAATGCTTCTTACGGAGCCCCTCCTTAGCTGCCCTGGTTGTGTGTTTGGGGTCACTGTCATGCTGGAAGACCCAGCCATGACCCATCTTCAATGCTCTTACTGAGGGAAGGAGGTTGTTTGCCAAAATCTCTCAATACATGACCCCATCCATCCTCCCTTCAGTACAGTGCAGTCGTCCTGTCCCCTTTGCAGAAGAGCACCCCCAGAGTATGATGTTTCCACCCCCATGCTTCATGGTTGGGATGGTTTTCTTGGGGTTGTTCTCATCCTCTAAACATGGTAAGTGGAGTTGATTCCAAAAAGCTCTATTCTGGTCTCATCTGACCACATGACCTTCTCCCATGCCTCCTCTGGATCATCCAGATGGTCACTGGTGAACTTCAAACAGGCCTGGACATGTGCTGGCTTGAGCAGGGGGACCTTGCTGCCCTGCAGGATTTTAAACCATGACAGCATCATGTGTTACTAATGTAATCTTTGTGACTGTGGTCCCAGCTCTCTTCAAGTCATTGACCAGGTCCTCCTGTGTAGTTCTGAGCTTTCTCAGAATCATCCTTACCCCACAAAGTGAGATCTTCCATGGAATCCCAGACCGAGGGAGATTGACAGTCATCTTGTGTTTCTTCCACTTTCTAATAAATAATCATAACAGTTGTTGTTTTCTACCAAGCTGCTTGCCTATTGTCCTGTCATCCATCCCAGCCTTGTGCAGGTCTACAGTTTTGTCCCTGGTGTCCTTAGACAGCATTTTGGTCTTGGCTATGGTGGACAGGTTGGAGTGTGATTGATTGAGTGTGTGAACAGGTGTCTTTTATACAGGTAACAAGTTCAAATAGGTGCAATTAATACAGGTAGAGTGCAGAATAAGAGGGCTTCTTAAAGAAAAATTAACAGGTCTGTGTGAGCCAGAATTCTTGCTGGTTGGTAGGGGGTCAAATACTTATTTTATGCAATAAAATGCAAATTAATTATTTAAAAATCATTCAATGTGATTTTCTGGATTTTTTTTTTTTTTATTCTGTCTCTCACAGTTCAAGTGTACCTACGATAAAAATTACAGACCTCTCCATTCTTTGTAGGTGGGAAAACCTGCAAAACTGACAGGGGGTCAAATACTTATTTTCCCCACTGTACACTGGCAGTGTTAATTTAACACTGTCGGTGTTAATTTTGCACTTGTCATTTTACTGTGTAGGAGTTGGTGTGTGTTTGTGGTGGGGGGCTCATATTTTGTGATCTTGACTTATAGTCTTTTAGGTTGTCATTCTATCATTGTTCTTGTTAAACCTTTCCGGGTATTGGAGTTGATCATTTGTTGAGTCAACTCTCTGCAAGTGTAATTTTAAGTCTACAAACTGAGGAAAAAATGAGATAAAGTTGTTATCTTAAACAGAAGGTCATGGGTTCAATACTGAGGCCTTTGTCTGAGGTGTTCGTGTAGTCAAGGGTCAAACATTTACAATTTTATTGTCTACAGTGTTGAAAATTATACTGTTCTGAGTTACAAAAAATCTGATTTTCTGGTCAAGTTATTGTATGATTAACTTTTCGGCTACAATGTTAAATTTACTCTGATAAGTGTTGAGCGATATAAAATCTGAATTCAGTGGTCTTTATCCTGTTATTAGAAGTGATTTAATATGTAGACATTTTAATTGTTTTGCTGCGTCCTTACTTTAGAAACCATTTAAAATCGTTTCTAAATTTTACACAGTTTTTTTGACAGTTTTACTCAGACTCTTTGTGCATTTGACTGTTCTTCTAGCTGTTGGTGTGTCATTTGACTGCTGCTCCCAAACTTACTGTGGACAAAAGCCTGTGTCTGAACCCGAGGCCCAGGCTGTTACTGAGTTTGTAGAATTCCACAAGAACGATTTCCTGTGTTTCCTAACCATCCACTCCTACGGACAACTGCTCCTGGTTCCCTACGGACATCCCAACATCACCGCCCCCAACTACAACGAGCTGGTATTTATGTCTACCAATGCACTCGTGCACATTTGCATGTTTCACACTTCTGATTTTCACTGTATATCTCTGCATCAGTAAATGCATACTTTGCTCATTGCCATGGAAACCAAAGAGACTTTGCAGATCTCTCTCTCACACACACACACACACACACACACACACACACACACACACACACACACACACACACACACAAAACTGTAAATAAGATTTTAAAAGTGCAAATGCTTAAGTGATACACTCAGACCTTATTCGACAGGTGTGACAGGCCCATAGGTGACAGTGTAACAGTTGCCTTTAACAGACACCTTGTCTGTTTTTGGCTCACCTGCCAAAAATGAACTGAACTGTGAAAGACTGCGAGTGGCTGATTGGCGTTGGGAAAAAAGGTCATTATCTAAAGCAGCCATTACCAAACTTAAGATTGTGGCCACATTAAAAATCTCAGAATCCTCTCCAACACACCCAAACCTTTAATCAAAATTTTGATTGACACATGAGACTAAGATGATGAATTTCCACGTATATATTATGTGAGGCCAGTTCAGATAGCACTTAATTTAAATCCCATGGCTTCATTTTATCACTTGTGATTTGAAAGTTCTTTCGGGCTTATCCTTCTTTGCATAGGGTCACCCCAGTGGATCTGATATGGGTCTGCATATTGATTTGGCACAGGTTTTACACCGGATGACCTTCTTGACACAACTCCACATTATACGGTGAATCTGGAAAGTATTCACAGCACTTCATTTTTTCCAAATTTTGTAATGTTTCAGCCTTATTACAAAATGGATGAAATTCATTTTTTCCTCAAAATTCTACACACAGTACCCCATAATGACAATGTGAAAAAAGTTTTATCCTACACCAAAAATATTTGCAAGACTACATGGCATGCCTTTTGATTGAGTTCCTATTTAAAAGACAATATTACAACCCCAATTCCAACAAAGTTGGGATGTTGTTTGAAATGTAAATAAAACAGAATTCAATGATTTCCAAATCCTCTTCAACCTATATTTAACTGAAAACACCACAAAGACAAGATATTTAATGTTCAAACTGATACTTTTTTGTTTTTGCGCAAATATTTGCTCATTTTGAAATGGATGCCTGCAACACATTTCAAAACAGCTGAGACAAAGGCAACAAAAGACTGGGAAAGTTGATGAATGCTCAAAGAACACCTGTTTGGAACATTCTATAGGTGAACAGGTTAATTGGAAACAGGTCAGTGTTATTATTGGGTATAAAAGGAGCATCACCAAGAGGCTCAGCTGTTCACAAGCAAAGACGGGGTGAGGATCACCACTTTGTGAACAACTACGTGAAAAAATAGTCCAACAGTTTAAGAACAATGTTTCTCAATGTTCAATTGCAATGAATTTAGGGATTCCATCATCTACAGTCCATAATATAATCAGAAGATTCAGAGAATCTGGAGAACTTTCTACACGTAAGTGCAAGGCTGAAAAGCAACATTGAATGCCGTGACCTTCGATCCCTCAGGTGGCACTGCATTAAAATCGAAATCATTGTGTAAAGGATCTTACCACGTGGGCTCAAGAACACTTCAGAAAACCATTCAGTTAACACAGTTCGTCGCTACATCTACAAGTGCAAGTTAAAACTCTACCATGGAAAGCAAAAGCCATACATCAACAACATCCCTGCTTATTTCAGCAAGACAATGCCAAGAAACATTCTGCACGTGTTACAACAGCGTGGCTTTGTAGTAAAAGAGTGCAGGTACTAGACTGGCCTGCCTGCAGTCCAGACCTGTCGCCCATTGAAAATGTGTGGCCCATTATGAAGCGCAAAATACGATAACAGAGACCCCGAACTGTTGAACAACTGAAGTCGTACATCAAGCAAGAATGGGAAAGAATTCCATCTACAAAGCTTCAACAATTAGTGTCCTCTGTTCCCAAACGCTTATTGAGTGTTGTTAGAAGGAAAGGTGATGTAACACAGTGGTAAACATACCACTGTCCCAGCTTTTTTAAAACGTGTTGCAGGCATCCATTTCAAAATGAGCAAACATTTGCACAAAAACAATAAATTTTATCAGTTTGAACATTAGATATCTTGTCTTTGTGGCGTATTCAATTGAATATAGGTTGAAGAGGATTTGCAAATCATTGTATTCTGTTTTTTTACATTTTACACAACATCCCAACTTCATTGGAATTGGGGTTGTACAAGGGGTGATTGAGAGGTTTTGAGCCTGACCCAGAAAAATTAGGGTGTAGTTCTCAATCGTTAGCATTCTGAGAAACCAACATTTCTCAACACTGAGCTACATCAACCTTTGTTGAAGACAGGAAATTTGGACTACTGGAGCAAGCCTTCTTGGGCGTTTCTCAGAGGTTTTTGAGAATTTGCTATGCTGACCAGCATCAGCCATTTTACGTCATATTGTGAATGACCGCTAAGCTAATGTAGCTACACTTTTAAGCTAGCATTAAAGCATCTAAACATACTGAAGCTGTGTCCAGAAAAACCATGTTCTTGCACAATGCACCCCATATTTGTCAGCAACACATACTGTATACTGCTCCAGAACTGTTGGCGGTGCTATATTTGACCTGTGTTATTATTAGATTCCCCTCCAGTCCAGTGAGAAACCTCCACCATGGGAGCCAGGCGCAAGTTCAACCGACTGGTGACAAACCTGCCTTTTGATTGCATAGTGCACTGGAAATGGTGTTCCAGTTGTGCAACAGTTGTTTGGTTAATTCAGCAATAATGGCGTGGTGTGTTTAATGCCAATAATGTCAACATACCTTAAATTGTTGCACTACCTATGGGGGTTAATTTGTGCTAAATTGTTGTTGTTGTCCATTCGGCTGCTCCTGTTTTTATTTGGGGTCGCCACAGTGGATACAGCCAGATCCGCACTGGTATTTGGCACAAGTTTTACGCCGAATGCCCCCCTGACACAACTCCAGTGTCAGCTGGAGAAACACACACCACTGGTGCTCCAAAGAGGTCTCCCATCCAATTACCAACCAGATCCTGCACTCCTTAGCTTCTGAGATCTGACGGGATCAGGCTGACACAGATCAGACCAGCTGCTAAATTGTGCTAAATTATTGAAGTAAAATACTCTTGCTATATGTGATGACAGTTCGTTTCTTGTTTTGTAGATGGAGGTGGGTTTGGGTGCAGCAGAGGTCATGAAGAAGGTCCATGGGAGGCACTACACTGTGGGAACCTCACCAGATGTGTTGTGTAGGTACTAAGTGTAAATATGTGATGGCCTTTCATGATAAATCCACAAATTCTAATATGTACAAGACAGGTTTGGAATAGTTATTCAAAGAGCATATTTTAAGTAATCAAAGTATTACAATGTGAAAATTATTACCTTATGTTACATTTGATTGTAAATGCATACAAAGAATATTATTATTTTATGTAGGTGTATTATGCAAAGATTTTTATGTTTATTTTGGTAACCAACGTGGCAGCAGAAAAGTATTTAACCAATATCTCAATACAGTGAAGTCTCCATAGAGTTTCACACAAATTTTATGTCATTTTCATTATGTGTAACAGAGTGTGGCAAGTCGTCCTTTACTCAAATAATTCATCCAGGCCATGTTACTCATCTGGGAGTCTCCATTATCATGGAACTCACAGAATCATTGGTACAATCGGTACAAATGAGACATGGTAAATGCCAAGTCCCTCACCCTCCAGGCAGGGCTTTAGTTGGGTGACATGTATTGTAATCAGGGGTGTCGAAAAGGGGAAAATAAGGAGAAGGATTCTAGGGGCCCATGATTGACAAGGGCCCAGAGAGGCCCCTAATACAATTATAATACTGACAAAATAATATGGGGGGTGGCCCGGTAAGATTTCTTTTCATGGGGCCCAAAATCCCTGGCGGCGCCCCTGACTGTAATATATGCTAACTTAGTAGGCTAACACAAATGCTGTGTATGTGAGCTCCAACCTGGTTCCTTTGGGCCCGATCCTGTTCCAAAAGCTCTTGAAACTCTTCAATGTGGTTCTTTGTGGACCCACAAATTCTGAGCTCAAATACATCCAAGCTGAACTCTTTCTTGAATGGTACAACATGCTTCCAAGTTTGTATTTATGGGGGTAATTCTTGCAGGACTCATGCATTGTAATAATATCAATTTGTGGCCACTCATTGGAACTCATGGAACACTTTTGTCTACATCATTCATGATCACACACAGGAAATTTTGCTGAGTAAAATTTACTCTGCTAAGACAGCATTTGATCCCAGTCTAAATCGAGTAAATTACACTCTATCATAGAGTGAATCAGCTTGACAGATGTTGCAGACTGAATGGTCCGCCCCCTAAAGATTGGTCCCCCTGCCTCCACTGTGCATGTGTCATGTTGAAGCCCAGCTGCCCATGTGAAACAGAGTCTCTCCACCCAAAGTGATCAAATGGATTAATGTGATTATTAACCATCAGATGACAAGGTAAAACCTCTTGAATCATTCTGAAGTCAGTTTTAAGTAGAAACGAGGCTTTAAACAGTGACGCATTGAAATGTCCGACATGCAGTGAATACATCAGCTAACAGCTTGTGCAGCTGTGCTGCTCTATTCACTTCCTCCGTCTGTTATTATGGAATAATGCTGAATTTATGTGGACACGATTGATGTACAAAAGCTTCAGATATCTGTCACTGAGATAGATGATGACTGGAGTACGGTTTGAAGCAGAAACGAGATGATTATCAGTGAATCATGGTTGATGACGTAAGCACAGTGAAGGAAGGGATGATGGAGGACTGTTCGGTCGGCGACACCATCTGTTCAGTGCAAGTGGTTTTATTCCAATAAGAGTTGATTTTACACTGTTTTGAGCTAATTTAGCTCTGTGATAGAGTGTAATTCACTCTATTTGGACTGGGATCAAATGCTATCCCAACAGAGGAAATTTTTTACGCAGCAAACTTCCTGTGTAGCAGACTCATCCTTCATACACTCATAGATACTTCTTGGCAAACTTTAGACTAATTAGGCCCAACTCCTAACCAAGATCTGTAAAGTTCTCTGACGGACAGAAATTGCCACAATACCGCCAAGAATGGTAGTATCCCAGGGAGGGTTGGATACATCTGGAACCACCCCTCTACCTGCTTCTTTTCCCATTTGGTCAAATTCAGCCCTGCATTCTTGTAAAAGCTGAAAAGAAAATATTGTTTGGACAACTTTAATATATTCTCGTTATGTCAACTTCACTCTCTCTTAAAGATCCCAACTCTGGGTCATCCAGAGACTGGGCTCGGCTGATAGGAATCCCTTATTCCTACACCTTTGAGCTCAGAGACCACAAGGAAAACGGAACGCACGGCTTCCTGCTTCCCGAGGACCAGATCCAGCCGGCCTGTGAAGAGGCATACAGCGGAGCCCTGCACATCATCACCTACGCTCACAACAAGTTCTTCCACAGTGACCATAACGCTGCAGCCAGCACCACCATGACCCTGTGGCTCATGATACTGGCCATTTTTGTCAGTGGCGCCACTCTGGTGTGAGGTGACAAATCTGCTTCCAAACTTTGCCCAAAAAAGTCCAAAAGGCCCCTCTTTCCCAAGTGTGTATGCCCAAACAACATTCCTAAATCCTACTTTTCTACTCCATAGTTTCTATTTGGAAAGTGAATTTGGACATGCATTAGTCCCAAAAGATAAACAGAGTGTGAGGCTGAACTCTAGGATATGGGGGCGCTGTTTTCAGTTTGAACACTTATAAAGGAGTGTGTTTCTTAACTATGGGAATGATAACCCTTTTTATGTTTTTTATTATTACGAGTTCCAAAAGGAAAATACAATCTGTGATGAGTAACGGATAAATTATTATATGGCTGCAATGCTACATGCGCTCTGATTGGCTGATTACCGGTCGGATATTTTCCCATATCCCGACCAGTTACCATGACAATCTGTCCGCAATGCGTATTTACATTACAAACCAGGAAGCTAAAAACACGATTATAAAACCAAGTCGGACATGAATGTATATATAAACAGCACTGGAAAAAACACACAGATCGAAAGCTAACCAGCTAACGACTGGATCATCTGTTAGCAAGTTCTTCATGGAGGTGAAGAAAGTGAACGAGCCCAACACCGTCAGCAGCATATTCGGGCGATACTGTAAGTTTGTGTGTTTATATATATATATATAATAGTTATATAATAAATGAATTATTAACCTTGCTTGCTCGGTCTGTATGGGGATATCAGACCTCTGTGTTTTTGTATTCACACCTCGGTCTGATATTTCCCCGTACAGACCTCTCACTCAGTTAATAATCCTTCAGTATCTGAGAGCAGTATTTTTTTAAAGATAGAATAAATTCCTGTGTGTGTGTGTGTGTGATTTTATTATTTTAACTATATTCTTCAAACGTAAGCACTTTTACGTGTTTTTATTTTTTATGCTGTCAAACCAAAATAGAAAGAAAGGCGTAAGAGGAGTAACTAAAATTCTGCACGTACACATAAAACTGCACTGTAGGACTGTGGTCAAGATACTGTTAGTTGCGAGAACAGAAAATCAGACATTCTTATTTATATTCCTGTTGGTTGTGGGGATATCATGGAAAATATGTTTTTATGAAAATAGTTACATCATTTCATGTTGTCTTTGTAACATCATCAGAACATCACTCATAGGATTATTTACATGGCCTCTTAGATATCCTGTAAAAGGTGTTTTTCTGACTATATTTTTAAAGACTTTGACCTTTAAATGATCAAATCCACAACATTTGGAGACACTCACCCAAGAAAAATTTCTACCATTTTGTGAACATCTTCTCACCCTTTTCTGAATTCTTATTTTGTACACAGACAGACACACGTGAAGGATTACAATATCCTGCTGTACTACCGGAAAGCACAGTAAAAATTCAGACTTCTTTTGTTAATAAGCAACAAGTAAGCAAGTGTTCTGAGCTGGACGTTGGGATTAGTAACAAAATTTCACAATCAACATAATAGGTCTGTGTTTATTTTATGTTATGTTCAGCATGCATGTTAAAATATTCCATTATGGCCCAAAATACAAAGTTCACTGGTCCTCATTTGTATCTATGAGAGCTAAATATGAAGTAGTTTCTATGAAGCTATTTAAGAAAATTTTGCAGACCCAATGACTAACTCTATGCATGCCCTATATTTCACACCAACATCTCCAACTACAAAATATTACATGTGCAGAGGAACAATTTCAAAAACATGGAGAAAACATGTGCATTGTTTATATAAAAAAGAGATGCTGTTGTTGGTGGTAATGATGATAATAATAATAATAATTTCATTATTAATGTTACCAACATAATATCTTTTACTGTACCCGAATCACTAATTAAAATCATTGTCAAATTTTACAGTATACACATATAAACTTTGTTTTCACTCATTGTTAGTGGTTGGGTGAAGCATTTATTGTCAAACAACTGTTTACTCTTTTTAAATCATAATGACAACAGAAACTATCCAAATGACCCTGATCAAATGTTTACATACCCCTGTTCTTAATACTGTGTATTGCCCCCTTTAACATAAATAACAACTTGGAATCTTTTGTGGTCATTCTGGACGAGGTGCTCTGATGGTAAAGCTGCCACTGAATATGTTTCGGACTTTATTTCCATCAATTATGAAGAAATACAAACAGTATGACACTCTATGGTAAATCTGCATGGAGTAGACAGTTCTCACAAACTGAGTGACTGTGCAAGAAGGAGAAGAGTGAGGAAAGCCACCAGGACACCCAGACAACCCAGACGTTGCAGTCTTCCCTGGCTATGACTGGAGAAATTGTACACATTGCAAATTTTGCATTTTGTATCATCAGTTATACAGCTTCATGATAAAGTAGTATAGAGGAGGATTTTCTTAAAAAGAAGACCTGAAAGTTTAGCTACAAATTACCAGAAGGTACATCTGAGATGCAAGCCTAGATCTCATCTGTTTTGGTGAAAGAATATCTTTCTCTGCTCTACTCGACTATGAAGCTAAAGGCCCATTTACACGAGCATGCATTTGCTTCACACAATAGCACGAACTTCGTCGTGACGATCCCACCTGCTGTGTTCACAGCTGGACGCCGTTCTTTGTTTTACCGGCTGCCACGCACTCTGCACTGGACACTGCATATATAAAATAATTATTTTGTGGCAGATTAATCATTTTTTTTCTGCAGATTGGCCATTGAAAACGGCTCTAATCACTTCCTGAATCACAGAGGAGGCTGCAGCCGGAGCCGTTCAGCGCCATAAAGCTTGTAACAAGCTTCAGAAGGCATTTTGAGCCGTCTAAAATAGTAATTTGTCTTTTTACATCGTCATGGTTTGATAAAACAGTTGCGTGTTTTTTCCTTCTTGTCTGCAGCTGTTAAAGTATGTTTATAACAGATTTTACTTCTTGTTATAATCGTTCAGACGCGCTGCGCTCTGATGCGATCCGCTGACATCACCACTCGCTCTGTTCACTTCTTGTTTACTCCACTTGACGAGCTGCACGTCGTGTTGGAGATTAGATCGTGCCATATAGCACAATATTTGTGCGTGAAAGATTTTTTTTTTTTTGAACATTTCAAAATTCTCTGTGCAATAGCATGCACCGGTGCCCCTGTGGCATCCTGTCTGCACCCGTTAAAGAGAGTTTACTCTCCAGCACGACACAGGTCTTGATGTGTCATGAAGCAAAGGCATGCTCGTGTAAATGCCCCTTAAGAGTGGTGATGCAAAATGCAAATTCTACACACACACACACACATATATATATATATATATATATATATATATATACAGTTGTGTGTAAAAGTTTGGGTACCTCTGATGATTTCCATGATTTTCCTTTATAAGTTTTATATATATATATATATATATATATATATATATATATATATATATATATATATATATATATATATATATATATATATATATATCAAGAATGCAGCATGATCACTCATATAAACCTCAAAAGAAGATATTTTTCTGTTTTATACAGTGCGTATGATGAGGGAGAACAGGTGGGTTTACTTTCAGTGTTTGTGAGTAACAGCGCTGAAAGGGTTGAAGTCCTGCTGTCTCAGAGTGGCCAGCGGCAGGAACAGCTGCTCCTCAGGAGGAAACTGATCCCATCGTGTCCACCACCACCCTGGAAGAGAAAAACAACAAATCCTTTATAACCAAGACATGATTTAGCTCACTATTAATTCATGTGCAAATTACGTTTTAGGCTTAACTGTGCTATTTAGTTTAGACACCTTTTTTTTTTTTGTCGGACTGTGTATCACAGTTTCCAGCAAATTTAAAATACATTTAAATTAAAAATAAAATATATATTTAAGAAGATAGAACCAGTCCAAATCTGATTTTTTTTTCTTGATCATTCTTAAGAATCAGTCAGCAGATTGGAAAACTAAAAATCAAACAATATAATGTCTAATTGTGGTACGTAGTAATTATCTGATATTGCAAACATTAAACAAACTGCAGTGGTCTCAGAAAACAACAATATAATATCTTTATTTTGAAAATGTTCTCCAACCAAGTAATCAAAGACTCAAACCAGACTTTGATGATAATGATGATGATGATGACTTTGACTTCTTCTCATTAGCCGCCAGGAATGGCTCACCCTGAATCACCTCAAGATATTTTTACAGAAATGTTGACAGTTTGGCAGGGAGGTCTACTGGAACAAACACTATTTTTTTTTACCTGATCGTTTTGCCCTGATGTTTAAAAAATATATGCTTTTCAACAGTCATGACAGATGACGATGATCTGAAGAACATTTAAACTACTTTAATGAAGAACACTTCTGGTTGTTTTGTGGTTTTTCTTTCCCATCAGTGCTGCAGTGTCTTGATGCTCTGCCTTGACCATACACAGTAAATTCACCAGTGTAAAACTAACACTGCCAGTGTACATATGGTCCTACTCTGGTCAGAGTGGGACTATTTGTTCACTGTCAGCGTTAATTTAACACTGGTGATTTTACTGCGTAAGGCTCCTTAACGCAATTTTGTTTTTTTCCAGGCCTTACCCTTTGATGCCTTGCCTTTGACCTTGATGGTTCAAAGCCTTAATCATCTCGAGAAAAAATGCATATGGAATTGTGCTATTTTCAAATACAACAGGGCAGCACAGTCTTGTTTGAACCCCTACATGATATTATGGGATTTGACCACATCTGGGGACAGCCGGCACAAACACAGCAGCGAATCCACGGGTGGAGTGTGGGAGTTTCAGCACAAACCATTCAGCCCGGCTCGGTAAACTTAAAAGCATACTCGCCACCATCTAGCGGATGAGCCGGTGTCCCCGACTGAACGGTCCCCCCCTAAAAATCGGTCCGCCCTGCATTCACTGTGCATGCATCATTTGGGAGCACAGCAGCACGCATGAGACTGACTCTCTACACCCAAAGCCATAAAAGGGAATAATGTGATTATTAACCATCAGATGACAAAGTAAAACCTCTTAAATCATTCTAATGTCAGTTTTAAGCAGAAATGAGGCTGTTTTAAGCAGAAAACAAGGCCATAATCAGCAAGTCTTTACTGACGCTCTGAAATGATGTCGGCACAGCAGCACGTCAGACTCAGATGTGCTGCTGCGGCGCTCTGATCACTTCTGCCGTCTTTTATTGGGAATAATGCTGAATTTATGTGGAAATGATTGTTGTACAAAAGCTTCATATATCTGTCGCTGAGACAGATGGTGACTGGAGTGCAGTTTGAAGCAGAAACGAAGTTATAATCAGTGAAATGCTGATGATGCTCAGAAATGACGCATGCGCAGTGAAGGCAGGGTGAATCGTTCAGTCGAAGACAACGGTTTAATATGGTTTCTGCTGAAACCCCTATTTTCTGAATGGTCTGTGCCGACACTCCCACACTCCGCCCTCGGATTAGTCTCTCCCAAAAAACAGTGTCACTTCTAACGGAAAAATGGTACAGCAGGGTTTAATTGTGTGCACGTCAGAGAAGAACGCTGTCACGCTCTATTAAGGATCACCACTAATCAAGATGGATCAATACACTCAGTTGCGACCTCCACGACATGAGGCGAAATGAGGGTGGTGCGTGACATTCGTGGAAGATTTTTTCACAGCCAAAACATGCTCCACGAAAATCAAGAATATCACGCACTATTAAGCAACCTATTCAGATGCGTTACGTCACGTTAAGAATGTCAGGAATGTACCAAGAATGACGCAAATATGACATTCGTAATGCATTTTGCCTATGTGTAAACGCAGCATTACAGGGAAGTTTTCAGTCTCAAAACTTCAATCTGATGCTAGGAAACTTAAGAGGTCAGCGATGAATGTTTGTAGCATGGTATGTATGTCCAAAAAAAAGAAAAAAGTTACAAAATCTCACAGCAAACTACTGTTTCATTTTGCGTACCTTCATTCTTCTCTGGTTCCAGGTTGGCCGGTTCTCCTGAGAGTTCCCTGTCCAGTTCCCCTTGCATAATTATGGTGACATAGTGGTACTGCTCCACCAGTCTGATGGAGTTCACCACTGACGCAAAGCAAATGTTCGTCAAATGCACACCCGCTTCCTCCATCACTTCTCTCATGGCGCACTCCTCCCATGTCTCTCTTTCAAAGACACATCAATCAGAACATCACTTTCCACTGGATGACAATGCACGGCTGCACAACAACAGCCCATTCCTTATTACATATTACACCACTGGTTGCTTCCACCTGACAGTCTCTTATCAACCGACTAATGTCAATGATTTTCAGTTTTGATTCACTGTTTCCAAACAGCACACAGAACATAGTGGCTACACCAGCAGTAAAAATAGGCACATCAAATTTTTATGGCCGCTAAATCCATAAACACTGTAAATTACAACAATGGCTTGACACTTACCATCAATTTAGGTTTTCTCAATTAAACCAAAATGTTTTCTAAATGGTATGTAGCTTGCTGTATTGTTAATTTGAAAAATCTGTAACAATTACCTTCCCTTAATAGCACAGCACAAACTCCATTTGTAAGCTATTGTAAATGAGTATTTAGCAGACGTTTACAACAATACACATTAATAACACCCAGCCTATACTTTAGGGAATTATGAATAATAATATTAATAATAAAAAATACTACCCAAGGACAGATAATTTTGCCATAAACAGTGACTGTTTAAGGGTCTTTAGGGTGTTGTTTTTGTTTAAAAACTGTGAATGTGGTGGAAGCGGGGATTTCAGAAATCAAGAATGATTGCAAGCTCTATAAAAACCGACACACTCATGACTAAGTTCAACTCATTTATAACAGAAGCAGCGCAAAATAGCCTGTACATGAAAGTGAAGACAGAAATTTTTGACTAATTTCCAATTTGAGAGGACAATCTGAAGAGTGCATCTCTGCCAAGCCACAGCATGTCATGCCCTCAACCTTATTAAGCCCAACCCATTCTCCAACCCTTTCACAATTAATTAGTGTTTTTGTTTTGTTAATGCATGAATTAAAAAAAAATTCAAAGCTCCACCCCAAAATATAAAGGGCTTCTTCAGTGTCTCATGTCTCGAAATTATGATTGGGCAAGTCAAACCTTTTAGGCTTTTTTTAAAAATCTCATAATTCCATCCATCCATCCATTTTCTTCTGCTTTATCCGGAGTCGGGTTGCAGGGGCAGCAGCTCAAGCAAAGCCGCCCACACCTCCCGATCCACACACACCTCCCCCAGCTCCTCCGGGGGAACCCCAAGGCGTTCCCAAGCCAGCCGAGAGATGTAATCCTTCCAGCGTGTCCTGGGTCTTCCCCGGGGCCTCCTCCCAATGGGACGTGCCCGGAACACCTCTCCAGCGAGGCGTCCAGGGGGCATCCGGAAAAGATGCCCGAGCCACCTCAACTGACTCCTTTTGACGTGGAGGAGCAGCGGCTCGACTCCGAGCTCCTCCCGAGTGACCGAGCTCCTCACCCTATCTCTAAGGGAGCGCCCAGCCACCCTGCGGAGGAAACTCATCTCAGCCGCTTGTACCCGCGACCTCGTTCTTTCGGTCATGAGCCAAATCTCATGACCATAGGTGAGGATCGGAACATAGATCGATCCCTTTTTTTTTTTAAATCTCATAATTATGAATTTAAAAAGTCATCTATTAATGACGAAAAAGTCAACATTTTCAATTTTTTCCTCAAAATTACAACCATAAATGTTAAAATTTTGATTTACTGTCTCATAATTTTGACTTAGAACATCAACATTTCACATTTTTTTAACCTCCGTTTAAAAAGGTCGTATCTCACAGTTTTGCTTGAGAAAGTCAAACGTTTGATTCTTTAATCTTGTCATTTCTACTTTTAGTCTGTTTTATGTCGTTCCATTGTCCTTCACCCCCCGTCAAAGTCACATAAATTGCACCAAAAGGAAGAATAGAGCTTAAAAATCAATGTATAGGGAATAAATAGTAAGCATATCTCTTCATTTTTGCTGATTTTCAGAAGGATTGGCCATTTCAGAAAGATTCTGGTTGATTGCCAAAATCCAGTGACTGCCAGAGTGGAGATGATATACCATTTAAAATGAAGGCAAATGAAGGAGAGGTGGTATGCCATCATTCTTTCATGGAGAATTTCATGGAGATATCTTGGATATTAAGGAAGTTATGAGAAAAAATATGAAGGAACAAGTCCAACTCCATCACAAAGGCCCTATTGTTTCATCTACTTGTATTCATTAAGGCCAAGCTTGATTCCCAGCACAAAAATCCCCATAACTTCCTTAATACTTAAGATAATCACATGATTTTCAGGTCATTTTAAAGGGATTTTCATGTTCTTTCTGAATTCACAGTCAGATTTTATATTTGTATGGGATAGAATTTTTATACACGTCCCTATTAAATGGGCCTTGATTTTATAGATAAATATATGCATGTATTTGTATATTTTATTTATACATTTTTATGAATGTATTTATGCATTTGTCGTTTTATTTAGTCTCAATTAAGGTTTCACATTCAGTTTCAAGTTCAAAACGGAAACTCGGGTTTATTTTTTTCGTGAGGAAGAAGCAGTTCCTCTTTAAGAGGCGGAGTCACACTAATGACGTACCCAAACTCCAAGTGCCCGCCTGGAAGTTGGTATTTTCCTCTGCCGACTGAACTTCTCCGTTTGCCCAGGAGAACGCAGCCTGGGTGGTCTGAGTCTGTCACCAGTACCCCGACTCCAACCCCGGGCCGTCTCACAGCATTGCCGGACATTTGGCCGCAATGAACAGCTTCTCATAAATTAAATAAGACGCGCTAAAAACGCTTCACTCCGCCATACTGCTGCTCCACCAAGAAGACTACAACAAAGAGCATTCACTACAAGTGAGAGTTAACTTACGTTTACTTCCATCTTCGTCTATAAATCTGTTGTAAACCCGTACTCTCTCGTCAGCTGACTTTAGATGTGGTTTACAAACAATAAGAATACGACAACGCGCAGTGGGTAATTCAGTATGCAGTTAGTAACAGCTGAGTTGATTCATTGTTTGGACGAGTTCGTGAACTATCTTGATAGCTGAACATACTCTATGGCCGCAGACTCTTTGCTATAAGAGAGGCAACAGTGCCACCTAGCGGTTAATTGTGATGAGTGTGAATATTGTGTCATCCCATAATTTATTCAGAAAATGAAGCAGAAGTGCTCACTTGCTTAGACTTTAAATATGAACAGCTTCAATTATCGTATGAATGCAACTAATAATTATTTTCACACTTCGATTCATCACTAGTTCGTTTCTCAGAGCACATCTGTGAAAATACACACTTCTTCTTTGTCTTTCGGCTGTTCCTGTTAGGGGTCGCCACAGCAGATCAATCGTTTCCATCTCACCCTGTCCTCTGTATCTTCCTCTGTCACACCAACCACCTGCATGTCCTCTCTCAGCACATCCATGAACCTCCTCTTTGGTCTCCCTCTTCTCCTCCTGCCTGGTGGCTCCATCCTCAGCATCCTTCTCCCTATATACCCTGGGTCCCTCCTCTGCACATGTCCAAACCATCTCGATCTCGCCTCTCTGACTTTGTCTCTAAACCGTCCCACCTGAGCTGTCCCTCTGATATGTTCATTCCTAATCTTGTCCATACACACACACACACACACATATATATACAACCCCTGGCAAAAATTATGGAATCACCGGCCTCGGAGGATGTTCATTCAGTTGTTTAATTTTGTAGAAAAAAAGCAGATCACAGACATGACACAAAACTAAAGTCATTTCAAATGGCAACTTTCTGGCTTTAAGAAACACTATAAGAAATCAAGAAAAAAAGATTGTGGCAGTCAGTAACGGTTACTTTTTTAGACCAAGCAGAGGAAAAAATATGGAATCACTCAATTCTGAGGAAATAATTATGGAATCACCCTGTAAATTTTCATCCCCAAAACTAACACCTGCATCATATCAGATCTACTCGTTAGTCTGCATCTAAAAAGGAGTGATCACACCTTGGAGAGCTGTTGCACCAAGTGGACTGACATGAATCATGGCTCCAACACGAGAGATGTCAATTGAAACAAAGGAGAGGATTATCAAACTCTTAAAAGAGAGTAAATCATCACGCAATGTTGCAAAAGATGTTGGTTGTTCACAGTCAGCTGTGTCTAAACTCTGGACCAAATACAAACAACATGGGAAGGTTGTTAAAGGCAAACATACTGGTAGACCAAGGAAGACATCAAAGCGTCAAGACAGAAAACTTAAAGCAATATGTCTCAAAAATCGAAAAATGTACAACAAAACAAATGAGGAACGAATGGGAGGAAACTGGAGTCAATGTCTGACCGAACTGTAAGAAACTGCCTAAAGGAAATGGGATTTACATACAGAAAAGCTAAACGAAAGGCATCATTAACACCTAAACAGAAAAAAAACAAGGTTACAATGGGCTAAGGAAAAGCAATTGTGGACTGTGGATGACTGGATGAAAGTCATATTCAGTGATGAATCTCGAATCTGCATTGGGCAAGGTGATGATGCTGGAACTTTTGTTTGGTGCCGTTTCAATGAGATTTATAAAGATGACTGCCTGAAGACAACATGTAAATTTCCACAGTCATTGATGATATGGGGCTGCATGTCAGGTAAAGGCACTGGGGAGATGGCTGTCATTACATCATCAATAAATGCACAAGTTTATGTTGATATTTTGGACAATTGAAAGGATGTTTGGGGATGATGAAATCATTTTTCAAGATGATAATGCATCTTGCCATAGAGCAAAAACTGCAAAAACATTCCTTGCAAAAAGACACATAGGGTCAATGTCAATGAGCAGATCTGATTTGATGCAGGTGTTAATTTGGGGGATGAAAATTTACAGGGTGATTCCATAATTTTTTCCTCAGAATTGAGTGATTCCATATTTTTTTCCTCTGCTTGGTCTAAAAAAGTAACCGTTATTGACTGCCACAATCTTTTTTTCTTGATTTCTTATAGTGTTTCTTAAAGCCAGAAAGTTGCCATTTGAAATGACTTTAGTTTTGTGTCATGTCTGTGATCTGCTTTTTTTCTACAAAATTAAACAACTGAATGAACATCCTCTGAGGCCGGTGATTCCATAATTTTTGCCAGGGGTTGTATATATACACATATATGTGTGTGTATATATGTATACACACACACACACATATATGTGTGTGTGTGTTTGTTTGTTTGTTTGTTTGTGTGTATTAACAACACAAACTTTTCCTTTTCCTGGTGGTTTGTGACAACCATGAGACCCTGTTTGTTATAAGTGTAATCATTTAAAACTGCTTAACAGTTAGGTTAGAGCTCTTTAATGCCAGGAAATCTTAATTTGGTTAAAAATACTTTTTTTTACCAGATAAAAGCAAATTCCCGATCATTTAGTTTTACCTCAGTGCAGCAGTCATACTTAAGGTAAACTGCTATTTAAGCTCATGTGGAATTGTATATGCACTAATTTAGGAAACAATCAGAATCAAAACGTCAGTATAAATGTGTATTGTCAGGTCCATAAGTATTTGACTTTTTGTGTGTGTGTGATTAATATGACATATATGATTAATGTGATGTTTTTGTTGGTGGTGTAATTTGAACTCCATTTTGGTGGTGTACAGAGGCAAAATTCCAAAAATTGTCACTGTCCAAAAACGTATGGACCTGACTGAATGTGAAATTAGGCTGTATTTCCCAGCTGTCTTCATGTCCCTGAAAATCGTGACAGTTTGACGAGTGATCACACCACAGAGATGATTATGGACTACCACGAAGGACGACTTCTCAGTAATTTGCTCAGTCACGATTCACTCTGCCTTCAAATAGAGTTTCATTCATGATAAACAGACCAACCTCGGCTGTAAACCCCTACAACACAACTTTTATTGAACCCATTCATTTGGCTAAATCCATTTGATTCAGTCATTTAACTCAAAGGAAAAGAATGTGAGGGGGCCCGAGATGGGAAAAGGAGAAAATGAGCAGATGCAGGCGCGAGTGGCCTTCTTCCTGCAGAAAACATTCATTTTGTTTTGTGACGTTTATTATAGGGTGATGCCAGCTGCTTAAATATTAACTTACCAGCACGTCTACTTTTAGAGTGTCAATATCAATGATGCTGCAAAAAACATAAAAAAAAAATTTAACTGCCAACAGTTAACTAGAACATCTAACAGTGTTAATTAGAGAAGCTAACTTTTTCATTAGCAGATTAGCTTTTCAGGTGTCTTTGAAAACCTTAGCAGATCAATTAGCATCCACTAACTTTAGATACGCTAACTTTAAATCAGCTAAATACACAAATAAAAATTGAAATAAAGTCTAGTGGTCATAAACATTTGCAAATCCTAAAATCTTACATTTGTTGCTGTTGGAACTTATACACTAATAAAAAAATAATCAAAAACACTGCACAAAGACAACAAGCGTCATATCAAGGAGATAGTAAATGCATTCATTAGATAATTAAAATTATTTCCCTTGTGTATATTTATTTTTTCATTTTTTTTAATACTTCAGTGTATTGTGAATAAACTGTTTGATAAATGGAAACTACTTTTCCATTTTCATTTATATTTAATTATTTATGAACATCTTGATTATCATTTGATCTTTGCATTTTGGAACCACCATATTTAAGCTACAACATACAAAAAACATCAGCTTTTAACTCTGTTTTTCAGGGTTTTAGAGCCAAGAAAATTATTTTCAGTCAGCAGAGTAGCGGTTATGGAAGCTAACTTTTAGATTAGCTGGGCCCACCGCTGAGTGCCAGGTAGTGGAGATCCTCACTTCTGATGTCCTTCCTGTTCCTCATCCTGAGGAACAGACTCGGCGACAGACTCGATTCCTTTGTCTGCAGCTCTGGCGCACACACTGTTCCTCCTCATGGCGTCAGAAAAGCAAATGTTTGTTTCTGACTCCAAAGCATCATCTTTTTTTTTTTTTTTTACTGGACCACGGTCACGGTGCTTACTGTTAACAATGTCCTTCAAGCATGAAGATCCAAAGCAAATCTTCTTGCTTTTCCCACTCCAGGACATTCTCTGAGCAAATGTGACAGACAGGATCATCTGTAGTATTCTCTGCACAGTTTGATCAAGAAGAAGACCCTCTATGTTCCTAAAAAAAAAAAAAAAAAAAACCTAACCTAAAACCACAGATTGAAAAAAGAAAAATGGTTCCATGAATATCACATAGTGCACAGAAATCTGAACACTGCCCTGGAGTGAATTCTGGGTTGTCACATTCTATTCCAAAACTTTTATTTAATAGGTGTTGATCAGATCAGGTTGAAGAGGGCCAGGTTGGCCTTTTCCAGTTACTGGAGTCCTCAACATTAAGACATCTACTTACTGGATCATGCCAACAAACTCACTACATGGCCAAAATGTGTCCCTTGAGTCTCCCTAAGTGACTGTGCTTTGCACACTGGGCGTTTTTCCTTACCGTTGTCGCCTATGTCCTTGCTCAGAGGGGTTGGTAAGGTTAGACCTTACCTATGTGAGCAACATAAATGTCACTGTAGTAAGTGAATCCTTCAACAGTTTTTCCGCTTTCATCGCACGCATTCACACTTGTGATGGCAGAATCCAGGAAGTCAGTGAAAGCCTGGATCTTATTATTAATCTTGGATAATAAGAAACCCAGACACTCCAACACCCCACTATTCTTCAAGTGCTGCAAGCAGAGATCACTGCATCATGTGCAACGTCAAGGTCAGCAAACCTTTCTTTGCCAACAAAAACAGTTATGCTGCTGTTCTCCACAACCCTGCCTAGCACCCAGTCATTGCAAGCATACAACAGCGTAGGACCCAGAACACATCACTGAGGAATGCCAGAATTCACTGGGAATTTACTGGCGGATGGTGGCTTAGTGGTTAGCGCTGGTGCCTCACAGCAAGAAGGTCATGGGATCACTTCCCACCCTTACTGTGTGAAGTTTGCATGTTCTCCCCGTGTCTGCGTGGGTTTCCTCCGGGTACTCCAGTTTACTCCCACAGTCAAAAAACATGCTTATTTAGGGTCTGCTCCTTCTCTGCCCCAGACCAAGGGAGAGTCTCTATATCCCCGAGCACCAGACTGTGGCTGCCCACTGCTCCTAGTGGGTGATTGTGTCTAACTGTAATTAGGATGTGTTAAATGCAGAGGAAATATTTCGTTATATGTATGTATATATGTATAATGACAATAAAGGCTATTCTATTCTATTCTGAAGAAGTCAGAGATTCTGCCTAGAGCACTCACAGCACCTGTGCATAGACTTGCTATATGCTGTCCAGCAACTACTTGGTGATCCCACAAATTCTGTGTCCCAGAGAGCAGCTCAATCAACTGAATCGAAAACTTTGAGAAATTCAACATTTTCTGCAAAGATGTGCTGTCAATATTCTGACGTTCGATGAATCCATAACTGTATATGAATGTAACTGAATATAAAAATCAGAGCTAATTTCCCTGAGGGAGTCTTGCCAAGGGATTAATAAAGTTCTATATAATCTAATCTAATCTAACTGAAAATAAAAGTGTAACTACATATGAAAATAACAAACTAAAACAAAAAAAGAAATATAAAGCAGACTGACTGTTAAAAAAAAGACTGCTGTTGAAATTAAGCAACAGCATTCTTAGATCAAAACAGTATAGATTTTCCTCAGCCAGTTTTTTTTTTAAAGTCTGGGTTTTCATAGAGTCTCAGCTCGAAGGCCGTGAGTTCCTCCTCATCTGGGATGGGGAAGATGGCACTCAGAGACACTGGAGTGGAGTCATGAACACCATCTGTGTCGATCAGCTTTTACAGCAGTTGGCGCACTCTCAGCTGGGTCAAGATCTCTAGCTCCACTGCTGTGAGACACGAAACAGAGCATCAGAACATCCAGCAAAGTGTGTACATGTTGTCGAGATCCATAAATAGTTGAACATTTGCAAAGTTAACGCCATTTCAGGGACCTAGTACACATAGCGAAGATGAAAGCCAATCGGAAGAAGACCTACAGTTTAAAGTTAAAGGTATTTAGATTTAAATTTGGTAAAGTGATCGACTTATGTGTTATTGGGTCAAATCCTGCTTGCTGTGAAGTGTCGAAGTTAAAAACTACAGAGATGTTTCACATTTTTCAACCTAGGTTCTATTTTTAGATGTTTTGGGGATCATCTTTTCACAGTAGGGACAATAAAGAATTTAATTGGCACCTTATTGATTCAGAGCCCAAACACCACTGCGAGTAAGCAGAACCTATAGGTGCCTAATTAACATTAATGGCATAAACTGCTTCTTGGGGAGGTGATGGTCTAGTGGTTAAGGTGTTGGGCTTGAGTCCGGAAGATCATGGGTTCAAATCCCCGCCTGACTGGAAAATCACTAAGGGCCCTTGGGCAAGGCCTTTAATCCCCTATTGCTCCCGTATGGCAGCACCCTGACATCGGGGTGAATGTGAGGCATAATTGTAAAGCGCTTTGAGCGTCTGATGCAGATGGAAAAGCGCTATATAAATGCAGTCCATTTCTTGTTGCCACTTAACTGGCAAAAATGTTGGAATTGTCTGGTTGCACAGAACGCTTCAATGCATAAACTAAATGCAAATATATATTTTTGAAACAACCGATTACACAGCCAGCTGCTTACTCTACACTAACCGTCCTGCCCCAGTGCTGCTGTCCACTGAGGCTTTACAAATCATCTAACAAGGAGGGGTTCTGTAAGACCCAGCCCCAACTCTCCTGTCAACTTGTAATGCGTCAGTGGACACCAGCATGAGCTGGCAGCCAAGCCACTAAGGTAAGCAGCTAACTTTGTGAGTCGTCTTAAAAAAATGTATTTACATTTAATGAGGTGCAGCCGGACACTAAAGACATGTTCATCAGTGGCCAAAATAATTTGTTTACTCAAGTTTTTACTGCCCCATCCAATAGGATAAATTAGCAATTCAATTTATTTATTTATATAGCGCCAAATCACAACATCCCTGCCTCAAGGCACTTCACATTAGTAAGGTCTAACCTTACCAACCCCTCCTGAGCAAGCGCACAGGCGACAGTGGTAAGAAAAAAACTCCCTCTGATGATAATGAGAAAGAAACCTCAAGCAGACCAGACCCAGACATCCCAAGTCTCCCGGATGTTCCGGAGGTGACCCACGCCTTAGGCCATTCTAAGAGTTACAACAGTTGTTTGTTTTGTTTTGATTTTGACAAATTTTACAATAACTTCCTTACAAACAGAAGAAACAGAGAAACAAAAATTAGCCAGTTAGCTTCTGCTTGCGTGATGGAGGCCAGCAGGAGTCACTATGCATATTCAATAGGCCTCACTCCCCTGACAGCCAAAGGATACTCAGGCCAGAGCCCAGGTTATATATATATATATATATATATATATATATATATATATATATATATATATATATAAAATTTCTATCACTGCAGGTGTACACAAAACCAATCTGTATTTTGCAAATTAGCACTTGACTGACTCCCTTTTAAGTTTCAATAAAAGGTACAGTACGTAGAATTTACCATACCAACTTTACCATACCAACTTTATTTCTAAAACACCTTAAAACAGTCAGCGCTGACACAAGGTGCTATACACTACAAACATAATACCATTTAAAACACAATAAAATAAAAATAAAAAGAACCACTAAAATGCAATTAAAAAATTTATCAAACTAAGACTCATTGGTGTCAAAAGCCATGAAAAAAAAGATACGTTTTTAAACAAACTTTAAAAATGACCAATGAGGGTGCCTCCCTAACACCCGAAGGCAAGCTGTTCCATAGTTTGGGAGCAACAACAGAAAAAGCTGTCTCCCCCCTGAGCTTTCTTTTCGACCTAGGCACTTGCAGGAGCAGCTGGTCAGCTGACCTGAAAGACCAACTAGGTACCTAAGGCAGAAGAAGCCCAGAGAGGTACGGTGGAGCTAAACCATGGAGGGACTTAAAAATGAACATAAGAATTTTAAAATGAACCCTCAAATGAACTGGCAATCAGTGAAGTGCAACCAGGACAGGAGTCATATGCTCCCTCCTCCGAGCCCCTGTCAAATGCCACGCAGCACTATTCTGGACCAACTGCAGACAGGAGAGAAATGCCTGATTTACTCCCACATAGAGTGAATTGCAGTAATCCAGATGAATAACACAAAAGCATGAATAACCATCTCAAAATGTTGCCTGGAAAGAAAATGTTTCACTGTTGCCAAACATCTTAAATGATGAAAACTAGATTTCACCACTGCTGCAATTTGACTGTCCAATTTAAGATCGCCATCCATCTTAAAACCATGATTAAGAATAACTGGTTTAAAATATGCTTCCAGGGGTCCTGAATCGACAGAGGAGGGCTCACAAAGACTAGGTCCAAAAACCGCCACCTCTACTTAGGAATTTCAAGTCAAGCCAGGCTTTAATTCCTGTAAACATGCCAGTAGCTGTTTCAATGACTGACCATCCGGCTGTCACAGGCAAATAAATCTGGCAGTCATCTGCATAGCAGTGCAATAAAATCTCATATCTTATAAAAATAGTCCCCAGAGGCAATGAATATAGAGAGAAAAGCAAAGGCCCAAGACAAAGCCCTGTGGAACACCACATGACAAAGGGACTACAGAAGATTGGAAGCCAACAATATTCACAGAAAATGTCCTGTCTGTCAAATAGGACCAGAACCACTCAAGCGCAGTACCACCAATGCCCACCAAGTGATGTAGTCGAGATAATAAAATACCGTGATCAACCGTATCAAAAGCAGCCGTTGAATCAAACACAACCAAGATAAACACAGTTCCAATTCCAGATTGAGGGGTGTTTATCAGCAGAAATGGAATATAGTATTCGTAACCATCTCAACAACAAAATTATGTGTTTTCATGAGTTTTACAATAAGTTGTTCAGATCTATATGGGATCTGGCCTCCTCATATAGGCTGCCATGTTGATACAGTACTCCGAAAGGGATATACGAGGTCTATTAGAAAAGTATCCGACCTTATTATTTTTTTCAAAAACCATATGGATTTGAATCACGTGTGATTGCATCAGACAAGTTTGAACCCTCGTGCGCATGCGTGAGTTTTTCCACGCCTGTCGGTTGCATCATTCGCCTGTGAGCAGGCTTTGAGTGAGGAGTGGTCCACCCCCTCGGCGGATTTTCATTGTCAGGAAATGGCGGAATGATTTGGGCTTTTTTTCCATCAGAATTTTTTCAGAAACTGTTAGAGACTGGCAGCTGGAAACCATTCAGAAAATTTATCTGGCTTTCGGTGAAAATTTTACGGGCTTCACAGAGAATAAGGAGTGTTACTACAGCTTTAAAGATGGCTTTAAGGACGCTCGGCGTGCCGCGCTCCGTGCTGCCATCGAGAGCCACAAACCACCGGATCATTTCTAAACGGATGGCTCTGTGGATCCGAGACCATCGTGTGCACTTTCTCTGGTTATCACAAGAGCTGGACATCAGCCATTTTCCGGCAGATTTCACTTTTAACAAGAGATTTTGTCATGGAAAGCCGAGCGGAGGCTTCGCGCGTCACGACCGATTTGCTGATGGAGCGAGACAAAGGAACACCTCCGTTTTGTGTCACAGGATGGCTTTGAGATGGCGTTCAGACAGCTGTCGGTGGTTTTTCCATAGAGTGATTATCCGAGAAATTGTGGATGTGCCTGGACATGCCAGAACATGTCCCGTAAGGCTTCATCACGGCGTTGCTGTGCGCCATGCGGCACCGCCGCAATGCGCGAAGCCTCCGCACCTCTTTCCATGACAAAAGCTACTGTAACAGTGGAATGTGCCGTTCATTTCCAAACTGGACGCTGTGTTTTATCCGGGACGTCGTCTGACTAGCACAGGAATTGTGAAAAGACGTGGACATCAGCACTTTTTCGGCACATTGAGACAGACGTGCGGAGGAATTCCGCGCATCGCGGCGGTGCCGCATGGCGCAAAGCAACGCCGTGATGAAGCCTCACGGGACATATTCTGGCATGTCCAGGCACATCCACAATTTCTCGGATAATCACTCTATGGAAAAACCACCGACAGCTGTCTGAACGCCATCTCAAAGCCGTCCTGTGATACCAAAACGCTCGCTCCATCAGCAAATCGGTCGTGACGCGCGAAGCCTCCGCTCGGCTTTCCATGACAAAATCTCTTGTTAAAAGTGAAATCTGCCAGAAAATGGCTGATGTCCAGCTCTTGTGATAACCAGAGAAAGTGCACACGACGGTCTCGGATCCACAGAGCCATCCGTTTAGAAATGATACGGTGGTTTGTGGCTCTCGATGGCGGCACGGAGCGCGGCGCGCCGAGCGTTCTTAAAGCCGTCCTTAAAGCTGTAGTAACACTCCTTATTCTCTGTGAAGCCCGTAAAATTTTCACCGAAAATTTTTCGAATGGTTTCCAGCTGCCAGTCTCTAACAGTTTCTGAAAAAATTCTGATGGAAAAAAGCCCAAATCATTCCGCCATTTCCTGACAATGAAAATCCGCCAAGGGGGTGGACCACTCCTCACTCAAAGCCTGCTCACAGGCGAATAACGCAACCGACAGGCGTGGAAAAACTCAAGCATGCGCACGAGGGTTCAAGCTTGTCTGACGCAATCACACGTGATTCAAATCCATATGGTTTTTGAAAAAAATAAAAAGGTCAGATATTTTTCTAATAGACCTCGTACTTGGTCTGATTACTTTGGCATTTTGCAGTGAAATCGGACAACAAAGGAACAGAAATCAGAGGCTGCTCCCCTATACACTGTCTAAAGGATGCTAGTGCAGGCATACATATTGCTTATCGCAAGAGAAGACGAGAGTGCATGACTCCCCATCACAATGGCATAATGCAATCTGCAGCCTCGCCACGAGATGACACTAAATCCTACAAACTGTGGCTTTGATTTTAAATAAAATAAAAGTACCTTCCTTTAATGAATGAACTCAAAGAGAGGAGTACACTTCTATTGGAGTGTTTCAGTTTCATGTGCATGTTAAGTTGTTTTTTTTTTGTGCTTCACCAAGTTGCATTGCAGACACGCTGTACATTTTTTCTCTGTTCCACGTTTTGCTGGATGTAACTTTATTGGGTCATCTGAGGTTTGTTCGCTGTTTGTAATTGCTGCAGGTACATTTGTTGAAGTGACTGATGTCCATGTTGTAGCTCAGTCAGTGTGTGACTTTGGCTCGGATCTGCGTTACTTTGATCACCCAGTGATGGAGACAGAGGCAAATTCTGCGCTGCAGCATCAACATCATCACCTTCATCAACTTTGACATCATGGTATGTTGGCTGATCCACTGCAGGAAGGGAATGATGCTACGTATTAAGGTGATGAATGAACTGATTTCGGTTCAAAAACAGCATCTCGCAAAAGCAATGGTTTTGAGCTACACTTATAGAAATAAAAGCTTGTAGGTAGAGAAAAAAAAGCACAGTGAATAAAAGTGTTGATGGCTGTTACTTAGAAGGGGGAACAATCAGACACATCCTTTAACATAGCAGATGCAGATACATTTACACAGTTACAGTCAACAATTATCATCGAGGTTATTTTCACCCCCACAAGACATAATAACAAAGGCACATGTTCCAAACTCCACTGGAAATATTGAAGATTCATAATACTTTAGCCTTTCCCCTTTGATGAAGTATTGATGCAATAAAACACATACTTTTTATGAACATGTTTCATACTGTGGTGTATTCAGTACAAATGTCATCATCAGTCAGCTTGCTCATTTATGACAAATGGTCATTTAAAACAGGTTCATGCTTCCTGCACTGAAGAAAATGTGAAAAGGTAAAAAGCTCAGGGTGGGGGTTTTTTTTGCATGTCAAACTGAAATGTTTCCTATTAATTTGTACCTTTATCGTAAAAAAAAGTGTTCCATATTGAAATCACATCCATAGTTGGTAAAGCAGTTATTCTTTCAATAGAGTTTAGCAAACAGCTGGAAAACAGCACATATTGCCTTTAAAGACGTAATACAATTTACCTTTGAAGTAAATGGCTCTTGAAAGGTGACACTTTAGATGTCTGTGAACTTTATATCTGTGTGTGTGGGCTTTTAGATGTGAGGGTGGGCAGCGGTAAACAACAGCACCCGTAAATTTCTGCAATGATGGTAGACGACCCCCCCCCCCCCCCCCATTTATGCTGATATGGTGCTAAAAAACATTATACAAGTATTTAAAGACAGTTTAAATCTTAACGTAATAACTCTAAAAAATTTTAAACCGTGGTTAAAACTAGTCTAAAATTCACTCAGACCTCGAAAATCTCAGTTTTACTGAAGAGTGAAAAGCATCTGTTTATTCAGAGGCTAGTTTTAGCATCAAGCTTGCATTTGCAACTGGAAATATTGAAAATTGTGTATTACCTGTGACATACTAATGGCTTTTACTCCATCAAAATCAACCATACAAAGTACTTGTAAATTATTATACAATTAATGAATGTTTATGAGTGCAATGGTAAGAATATTTCATGAAGTGAAAGATGTAATGTTTTCTCTAAAACCTGAATAGATCCTTGTTGTTTGATTGGTGGTTTCTATGTCACATGATATGGATTATTTGTCCCATCTGCCATTGTGTTCCATTAACTGTGCAAATTTGGTTCCATTTACTGTGCAATTTTGGCTCCATATGTTTTGCACCATAATTGTATGGCGCCACCACTGCGTGCGCTTACACTAGCGGCAACGTCGCTTAGCTTAAAACAATCTTGGCTGAGTCCACGAGCTGCTGTGAAACCACTTTTTCCAGAATTTTAGAGCAAAATGATAGATTTGATATCAGCCTACAGTTTTTCAATATACTAGGGTCAACATTAGATTTCTTAAGTAATGGTTTAGTCACTGCAGATTTGAAACATTTAGGGTCAGATCCACAGGTTAATGAGAGATTATTAATTTCCAACACAGTCGGCCCAAGAGTGGGCCACAGGTCCTTAAACTCTTTTGTTGGTATAGGATCAAATAAGCAGGTTGTGCTTTTTGTAGACGTTACAAGTTTTGTCAGCAAGCCTACTGAAATACAATCAAATTCTGTAAATCTAGGTAATACCTCAGTGATGGCACCCACCTCAATAGCAGGGTGTAGTGGCTGGGTTAAGGCATGCTGGGATATGTTTAACCTCATGTTTATTTTCTTCTTGAAGTAATCTAAGAAATCTTGTGCTGTAAAAGGAGAGCGACTTACATGTACTTGTCCATGTATAAGTATTGCCAACCGTGTCAACTTTGAGTTATGCTTGTTTTTGTTGATCAAATCAAAGTAATGGGCCCGCTTTGTAGACAGTAGTGCATGCTTATAGTCTGAGATAGCATCACGCCATGCGAGGTGGAATTCTTCTCATTTTGAACTACGACATTTTCGTTCTAGACCTCTATCCTTATGCCTGAGGTCATGCAAGTAATTATTGAACCAAGGCAGCTGTATTTTTGGGGGGTGTGATGACTTACGTAATTCTGCTGGGGTTGTTGTTACTTTAAGAAATGGCTAAATGATTGAGTCCATCCACTCCAAGTTGCTTACACCATAAGACAAAAGCAGTAGATACTAAAATCTTGAATGTCTACAAATTCCTCCCATGCAAAATTATAATTTTTTTTTTCTACACATTTTACAAACTTCATGCCTTGACAGTAGCAAGGCTCCCATTTTGACTTAAATGGGAATTGGTCAGTAATTCATGCAGATACAGTTTGTCCACAGTAGGTTCTGTGATGAATGATATATGCACAACTTAATCATCGGTCTTATCAGACGGGTTCACCGTGCAGCAAAGTACAGAAGAGTTGGGAGGGATAGGATTAAAAGGCTATACAATAAGGAAAAAGCGATTACAAGCTGATGAACTTTGATGTGCCGGATATATCGAAAAAGCAATTTGGTTTTGCTTGTGTTGAAATTAGGGTTTTCCAAATTCAAGGTCTAGTGGCCAGCACTGCCTGTTTGAAATTCTAATAATTAAAATAAATCATATCATTGTGTGTGGATAAAACTCAGTCAGGTGATTACAGAACCACCCCCACTATCCACTTCAGGATATCCTGGCTGCACCCTTAAATTGTCAGTCCAGTCAACCTTGCAGACTTCTTATATATTTGTTTCATTGTGGTTTTAGTGGGAAGATGATAATCTGTCCGTTTACACCTGCACTTCACTGGTAGACGTTTTCTACCAGCACCAGTTTTCCTCGCTCGACCTGCCTGGTGGCTTCAACTCCTCCCTATTCACCACTTCCTTCTCTTACCTGGGTTGAACAGTCTTAAAATAACATTTTCCTCCTGCGTGTCCAGGCGAAACTACTGCTGCCATCCATCTCTCACTTTTATGGTTCTATTGTAGGTATTTAAATCTCTGTAACCATCTACTAACTGTCCTCCACCTGTCCTCAGCTCCTTCCTTCTGACAGCATCAACATGAGTAACAATCTGTGGACGGAGGAGCAGTTCAACTGCCCTGTGTGCCTGGACCTCCCCAATGACCCAGTTACCATCCCCTGTGGGCACAGCTACTGTATTGCCTGCATCAAGGACTACTGGACCAAGGACGACCCCAAGGGGATCTACAGCTGCCCACAGTGCCGCCAGACCTTCTGCCCCAAACCCTCCCTGTCTAGGAACACCATGCTGGCTGATGCTGTGGAGCAGCTCCGCAAAGGGGCTCTCAAATCAGATGTGCGTGACTCCATCCGAAGTGCTCGCATGTCCATGATGTCCGTAACCAAATCCAAAGGCACTGCAAAGCTGTCTACTTCCGCCGTGCCATGCAACATGTGCCACGGACAACCACATGCAGCAATCAAGAGCTGCCTGGTGTGTATGAGCTCATACTGTGAAACCCACCTGAAGCCCACAAGACCCAGAGGCTCTGATGCAGCACGAACTGATTGCGCCCCACGGGAAACCTGTCTGAGAAGATCTGCACCCAGCACAAGTACCTACAGGAGTTTGTCTGTCACCAGTGTAATGTGTTCGTCTGCTGGCTGTGCACCAGCAACCAGCACAAAGACCACGAGTGTGTCTCAACCAAAACCGAGCGTCTGGAGAAGCAGGTAGGCAAAGACGGGTGGCATGCTGCCTTCTAAATGAGATAAGCCTTCAATAAGGATATGCAGTGCATTTGGAAAGTATTCACATTTTGTTATGTTACAGCCATATTCCAAAATGGAGTAAATTGAAAACTTTTAAATTTTTGCAAATTTATAAAAAAAATAAGAAATCACATGTACATAAGTATTCACACAGTTTGATCAATGTTTTGTTGATGCATCTTTGGCAGCAGTTACAACCTCAAGTGTTCTTGAATACGATGCCACAAGCTTAGTGCTACTATCTTTGAGCAGTTTTGCCCATTCCTCTTTGCAGCACCTCTCAAGCTCCATCAGGTTGGATGGGGAGCATCGGTGCGCAGACATTTTCAGATCTCTCCAGAGATGTTCAATCCGATTCAGGTCTGGGCTCTGGCTGGGCCACTCAAGGACATTCATAGAGTTGTCCTGAAGCCACTCCTTTGATATCTTGTCTGTTAGGGTCATTGTTCTGCTAAAGGATGAACCATCGCCTCAGTCTGAGGTCAAGAGCGCTCTAGACAGGTTTACATCCAGGATGTCTCTGTACATTGCTACATTCATCTTTCCCTCAATCCTGACTAGTCTCCCAGTTCCTGCTGCTGAAAAACATCCCAATAGCATGATGCTGCCACCACCATGCTTCACTGTAGGGATAGTGCCTGGTTTCCTCCAAACATGACACCTGGCATTCACACCAAAGAGTTCAATCTTTGTATCATCAGATCAGATAATTTTGATTGTCATGGTATGAGAGTCTTTAGGTGTCTTTTGGCAAACTCCAGGCGGGCTGCCACGTGCCTTTTACTAAGGAGTACCTTCCGTCTGGCCACTCTACCGCAGAGGTCTGATTGGTGGATTGCTGCAGACATGGTTGTCCTTCTGGAAGGTTCTCCTCTCTCCACAGAAAAATGCTGGAGCTCTGACAGAGTGACCATCGGGTTCTTGGTCACCTCTCTGACTAAGGCCCTTCTAGCCCGATCGCTCGGTTTAGATGGGCAGCCAGCTAAATTGAAGAGTCCTGGTCGATCCAAACTTCTTCCATTTATGGATGATGGAGGCCACTGTGCTTATTGATATCTTCAAAGCAGCAGAAATGTTTCTTTACCCTTCCCTAGATGAATGCCTCAAGACAATCCTGTCCCAGAGGTCTACAGGCAATTCTTTTGACTTCATGCTTGGTTTGTGCTCTGACATGCACTGTCAACTGTGGAACTTTATATGTAGACAGGTGTATACCTTTCCAAATTATGCCCAATCAACTGAATTTATCCCAGGTGGACTCCGATTAAGCTCTAGAGACATCTCAAGGATGATCAGTGGAAACAGGATGCACGTAAGCTTAATTCTGAGCTTCATGGCAAAGGCTGTGAATAATTATGTACATGTGATTTCTTAGTTGTTGTTTTTTGTTTGTTTGTTTTAATAAATTTGCAAAAACATTGTCATTATGGGGTATTGTGTGGAGAATTTTGAGGGAAAAATGAATTTCATCCATTTTGGAATAAGGCTGTAACATAACAAAATGTGGAAAAAGTGAAGCGCTGTGAATACTTTCCAGATGACCGTAACCATTGTCTGATCCAATATGTTGTCAAATGCCATGATGGTCACAGAAGGTCTTAGCTCTGGACAAGAGCTTAATTTGTACTGAAAATAGTTTAGACTTAGATCTCAGAAACCATTCAATGAATTTCCTTCATATTTGGTTTGATGTTAATAAATCTAATGTCTGTCAAACAAGAATTTCCTGTAAAGTTAGTTCTCTGAAATTTTACTATATTTAATCATCTAAAACAAAAAAAACATTTCAATGGCAAAATTGAGATTGAGACTAAACCAAACAAAAATTACACCATCGTGATGCATATTGTTAAAGTTACTGTTTACACAGCATCCACACTGCCCATTTGTTGTTAGAAAATTAAAATTTCGTGATGTAAATTTTGTATCCATAGGCATTTAGTGCTTCCTACTGGTTATGTGAAGACCACATTGGACCATTACAACCACTCGTGTGTGTGTGTGCGTGCGTGCGTGCGTGTGTGTGTTAGCAGTGGTGGGTACAGTTCAGCTAACAACTAATTAGCTAAGATAATTGTATTTACTTGTTTTTAAATGGCGTTCGCTGTTAATCTGTCTGCATGTAAATCCTGCTATTTTATTTATTTATTCACTGAAAATGCCAGGTTGCTATGCATTTGGATGCACAAATACACACAGCAACGGCCTCACGATGTACAGATTCCCTTCAGATCCGAACTGAAGAAAAATTTGGGAAAATAAAGTCAGCCATGTGGGATGGAAGACAACATCATTGTCAAAGTTTTGAGAGATAAATTTTTTGTTCAGTCCCATGTACAGTAAAACTCACCTAAACCGTTGTGTATAAACCAGATTTTCACAGTCACTGGACAAAAAAGTCCCAATGTTTTTGTATTGTTTTCCATGTAATAAACACCTTATGTAACGGATTTTGTATGACGACTTTTTCACTCACGTCGGATAAAATGTCCTGTCCGATCATAATGTATTTCCATTAAAAACCCGAATGGACGTGCAAAGTAACAGAGGTACAAATTAAAGTTCAAGGCAGGCACTCACCGATTTGAGGAAAGTGGGGCCGCCCTTACCAAAAAATAGTACTGATAAGTATATAAAAGTAAACTAGAAGTACGAAACATACTTGCATATACTACTTCTTGGTAAGGGCGTAGTCATTTCTGTGATTAAAAGCCCAGCCAGTTACCGGCACCTGTTATATCGGACACAAAAGGCTGTAATTTGACACTTTTCTGCTTTCAGTCCATTGTTTGCCATCATATTTTAATAGTTTTTGCAGTCTTCACGCTGATTACATTTCGGGATCACGTACATTTGGCAGAAAAGTCTGCAAATTTACAACACGATGTCGGAAAAAGATGAAATTGTACAACTTACCTTTGAATTGGAGGTGATGATTGTAGAAAGAAAAGCTTGTTGAGGGTCAAATTAATCCATAATAAAGCATAATTCAGCAACGGAGAACTTTAATACTGTCATGTCACGCACATCTGCGTCATGACAGAGTTACAGAGCTGCAGAAGCATAAATCAGGCTTTAAATTAATTAAATAAATCATCGTAAATTTATGTAAATTTGATAGCTTAATTATTTTTATATTTATTTTGATAGCACCTGTACCTGGATATGTTGCTGTATGTGGTTAAATGCTAAAAAAAAAAAAAAAACGTTGAAAACATAAAAGGTTCATTCAGTAGTTCAGCACAGTTGGACCCAAAATGCCGTCATATTCTCAGTTGATGCTCAGTTAAGGGACTCTACTCACCACTGATTTCTAGTGCCACCATCTGAGAGCTTGGTGGAATTGCACCTCAAACACCAGTTGTCATCCTCCACAACCTTAAAAGATACAAACTGCTTTCCAGCTTTTGTGGCGGACAGAAATGGTATTGTACTGTCCCAAAAAACCCAACGAGAAAAACTTGACTAATTGTATAAGCTGTGTGGTAGGGGGTATGAATCCAGTCAGATTCTACTATTTTTTTACTTTGTAATCTCACAGTGTGGGAGACCACTTTGCAGCCTTGCAGTTAAATGCAATACAGTCATATTAACTAATAAAGATGTATGACCCATATAACTTTAAAGCTACAGGGTGTAGAATTTAGTGTCATCTAGTGGTGAGGTTGCAGATTGCATAATGTCATCACCAGTTAGGATTTTGTTTCCCTTCACATTATCTCTTCTTTGGCCACAGATTCATGTTTCCTTGCCTTCTCTTAGGATAAATACTGTATGTCTGATCCTTAATTTCACCAAAATTAGGGTTCTCAAACATGTTCGCCTACTAGCAACCAGGTAACACTGTACAGAGGAGTAACCACTGATTCCTTTTCTTTTATCTTCAATCTTCCAATCACACTCCAGTCTGTGAAAGACAGAATAAATATGATCCTTTTGGACTTCTATCAACATGGCAGCCTCCATGAGTGGGGGCCCAACCCATGTAGATATGAAAGGCTCATTCTGAACTTATGAAAACACATTGAATCATTGTAGCAGGTTATTTATACACTAATGAACAGATGGTTATGAATGCTGTATTTCATTTCTGCAAATACACACCCCAAATCCTGTACACTGTGGCTTTAACACAATAATGCTTAGTCATGAGATAATTTTGCATGTAGAAGTTACAGCTGACGTTTCAGTCAGACGTGGCTGTCGTACATGCTGAAATGGGCCCTTTTAATGGGTGTTCCTTAATGACGGCACACTTAGTATCACCAACACATCTTTTCTGCTTATTGTTCCTCATGAGGCGTCATCCTCTCTCCTTTTGTGACTGACAGAAGTTGCAGCCAGGCCGAGGACATTCCTAACTACATTCCAGTCTAGTCCACGATGCTCCACCCTCTCACGTGGGCCTCGATGTCGGCTCTTTCCTCTTACTCCTGAGTATCTGTGCATATAAAACCACACAATTCATTTGATGTCCTTCTGTGTGTTTGTGTAGAAAGTGCTGGCAGATATCCAGACAGAGAATCAGCAGAGACTGAAAGCCAGAGAGCAGGAACTGAAAGACATGAAGACCATGATGGATGTGGTGACGGTCTGTCCTCCACTCAGCCTTTATTTTATTGAGTTTAATCTGCTTTAACTGGCAGTATTGCATCCAGTAACATAGCATACGGCACCGAATATAAGATGGTGTTTTGTTTTTGTTTTTTGTGTTTCCTGGAAATACGCATGGAAAAATATGTGGTGTGCTTATAATCACTGACTTGACTTTTAAATGTCAAATACATTCACAACAGTAAGTAGCGAGAAAAACCCTTGAAAAGAGTGTATATACTCCTCTTGAACTATTTTTTTGCTTACAGCCACCCATAATAACTAAGAAGAGACAAAAGTCTTGAGGTCGTGAGGTAGAATTTACATTCAAGGTGCCAAATGTTGCTTCTCTGTATTTTAATGACACAATCACTTATTTACTTAACTTTAACACGATCACCATAAGAACCAGCATAAAGCATTCGCAGATAACACAATAACTGACAATGATTTTGAGTTAGTCCTTGGGCTCATGTCAAAATGAACTCATCCCCTGACTGCCGGGACTGATAGAAAGTAGCTCCTGTGCGCCCCCCATCGTGGTTTTATTCCAACAATGGACTCACATTATTTTCTCTGCTCAAACTGCATCACAAAAGATTTTATCTTTAAATTATAAGAGAGAACAACAGACGCACACTATGTAGCATGCTGTTTACATCCACCTTTCAGAATAGACTCCACAGTGAACACAACAAAATGATTAGACTGTTATGATACCCCACCAGAAACAAGTAAATTGCCCATGAGGGTAAGAGATACAACTGAAAATTGATTTTTGGCTGTCAGCGCATCTTATTTTTGCTATAAGTTAATTTCTCAAATGAATAAATGGTCCAGACCTTGGCTCACATTTGAACAGCCTTTGTCGCCATCTAGCAGGCAATGTGAGCATTTCAGTGCTTCTGGTACATTCCTACTTGAAACCCAAAGTTCAGTCTTTTAAAAAAGCTATAAATGTCAGAAATGCATGATTTTATTTATTTATTTATTTTGGAAGGCAGCGCTTTGACCTCCCAGTATTAATATATGAAAAATCTGATTTTGAGAGTTTAAAGCCCCCGTCACATTGACAAGCACAACTTATAGTTGTAAATACATATTATGTTGGTATGCTTACAGAATATGTAGGGGAAAAGCTTTTTGCAGCTTTCTCACACAATTTGTTGACTTACCCTCAACCAGTATAAGTGAGGAAACACCTTTCAGATAAGGGTTCTTGTTATGCCAATGGAAATGCAGCATGAGGAGATTCTTTTATTGTTCTTCTAAATCAGATTTCTCTTTATGGAAGCTGAAGTTAAAATATTGACTTACCGTATTTTCCAGAATATAAGCCACACCGGTATCTTGAGAAAAAAACCATATGTAGTAGGTTGCACCAGAGTGTAAGTCGCGCCAGACTATCAGTCGCACCTTTTTCAGTGTTATGAGCTCTTTAATTTGGGATTTTTGTGTATTATTGAAGTGTATTTTTTATTACTGGCATTTATTCTTTTATTATTGGAGTTTGTTTTGTTTAGTGCTTTGATTCTTGGAAAAGGTCTGTATAACTAGTCATTATAATTACTATTATTAATAACAAATTTGTGAATTTTCAGTAAGCCGCAGGGCCTCCCAAACTAGTAAAAAAAATGTGGCTTATACTCTGGAAAATACAGTAAGTAGAGGACTGTACCCCTGAACTCTTTGTGTTTGGAGAAGTTGTTGTTAATGCTTTGAGAGTATTTGTGTATAACTTAAGTTAGCTTTGCAAACTATTTTTTTTTCTTTTTGCATTATGTCTAAAATGTTTTGATTCACATCACGACTACAAAGTCTTCTGAGGAGGCAAATCCACTAAGAGCCTTTCCTTCAAATATATTCTGTATTTTCCAAGACGTTCAAATGTCAGTCAAGAAATGTAGCAACATTTTAAACTTTCAACATATTTCAGTTTCAACATATTGATCTTCAAGTATAATCAATTGGCTTTGTTTCAAAATCTTTTGTTATACTGTAGATGCAGGTTCTTTCTGTACAAATAAGTAGAAATAAATTTCCAGTACTTTTCAGATCAAGAGCACTTAACCTCACATATTACAAAGGGCATGTTTTTGTTATATACAATCTAAAACAATTAAATACTTACTTTACCTGATACTCATATTTTTGCAATGTTTGGACCTTTTCACACTAATCCATACTACAAAAATATTAATTCAGTTTAATTTTAATTTAATTTAATTAGCTTATATTGCGCCAAATCACAGCATAAGCCGTCTCAAGGCGCCTTACATAAAACAAGTCAACATAAAATTGAATAAATAATTAAAAATGAATAAAAAAAAATTCAAATACACAAATAAAAACAGAAGTAAAAGAATAAAACAAATAAAATAAAAACTATTCATAAGAAAGAGAATAAAAATAGGTTTTGAGTCTTGACTTAAAAATGTCCACGGACTCAGACTTATTAATTAAAAACATTTTCCAAATCATGACATGTCACCTTAAAGTACTATGCACGTATAAGGTCTGGACCTTCCCTTCCTCATTAGCAAGCTCATTGGTGATAGTGGAGAGGAAAAACTCCCAAGGCCATCATTATTAACTGACTGAAAGAAACCTCAAGCAGACCAGAATGAATGGGGTGGCCATCTGCTATGATCATTCTATCTAGTCAGAATGGAAGACACAAAACAAGATTGACAAAGCATGCAGTAACTTATAATAGAGAAACTTCAACACACTCAACCAGATATAGCTGATTGTGCACAATGAAGGAATAATATAACCGAATGTATAGCAACAAGGTGTAGATTAGAGTCTCAGGAACAAAGTGCCTCAGGTCTGTATGTTGATGCCAGATTTAAATCTACCTAGAACCTGAATCTACCTAATATGCCTAGAAGTTCACACCAACTTGATTTATTTTTGAACTTCAAGAGATTTTGGTATTTTAGTCGACTTCTTCATTTGAAAAAAAAATCCTATATGGACTGTTTATGGAGATGCAGGATTTCAGTCATTCAGATAGGAGGTATCCAGAAGTGACAGACTGTGAATTTGAAGGATTTTCTTGATAACATTGAACTTTTTGCACAGTGAAGTTATGTAATATGTTGGAGATTGATCCTTTTTTCCCCTTTCTCTCACATGATTTGTATACGAGCAGCGTTCTACAGGCAAGGTTCAAGATGACATTGAACAGGTGCTCTTGGACCTTCAGCGCTCAGTGGAGCGCCTCCAGGAGCTAGTAGAGGAGGTGCTGGAGCAAACCAGCCTGGATAAATTGAACCAAGCGCAAGAGGTGACTGAGAACTTGGAGGCTGAGATCAAGGTGCTGAAGAAGAGAGACACTGAGATGAAGGACCTGGCCCGCTGTGAGGACCACATCCACTACCTGCAGGTATAGAAATGCTCACTGATGCCCATTCTCCCATTATAGGTAGAAGGTGTTCTGTCGTGTTGTTGTGCTGTCATTTCCAATGAAAGGTGAAATAATATTAGTGTGCAAATTTCTTGATGTTTCCTGAGTATCTGGGTTTGAATCTGTCCTTGATCAAGGCAAACATCCAGCCTTTCAGTGACAGCTATCAGTACTGTGTCTATATCTGGCAAAAGTGTTGAACTTATGTAGAGATTCACTTAACTCAGCACTGACATTCAAGTTTCTAGTCCTCAGCCTAGGAGGTCAAGTGATGTCTGGACAAACCCTATGGATTTATGAGGTCGCTGGAAAAAGGTGTATTGTGATGTAGATATCTTAGGAACATAGTGGTCCAAGTCTTTCGAGTGTTGATGCATCTTATGTTAGCGTGTTAGTATTGAGAACTGGATGCGAACCAGTAGCCTGATGATAACTTGTATTTGTTACAAGGTTTCTGTGGAGAAACCTTGGGTATGTATGGCTGGATTAAATTCAGTTACCTGCGGAGACTCAGATGACGCGTATTAGGATCATGAGGGAGTGTGAATAATGACACGATTGACGTGTGTTACATTTCCCTGCGCATGATCACAGCATAGGTGCTGAAATGTTGCAGTGTTGGGGATCCCACAAACTGGACGAGCCCAAGAGGAGGACCATGTATCACCTGGCAGACAAATAGATGGCTATGTTTGAGAGATGGATATGGACCATTGGTCTGCCTCAGTAGTTGTGATTCAGAATTCAAGTCTTTTCCAGAGGATGGTGGTGCAACACCTATGTATGCCCCTATGCATGACCTAATCTTGAAGTTACCCTTTGGAGCATGGTGCATACCCTACAAAACAATGCTTTCTACCATTAAAATCAAGATTAAAGAAGACATACATGAATCCATATTGGGAGTGGGAGTGGCTTGGCAGTTAGGCCATGGTCTTTCGGTGCAGAAGGATGCCAGAGCAAGACCCAGCTGCCTGATTGTGACCAAACTACCCCCTCTATCTCAACTATAAGATCACCCAGCATTAAAAGTGGCACGTGACTGATTTTAGTTGGGGAGGTATTAGGTGGCAAGGAAAATAACGCCCATGTAATACCATGGCCCAGGATGTGTATTAGTGTAACTAACACGTCTTCAATGTTCACAATTGTTTGCAGGACTTCACTTAACTAAATAGCTTTCCTCTTAAACTCAAAATAAGTACCGTATTTTTTGTAGACATATGAGTCCATGTGCAGTCCTCTGGAGTCGGGGGACCTTCCCAATGTGGTGGTCAACAAGGATGCCTCTTTTGAGCCCATACGAGATGCCATCCTAGACCTCAGGGACAAAGTGGAGGATTTGTGCAACCAGGAGCTCAGTAAGATCACCAAACAAGGTCTGTTGCCATCTTTGACCTCTTTTTGTTTGATTTTCTCTTTTATTCATGCTCATTATGTTGTTTTCCAGTCAAAGAAACAACTCTGTTCACTCTGGGAGACTGTGAGTTTCTCTTACTTTGTTCTTTTTCAAACATGCTACATGAAAGTCATAGTGGGGGGGGC
Organism: Thalassophryne amazonica; assembly: GCF_902500255.1. NCBI lineage: Eukaryota > Metazoa > Chordata > Actinopteri > Batrachoidiformes > Batrachoididae > Thalassophryne > Thalassophryne amazonica. The sequence continues at coordinate 150,339,685 of NC_047103.1, read as the reverse complement.
GGTGCTTTCTCACTTAACTCTGCTTACTTCTTACAGCCAATCGGACAGGACCTAAAGCAGGGCTTCTTAAACGTGAGTTTTCTACCTCTGAATTGCATCTTTCAAACTCATCATCATTACAAATGAAATAATGGATGCTATGTGAAGCAGTTTTTGTTCAGTTTCTTCTTCTCCACAGTGTTTTCTAGTCTGGGTTCTCGGAACTCAAGCAGCCGTTCTCCAGGTGTGTTCTGTGATTAAGTGTCGACACCTTCTCAACTATCACTGTATCTTATTTATTTAAAACTAGGTAATAGTAGACATGGGCGTGAAAACAGTCAGAGCTACGACAAGCTGGCATTTGACCCTAATTGCCTTGACCTTCATCCAAATGATTGACCTCTGACTGACATTTCCATAACAATTCTCAATAATCCATTGAAGTATGTGCAACATTTGGTCCAAACTGGGTTGAAAATCAAATTCCTAGATTTTCCTTTAACCCAAATTAATGTTTTTATTGGCAATTTCTTGGTCAAATTTCACTCACATGAGATGAGATGAGATTTATTGTCATTGTCATTACACGAGTGCGCCAACAATGAAATTACATTTACACTCCAATTACCTCAGACAAATACAGCAATTTATCCACAATTATTACTTGTTTACCATAATAATGGCACACACCAGAATTAAAGACAACACATATACATTTGACATTGTTTATGTGCACTAAACTCGAAGCAGTCCGTCATACGAATTGAGGTAAAGTGGGTGAAGGCTGCAGCAGGAGGGGCCCGCGCCGCCCAGCTTGGGGAGTTGAAGGCTGCAGTAGTAAAAACCACGCTGCCTTTGAGGTGGCAGGGAGGAAGCCAGGGTGAGGGGAGTGGAGAGACACAGGGGAAGGAGGAGAGGAGAGGGGAGGAATGTGACCGTCCTTGCCGGAGTCCCAAGCTGAAGTTGACATACCAAGTTGGTTAGAAATCAGCAAAAGCACATGTCAGGAGTTCGCCAACAAACCAGTGGGCAGACATGAACTTGACCCCAGTGACTGACCTTTAGCAAATTTGACCTTGCTGGGCAGTTCAAGAACCCAGCACCATATATGTTACGAATTTGATGCAAATCATATTGAAAAACTTATGATTTCAATGACCTTGGCCCTAATGATTGACCTTCAGAAATACCGACTTTCCACACAACAAACATCGGAGGAAGAGTAGAACACACACACACACACACACAAGTATTTCTCAAATTTTAGTCTGACTATAGTATGTTGTGTGTCTCACCCCCCCCCTTATGTTTCACAGCTTCCTTTCCCAGTATCTCAGTTGGAGGTCGGAGCATAGAAAGACGAGGGCTTGGTATTTTACACTCCCACCAACCACAAATGAATTCAAAATTAGCAGCTTGAACTTCATATTCTACCTTTTTGTTTTTCAGGGTTTGGCAGCAGAAATCCAGACGTGAGAAGCAGAGACACACCACGAGGTGCGTGCATAAAAATCTACTAAAGTAACCAAAGCTGTGTTTTGTGGCACACTGTTCCAAGAGAAAAATTGTGTTGATTTGTGTTTTTAAAATTTCTTGTTCACTGTAGACAGAGGAAACTCAAGCAGCTCTCCCAGACTTCAGGAACGACGGAGGAGGGACGACAGAGACTCCAGTATAGTCTTTGATTTATTACAAACCCAGATGTTCTGGTCATTGTGATGCCATACCTCTTTAGTTTTCTCACAATATGTCATTTAGACCAGTGTTTCCCAAAGTAGGGGGCATGCCCCATGGGGAACAGGCACAGCGGTATTGCAGGGGACATGGCAATTTTCATTAGAGTTTGGAAGCAAAAGATGTGTCTGTGTGTGTCAGTGAGAGGGGGGTGGGGCCTCAAAATATTCTTATCTACAGAAGAGGGGGCTATGCCGAAAAAATTTGGGAACCATTCCAAGGTCAGAAATTCTTTTTCCATATTTAATTTAAACAGATTAGTACCTGTTGGGAATAAATCACATTATTCACTCTATAAACTCACTGTGCATTATGTCCAAAGTGTTTTCTGTCTTGATTTGTCTTGGTTTTAGCAACCAGTGCAAGTCAGTCCTAAAAAGGCCCTGAAACTTAACATTTCCATCGGTTATCCTAAAATGGTTAAAATTTCCATCAGGGGAATGCATGGTGTGTGAGTCTGCCTTCTTGTTGCTGATGTCTTGACATTGCTCATGTTTTCCAAATAGTGAGGGACACAAACCCCAGACCCAGTCCCAGTCCAGCTTCCAGTCATAGAGAGTCTCTCTGGAACAGGTCTAATCGGAGCCTGGCTGTTCCTGCGGCAAACCTGTCTCCAGTTGCAGCTGATCCAACGCCAGCTCCGGCACCAACGCCATCTGCTGCACCGGCATCGACTGGAGGTACAAAAGCAACTTTTAGATGTAACACAGCTACCTCAACTGCAGTTTCACTGACGTGTATGGTCACTTAACACTTTAGCAGAAGATGAGGGTTTGAGTTTGATTAGGAGAGGAGAAGTGAAGTGACCCAACTCCATCACCTAATGTTCAATAACAAAATTTCTTAACTAGGAGGCTACAGCTCAACTCCTAGTTGAGCTCAATTCTACCTTGAATTTGACCTCACAGAATGTTTCCTTCCAAGAAAAAACATATTTTCAATTCAGTTAAATTGTGTGCTGCCATGAAAAGCAGACATACTGATGGATGTTTTTGCTTACATTTTGGGGGTTCTATACCTTCTTGACCCATTCTTGTCCTCTTGCAAGGGACACGGGTTTCACAGCTTGGTGGCCAAGCAGTTAGTGCGCTCGTTTCCAGAGCAGAAGGTTCCTGGTTCAGTGCTGTCCCTTCCCATTCTTCATAGGGAATTGTGTCAGCAACAACATCCAGCAAAAAAAATTGTGCCAAATCAGCATGCAGATCCATCTACGATCTACTGTGGTGACCCCGACTGCACACAGGGAGAAGAGCTGAAGGGTCTAATATTTCAAAATAATTATTCCGTTATCACTAGATCCCACTGACCACTGCAGAAGACATTCCAAAGAAAATGTTTCTGACTGTTTCTGTTGTTTTCAGCCAAGATGATTATTTAATGCAAAAGTAAATAAATTGCAGCAATTTCATTGTTCTGGGTCTCAGGGTGATTACCAGTTTTTAGCAAATGCAAGGGAAAGCATATGCAAACACTAGCTTTAGCTAGCTAACATTAGCTAAACCATAATTTGGAGCTAGCAATTTGCTAACTTTAAGGGCCCCTCCACACATAGTACAAAGTACAACTCAGGGCGACTCACAGCGAAACAGCTTGTATGATCAAACCACAAAACATCGCGCCGACAGGCAGGCATGCACGATGCCGGTGCAACAGTTCATGCACGTGGGAACACACTGCCGGTAGCTGCACGATGTGGTTACACATGAAGAAAAAAATAAATAAATAAATAAATAAATACATGCTGCAGCGGTTTTGTGCGCACAGGAACACAGCAGCTTCTGAAAATAAAAAAAATAAATAAATAAAAATTACATGCCACCCACAGGACTCGAACCCATGCCTTCCAAAAGCTCTCATTGCCAGTCAGAAAGTTTACCACTGAGCTACAGTCACAGTCATGTGAAAGCTGCGGGAACCTGCCTGATGTGAGGAAGGAGATGGACATATTTAAAATGAAATAAACCCACACACCATATAAAAACACCGCATTTATCAAGCGGGCAATACAAATATGATCCATCTGTTCCTCCGTAGATGAGCCATGGTCACAGACATACAGTCATGAAGAGGCCATTAAATAACCCTGTTTAAATAAAAGGAGAAAACACCACAGGATTCAAACCCACATGCTCTGATTACCAGACTGAAACTTTACCACTGCGCTACAATCATTGTCTTGTAAGAGGAGCGTGAAATGGGTAAAAACAAGCAGATAAACGTATTTTAGAAAAAAAAAAGCGCTGCAATAACTGACCAAACATTGTTTGGTATGGCGTATTTCTGCTGATACGTAACTGAAAATGGCAGATTTGTCTTACTGTTGGCTTGTCCTGGTCGTGCGGCGTGCCGCTCACAGCCATCACGGCCCAACACACGTGTCCTGTCAGATGTGACATTCAGATCGCCTGCTGCATGTCCAAACGGACTGACAGCCCGCTTCTCCTCCCATCGCAAAAGCGATATATGTTTTTATGTATTTCCACACAAGCCCACACACATGCGCGTGTCTGTCAAAACATGGGATGTGTGCTGCAGCTGTGATGCCCAGAACCTGAGATGACCCAACAGCTGCGGGCAGCCAGCCACGCCTCTTGTCCTGTCAGCACACAGACCAAGATGTCACTCTGTGATCAGATGAGAGATGCCCCCCCACACGCACAGATGTGGGGGGACACACACACACACACGTGTTGTGGGGGGGAGCAGACATTCTGGCGCGCCACATGTGCACGCAGCAATTTCACAGTCGTGGGGCACTTAGACAAATTCACAATCCAGCTCGACAATGATCATCTGCAGACTGTTTTTGTGATGATACTGCAAATGGCCACACATTTTCTAAGTGCCATGCAAGCGGTGTTAAATGTTTGTGCATGTCAGCTGGAATTTGGCAGCAAGAGGGATTGATGGGTTCCCACAGCACACACTGTGTCTTTCAGCTGCTGGTGTATGCAAATAGTTGTAGCAGGTGTATGAGGCATTGGAGGCAGCTATGAAATTACACGTTTTGCACACAATTCCTGCTTCATGCGCACTTTCTGGGTAAATCGACCAAATTCGCACACAATCTAATTCAGAGTTTCTAAAAGTAGAAATTGTGTTAACAAGCAAGATGTGAGGGCGGTTCAGACGTTTTGATCCTGACCCAGAAATGTAGTGTGTGGTTCTCCATCTTTTCCCATTCTGAGAAACCATCATATCTCAAGAATGTGTCAAGTTTTGATTCTGGGTGCATTGTTGATAAATGCTGGTTAAAGGAAAACGCCAGAAATTTTTAAACGTGGGCTCTATTTTCAGATGTCTTGGAGTTCATCTGTTTGTTCATTTGGAACAAAAGCGGTTTTAATCGGTGCAGCATCTAAAATGCTAACACTGTCACAGGCTAAGCTACATAATGTAATGAGAGGCTCTCGTCTCAAGTCAAATTGGTAGTAACTCAGTGGAGACAGGTGTAATTAGTCATTTAATTAGTCATTTATCTTACATGTAGTGAGATAAACATCTGCACGTTTACCACTTCATGCTGTCACGTTTTTGGCTGTTCATTGGTGAGAAGTCAGTATTTTTGGCTTGCCCCATACAAATCATGATGTTTGCATTTTAATTCAAAACTGCAAATTTGCTGTTGTACTAAGTGAAAAGATGAACCCCAGTGATCCAGTCCACATTAAAGATGTCTGAAATTCTATTTCAGTTTTATTCCAGGCATGAATATTGGAAATATATTGTAATATTTACAGGTATAGGTAATATAAAGGTTATGCAAAAAAAAAAAAAAAAAACAGTTATTTTTGTTGGGGCTGTCAGAGCCCCTAGTACTGCCTGTAATTCAAGCCATGGTTGCAATGAGCACCTTTGTAACAGTGACATAAACTGTCTTGTAAATAAGGCAGTTTGGGAGAAAAATGGGATCACCATTTGTCTTGTTGCTGTCTTCAGGTACGAAATGCCACAGATAAGCTCAGCCGTCAAAGACCTGCCTGTTTGTTGATGGTTAGAGTAATCATGCTATGATTTAAAGCCATATCTTGCTTGTGTTTTTCTACTGCTAACGTACAAACTTGTGTGCGTGTTCGGTATGCTTTTGCGTCTTACGACGACGTTTTTTCCTTCCTGGATTATCAGGATTTTCTCGGATGGCATCGATTAACAGCAGCATCAGCAGCATGTTCCGCTCCCATCGTCGCAACGCCACGCCAGCTACTCCAGCCACTCCATCAATTCCCGCCACTCCAGCTACACCAGCCACGTCATTGACTCCAGCTACACCAGCCATGTCATCCATGCCAGCCACACCTTTTGCAGGGGGAAACCCATGTGAGGCCTGACTGACCCTCTAACACTTTTTAATCACGGCATTCAAATCATACAAGTATCAGATTTTTGACATCTTTTACCACATAGTCTCATATATAACACAGGTTGCCACTTAGTTTGATTCTCGTGCTTCTAGCTTAGTTTGGCAGATAATACAGCAAAATTAATAATATTAAAGGAGAACTCTGACATTTTTCAACATAGGCTCTATTTTTAGATGTATTTGGAGGTTTATTTTTTTCATCTGGACTAAAGTGAATTTTATCAGTGCATTATTGATTTGACTGTATTTTCCCAGATTTGAAACCAAAAATATACTCAACAAAAATATAAATGCAACACTTTTGGTTTTGCTCCCATTTTGTATGAGATGAACTCAAAGATCTAAAACTTTTTCCACATACACAATATCACCATTTCCCTCAAATATTGTTCACAAACCAGTCTAAATCTGTGATAGTGAGCACTTCTCCTTTGCCGAGATAATCCATCCCCCCTCACAGGTGTGCCATATCAGGATGCTGATTAGACACCATGATTAGTGTACAGGTGTGCCTTAGACTGCCCACAATAAAAGGCCACTCTGAAAGGTGCAGTTTTGTTTTATTGGGGGGGGATACCAGTCAGTATCTGGTGTGACCACCATTTGCCTCATGCAGTGCAACACATCTCCTTCGCATCATCTGTGAAGAGAACACCTCTCCGTGCCAAACGCCAGCGAATGTGAGCATTTGCCCACTCAAGTCGGTTACGACGACGAACTGGAGTCAGGTCGAGACCCCGATGAGGACGACGGGCATGCAGATGAGCTTCCCTGAGATGGTTTCTGACAGTTTGTGCAAAAATTCTTTGGTTATGCAAACCGATTGTTTCAGCAGCTGTCTGAGTGGCTGGTCTCAGACGATCTTTGAGGTGAACATGCTGGATGTGGAGGTCCTGGGCTGGTGTGATTACACGTGGTCTGCGGTTGTGAGGCTGGTTGGATGTACTGCCAAATTCTCTGAAACGACTTTGGAGACGGCTTATGGTAGAGACATGAACATTCAATACACGAGCAACAGCTCTGGTTGACATTCCTGCTGTCAGCATGCCAATTGCACGCTCCCTCAAATCTTGCGACATCTCTGGGATTGTGCTGTGTGATAAAACTGCACCTTTCAGAGTGGCCTTTTATTGTGGGCAGTCTAAGGCACACCTGTGCACTAATCATGGTGTCTAATCAGCATCTTGGTATGGCACACCTGTGAGGTGGGATGGATTATCTCAGCAAAGGAGAAGTGCTCACTGTCACAGATTTAGACTGGTTTGTGAACAATATTTGAGAGAAATGGTGATATTGTGTATGTGGAAAAAGTTTAGATCTTTGAGTTCATCTCATACAAAATGGGAGCAAAACCAAAAGTGTTGCGTTTATATTTTTGTTGAGTGTAGTTGGCTTTAGGGACTAGTGTCTACACATAAGTATCAATGGACCATATGCTAATTTACTAAATTCTGAAAGTTAGAAAAGGAAATCAGAAAAGCTATCTGCAATTATTGCTTGATCTCCAAAAATCAGTCTATGCAAGTGAAATTATGTTCAGTATGAGTGTTGTCATTAGTGCCACTTCAAAAATTAAATTCATGATAAGTAATTTATCCTAAACTTATGATCTGTTGTTTTTTCAAACTTATGCAAAAACAAATGTTGAGAAAAAAATACAGTATGTGATAGTTAATAATTATTAAGAGTCTGTTCTTTCATATTTATGAATACATTTTACTACATTGCAGTTGTTTTTTAAATGAAAACTCAACCTATTATTCTTTTTGAGTTCTACACATGTGGTGATACCTTATTTACACCAGGATGTTAATAAAATCAGTGCTGGCTATTCTCAGAATAAAGTACTTATATCCACAGTTTCAAATTGTATAAGTCAAATGGTGTCCACTTTATGGTCTTCTCAAAACATTAAAATTTCTGGATGCTCAGAATGCATCTGAGCTTATCTAGAAACCGTTGGCTTCTGGGGGCCTAAAGCGGCCCCCAGCCCCCTGGCCTATGGGCTTCAGCCCTGCGGGCCTCGTACTTTGCCCCCCCCCTGCAATTTCTAGTTCTAAATTGCGCCCTTGGTCATCTTGAAAAGTTTTACATTTAGTGACATAAACATGTGCACATTCACCTGCATGAAGAATAATCTCCATGCTTAAAGACAATTTTAATGATGTTTTAGCCTTTTTAATTGTAACAAGTCAAGTAAACAAATCTAAAAATAGAGGCTAATTTGAAACATGTCAGGGTTCTCTTTTAAAAAGGAAATGATGAATATTAACTTAAGTCTGTTCAGGTGTCAGCATTTCATCTTATTCTTAATCACAACAAACCTGCTGCAAATCCATGAATTCAAAGTGTAGCTTCTCTACATTACACGTCACACATGACAAATATGTGAAAATTTCTAGTACTTTAAAGATGAAATACTAATAAGAGGATCATAATTAACGTGGGTAGCCAAAGAAAGCGCAAAGCTTGTTTCCAGAAGGACCCACGACACGTGTCTCTCACTCCTCCCCAGCACTGTTGTTGAGAGTGCCAGTTGGGAGCGTGGCTGCAATCGGGAAGAGAACCTGGATCACTGACATCCCAGTCCAAAGTGCAAACCATTACGCCACCACCTCCCATTATGGCACCATTGTAGCGCCATATACAGGTGTAGCGTGTTGCTTCCAATGCAAACTGTATTTAAATGAATTTTCTTCTGTGTACTATAAACAGGGGCGATGGATGCTCTGTCTGAAACACCGACAGAAGGTACAGTGACAACTTTTATGCTTTCCCAAATGTTTGCCAATGCGTGCCACTCGGGGTGACCAATATACCAATTTTTTTCTTAATTTCATGAAGGGTACCCATTTGAGGTTTATAGTTTTTTTTTGTTGTTGTTGTTGTTTTTTTTGGAGTAGCTAATGATCACAAAAACTAGGTGAATTACCATAAATATGAACAGATGCATCCCAAATATGCAAAATCTTTATTAAACATTATGAAAACATTTGAGCATAATTGAGGGAAACCAAAGAACTATTAAGTACCTAAATATTTGGACAGTATTGTATAATCTTTTTTTCTTTTTACATTTTGCTGCCTCTGTACACCACCATAGCGGAATTAGTAAGAAACCTCTCTCACACTTTTCAAATCAAAACCCATCTGTTTTAAGACAGCTTTCACTATCTGACAACTGCACTGCCTAATTTTAATCTGTTCTTTATTTATAATTTATTTTAATTTGTTTTTTATTGTTGATTATTTTGTTATTATTCCTGTGCAGTGTCCTTGAGTGCTGAGAAAGACCCCTATAAATAAAATGCATTGCTATTATGATTATGAGTAGACTATTCAAATGATATAAGTGAACTTTGGTCACCCCCAAGTGGCACAGGCGAGCCCGACACCTGACGGGCTGTTGATTCCTTCACTTAAACCTGAACAAGTGTATTTAACTAACATGTGTTTGACACTGTGTTTTCATTGGACAGTCAACCCCAGTCTCTTCTTGGACTTGCCCAGCTCCGACACCATGAATCACACTCCTGTCTTCCCCGCATGTGAGTTAATATCTGACCGTGGTTCAATCTACCGTTATTCATATCATCAGTATTTTTAGACCAGCAAGACTATAAATAAATGTAAGATCCTTCATTTATAAAGACAGGAAAAGGTTTCAAATACACAGGAAATTTTGCTGAGTAAAATTTACTTTGCTGGAATAACATTTGGTCCCAGTCTAAATAGAGTAAAATATACTCTACCACAGGGATAAATCAACTCAACATAGTGTAAAATCAACTCTTATTGCAGTAAAACCACTTGCATTGAGTAGACGGTGTTGCTGACTGAACGGTCCAACTAAAACTCAGTCCGCCCTGCCTTCACTGCGCATGCGTCATCAGCCGCGGTTTCACTGATTATCACCTCGTTTCTGCTTCAAACTGCACTCCAGTCATCATCTGTCTCAGTGAGACATATCTGATGCTTTTGTACAGCAATCATTTCCACATAAATTCAGCATTATTTCATCAGAAAAGGCGGAGGAAGGCGATCAGAGCGCCACAGCCATAGACATTATATACAGTAGTGTTCAGAATAATATTAGTGCTATGCGACTAAAAAGATTAATCCAGGTTTTGAGTATATTTCTTATTGTTACATGGGAAACAAGGTACCAGTAGATTCGGTAGATTCTCACAAATCCAACAAGACCAAGCATTCATGATATGCACACTCTTAAGGCTATGAAATTGGGCTATTAGTAAAAAAAAAAAAGTAGAAAAAGGGTGTTCACAATAATAGTATCATCTGCTGTTGATGCTACAAACTCAAAACTATTATGTTCAAACTGCTTTCTTAGCAATCCTGTGAATCACTAAAGTAGTATTTAGTTGTATAACCACAGTTTTTCATGATTTCTTCTCATCTGCGAGGCATTAATTTTGTTGGTTTGGAACGAAGATTTTGCTGGTTTACTAGTGTGCTTGGGGTCATTGTCTTGTTGAAACACCCATTTCAAAGGGCATGTCCTCTTCAGCATAAGGCAACATGACCTCTTCAAGTATTTTGACATATCCAAACTGATACATGATACCTGGTATGCGATATATAGCCCAACACCATAGTAGGAGAAACATGGCCCATATCAATGATGTCTTGCACCACCATGCTTCACTGTCTTCACTGTGAACTGTGGCTTGAATTCAGAGTTTGGGGGTCGTCTCACAAACGTCCTGTGGCCCTTGGACCAAAAAGAACAATTTTAATCTCATCAGTCCACAAAATATTCCTCCATTTCTCTTTAGGCCAGTTGATGTGTTCTTTGGCAAATTGTTACCTCTTCTGCACATGTCTTTTATGTAATAGAGGGACTTTGCGGGGAATTCTTGCAAATAAATTAGCTTCACACAGGCATCTTCTAACTGTCACAGCACTTACAGGTAACTCCAGACTGTCTTTGATCATCCTGGAGCTGATCAATGGGGTTATTCTTCTGTCCATTTTGATGGTTGTTTTCTGTTTTCTTCCACACATCTGTTTGCATTGGAGATCATTGTAGATGAACAGCCTATAATTTTTTGCACCTGCGTATAAGTTTTACCCTCTCCAATCAACTTTTTAATCAAACTACGCTGTTCTTCTGAACAATGTCTTGAACGTCCCATTTTCCTCAGGCTTTCAAAGAGAAAAGAATGTTCAACAGGTGCTGGCTTCATCCTTACATAGGGGACACCTGATTCACACCTGTTTGTTCCACAAAATTGACGAACTCACTGACTGAATGCCACACTACTATTATTGTGAACACCCCCTTTTCTACTTTTTTACTAATAGCCCAATTTCATAGCCTTAAGAGTGTGCATATCATGAATGCTTGGTCTTGTTGGATTTGTGAGAATCTACTGAATCTACTGGTACCTTGTTTCCCATGTAACAATAAGAAATATACTCAAAACCTGGATTAATCTTTTAGTCACATAGACTACTATTATTCTGAACACTGCTGTAGATAAATGTATAAATTAATTTTAGAATTTAGTAAAGAAACAAGTTTGGATTGTTCATTTGAATTTATTTTTCTCTCTCTCTCTCCCTCTCTCTCTCTCACACACACACACACGGGACATCACTTTAATTTCCTCTGCTTTGCTGACCTGGTTTTGTTACAGAGATCAATCAAAAAGACACGCACATTCAAAATATTAGAGACCCCTAATAAAATTAAAAATAGTTTGTTTTTTTTGTTTGTTTTTTGCATGGGAACGCTTAGGCTGTGCAGATTTTTGCTTTAATATTTGTTACAAAGATGACCATTTTTTTCAACGCCAAGAAAAGAAAGTTCCAGGTCATTCCAGGGTCTTAAACTACCTTGTTAGGCTTTTGACTGGGGCTGGACAGCTAAAAGCTTTGAAAAAGAACTGTGTTGCACAGCTTCTTGTGTGTGCTGGCACTATGTAACTCCAATGGAGTTAATTTTGCAATGTGGTGCAGCCTTATTTTGTGAAATGCAGACACCACTCAATTCCAAAGAATTGTGAAACAAAAGCGCATAGCAAGTGGATGGAAATGCGCACAAATTCCTTTTGCCGCATTAAACGAAAATTCACTTGAGTTGCGATACTATTTAGATGGAAACATAGCTAATGAGAGAGAGTACCAGTTCCTGCTGTAATAATGTTACACATAAGTACCATTTGTTACCATAATATAATATTACAAATGGTAAAATAGCCAAAATTATTGTTCAGTCTTATTTGTGAAAGGTAATCCCACGCGATCTGGTTTCTATACTGCACCGGTTATTGCAACCGCGAGCCTATTGTGAAGAAACCCAGCCAATATGGCAGTGACACTGGATTATGTTGCAGGAAGTTATGAGGCGTCTACGTATATAATGTCTTTGTTTTTTTTTTATTTGTTTTTGCAGTGAAAGAAATTAATATTGACAGCATCCAAGCTCCAGAACCAAGGACCAGAGAGGAGTTCCTCCAGTGTGAGTCTTTATGTTTATGTGTAATGTTACATTTTAGATGCTGCCTTTGGTTAAATGCTCAGTAGGGTGCCATTCAATATTATGGCCAAAATTTTTTTTCAACTTTTTCCAGGTCCCACTCCCTATTTTTTCTTCCTTTTATGAAGCATATTAACTGCTACAACTTTTATTCAGATATATGGATATTTACTGGTAGCGCAATGATCTGAAGTGTTTCCTATATCACGTAATATAATTGGGGCTCAATTGATCCGTCTGGCTATGAAAGTGGTGTAGCGGAATTAAAATAATTTGCAGTTGTTATTAAACTTTGGCCACACACGGCGGCAACATAAGATGTAGCAAGTTTAAATATTTAGTAATTATTAAGATCCAAAATTGTAAGAGGCCTCACCAGTGGGGCACCAACATAATTAACAATTTTAAGATTTAATAATTAGTTGGATCAAATGGGCGGACTAAAAATGTAATGAATTTGAATTTTTACATTTATTAATCTTTAATATTGAAATGTCCTTGTGGGGACCAAGGTAAGTCATGCCTCATTAGTAAAGCAATATTTAATTGGAATGATATTTAATTACCTCAAAGTTGTAAGGGGACTACCTAGTTTTTAAAGACCAGGAACTTTAAACATTAATCAGTCTCAGATCATTAATCAGTCTCAAATCTAAAAGTCATAATTTCTACAATACGATTGACCAACACTGTTTCCACCTGAACACAATAAAATCACTGCAGGGATATTTACATACCATGTATTTACAAATATACAAGAGATGAACAGGTTATCAGCATTTTGAGGATATGAACAATGATTAAATAGTTATATTATGGACACATTTTGTTATTCATGAGATGTTGAAAGTGAAAGCAGTGTAAGAAGTTTAAGGAATTAAGTGATTAAATCCGATTCGAATTTAGTGATGAAATTTGGTTTGCTAAGTATTATTATTAAGAAAATTATCAAATCAACAAATCTGTATGAAGCCACCTTGTACCACTTAACAAAGCCCTGCTGAACCTTTGATGGGTCACTTAGCTCCCTTTGAAGATGATAACGCTCCGATCAGCTTTGGTGGTTGATGGGCCGGGTTCGGCCTGAGCTTAACTGGTTCTGGTGTTGAACCTCTGGTTTTCCCCAGTGATACCAGACATGGTTTCGGCTTGGTTTGCTGGCAGGACAGACCAGTGGTTCTGCAGATCCGTCTTGGTTCACTTGACCCACGGATGAAGGTTTAGGTGTTTGTTAAAAATGGTAGTCCGGTGTCCTCAAAAACTTGTGGGACCAGATTAAAAGTCTTTGTAAACTTAGAAAAAGTTAAAGGCTTGAAAATGATGTTGAAAAATTAAAGGAAAAAGAAAAAAATATATATATATTTTCTGTAAATTTGCTCTTATTCTGAAAAACTGTGGTGGAAGTTGTCTATAAACGTGAAAAACCTGACAAGCCTAAAAAGAATTATCAAAGCTGGTGCGTTGCCAGTGGTGGACACAGTTCCGCTAATTATCGAAGCTAATGTTTTCATTATCAGATTAGCTTTTCAGATAATTTTGAAAACCATCAGCAGACTAATTATCTTCCGATAAATTTTGGTCCGATAATTTTTTAGTGTGGTGAACAAAGCTTAACAGCTACAAACATTTATGAAGTCTGATATCAAAGATTTGAGTACCTACCTGTTAAATCTTTTGTAGTAGATGTACAGTTCTATCCTCTGCAAACAGAGGAGAGCTAGTTCCAGGAGAAACTGCTCTATCCTCTGCAGGCAAAGGAGAACTGGTCACAGAAAAGAAAGAAAACAGGAAAAAAAAAAAATTTTCTTTTGACCCCATGCTAACTTGCTGGCAATATCACCAAGTCATCCAGAGGGATACAGTTTTAACTTATGGTTAACATTTTAACCAAACTAATTTGGACAAGTTATTAAATTAACGTCACGTCTGAAGTTTTATAAAGTGAAAATATCAGATATATGTTTTAGTTTTAAAGTAATGCACTAATTTTGAAGGTTTTAGTGTGGACATGCTGTTTTCACAAAGTGCATTATGGGTAATCTCAGTACATTCACAACAGGAGAAATGCATTTGAGATGCTCTGATCAGGCTCCACACGGACACGGCATTAAACCCTTTGTATATTGTGCCTAAACTCTTGTGAATATATTCTCTGGGTTTATAGACGTTGTTATTGTGCTTGGCTGTTAAAATGTCTGATAACTTACTCTGACTGGAATTTCACATATAGCTAGTTTCAGGAACACCTTTGAAGAAAACTAAATTATCACTCTGCTGGAATGTGGCTGATGGGGAGTATTCAGGAGACATCCCCACTTGGAACCAGGATGTCAGGTCAAAAGTGTAAACACCAGTCTTTTCAGCTTGAGACAAAAGAAATTTGGAAAGCGAATTAATGTACTTTATTAGGATTAAGTCTAAATGAGGCCATGTTCGCTACAGTGGACGAGATGTAGATTCATAGCATTAGCTGTCAATCCAGTTAAGGGTCATTTCATTCACTTCATTTGGCAACATTAACAGAGTTTCATTCCTGAGATGATTACCATGAGCTCCTGCACTTGTCACTGCTGTTTTGAGGAGCTGATTGCAATGGTGATGTACACATTTAGGCTCCTTTGGCATTCACATCGAGCTAGATGATGGCAAGCTCATATGCAGCTCTGAAGATACTCAATCTTTCCATCCCTAGTTCCGACTGACTGCCACGTGAACTCTTGTCTTTTGGCCAATTCTACACATTTGTGATAAAGGTCCGGCTTGGTTCACATGCATGTATGTGTGCGTCATCTGCTCCACAAAATGATCTGCAGCTACTACGTGAGCTGGACAGCTAAAAGAGGACAAATTAAGCTATTGCTAAAGCTGCAGTAAACTCATTCTCTGGACAGTGCTTTGCGGCATTTTCAGTCATTTTTTTGTGTTCATCTGTTTTTGTTCAAAAAGCACTAAAGTTTTGAAGTAACTGCTAGGAGCCACTAGTCTCCATTTTAAGTCAGTGGTGTCCAAAGTGTTCCAGAAAGGGCCAAGAGGGTGCAGGTTTTCTTTGCAAACACTGACTCCAGCATGTGATTTCACTGATTACGTCACTTTGAGCAGATGGGATGAGTTCACTGTTTTAACTATTTCTACTATATTTTTATGTTTATGTTAAAACAACTGTTATTTATCATATCCAAATTTTTTTCAAAAATTACAAAACTTTGATGCTGTTGAGCTACCAGTAAATATTATTATTATTGTTGCTGTCCATTCGCCTGCTCCCCTTTTGCCCCGGGTCAGCACAGCAGATGCACTCAGATCTGCACTGGTATTTTGGCACAAGATTTATGCTGGATGCCCTTCCTGACACAACTCCAGTTTTACCTGGAGAAACACACACAGTTTGTCTTGTCACACAGCATTGTCTTCAGCTCTGAGTGTAATGATGTCTTCATTCCCTGCACATTTCAGGATCTTTGACATACTGCTAAGTTCCTAAGAGGTCTCCCATCCAAGCACTAACCAGATCCTGCACTGCTTAGCTTCTGAGATCTGTTGGAATCAGGCTTACACAGAGCAGACCGGCTGCATCACCAGTAAATATTATAATACATCCAAATTTTGTCAGCTTTTTTCTTTTCACATTATGAACAAATCTGGAGGGAGGGACAATAAAGATTAGAAACTTTATTTTTGAGTGGCACGCTAATGCTCGGTGATGTTGGCTTTGACTGCTCATGTTAACTACATTTTGAGAAGTCTATGATGTGAATAACTGTCCACGCACACACCCTCTCTCTCTCCCCCAGACTCTGTGCCCTTGTGCCTTGACACGAACTCAGCCCACAAACGGCTAGTTCTCTCCGAGGATAACACCAAAGCCACCCTGCAGGTGGCAGCGCAGCCCTACCCTGACACTCCTCAGCGTTTTGAGTGCTGGACCCAGGTGATGTGTCAGGGTCCCCTCAGCGCCGGTCGCTGTTACTGGGAGGTGGAGTGGAGAGGGCGGGGCTCCTCTATGGGTGTGGCTTATGGCTCATTGAATAGGAAGTGCTCAGACAGCAGGGCGGGGCTCGGCTACAACTGCCAGTCTTGGACCCTGGAGCTGTCAGACACTTGCTGCTCTGCCATGTACGACAACAAGAAGAAGGACATACCGGTCACCTACTCCCCCCGTGTGGGCATCTACGTGGACATGTCAGCGGGAACGCTGGCCTTTTACAGCGTGGCAGACAGCATGACACACCTTCACACCTTTCGCGCAAACTTCACGCAGCCACTGTACGCTGCCTTTGGGGTGGGCAGCGGGATCGGTGTGGGCCTGGACTTCGCTCTTGGGAAGTTCAGCTCAGGTTCAGACAGTATCAAGATCTGTCAGTAAGAGTTTGTGACTGAAGTTTTCTGCACAGTCTGATCACACCTGATGTTGTTTTTCATACCCTATTTGCACTTAATGACACATTTCTGTTCAGTGTAAGAAAGAAACGCATCTACACACTGTACTAATCCTCAACTGATTTTATATTCTACATGTAATTTTTCATTTAAGTTTCACAAAGTACTTGTCACCTACTGATGAGCTTCCTGAGATGTTTCACCAGCTGAAAGCAGAGCAGCAGATAAACCTTGTAGTTTCAGATGTGTTGTGGGGCAGTTTAAACATGAATGCCTTTTTTTTTAATTTGTCTGACACATCTTTAAAAGGTTTTTAATGATGAAATTTAGGAAATAAACATGTTTCTTGATGTTGAAGTTTGTTCAATCACAAAATTCTGCACATTATATCAGGATATAAAGCATTATTAATAAACCATCAAGTTCATTAGTTTATGTTTTTAATGAGGCAACAGCATAAAAGCCATGAGTAGTTTACGTTATAAGAGAGGCATGAAGAGGCAACACAGGATGTTTTATAGTTCCTGCTAAATGATCCTTAAACTATATGATGACAGGAGAAAAAAAGCCTTTACAGTCCAAGATATCAGTCAGTTTTGTTAAACATGAAGTCTAAAATTCTACAAATTGCATCACATGCAGAGTGGTGATTCCCCCCCCCAACCACCATAAAAAATGCCCCAAATATAAATAAATAGTGTTAACAGATTTGGATTCCATTTTTGTGGGTGTTGACAACTTAAAAAAAACTACCTCCTACATAAATTTAAATATTAAATAAGCTGCAGCCTTTATTGGCAGGTACAGTAGTGTTCAGAATAATAGTAGTGCTATGTGACTAAAAAGATTAATCCAGGTTTTGAGTATATTTCTTATTGGTACATGGGAAACAAGGTACCAGTAGATTCTCACAAATCCAACAAGACCAAGCATTCATGACATGTACACTCTTAAGGCTATGAAATTGGGCTATTAGTAAAAAAAGAAAAAAAAAAGAAAAAGGGGGTGTTAACAATAATAGTAGCATCTGCTGTTGACGCTACAAACTCAAAACTATTATGTTCAAACTGCTTTTTTAGCAATCCTGTGAATCACTAAACTAGTATTTAGTTGTATAACCACAGTTTTTCATGATTTCTTCACATCTGCGAGGCATTAATTTTGTTGGTTTGGAACCAAGATTTTGCTGGTTTACTAGTGTGCTTGGGGTCATTGTCCTGTTGAAACACCCATTTCAAGGGCATGTCCTCTTCAGCATAAGGCAACATGACCTCTTCAAATATTCTGACATATCCGCGATATATAGGCCCAACACCATAGTAGGAGAAACATGCCCATATCATGATGCTTGCACCATCATGCTTCACTGTCTTCACTGTGAACTGTGGCGTGAATTCAGAGTTTGGGGGTTGTCTCACAAACTGTCTGCGGCCCTTGGACCCAAAAAGAACAATTTTACTCATCAGTCCACAAAATATTCCTCCATTTCTCTTTAGGCCAGTTGATGTGTTCTTTGGCAAATTGTAACCTCTTCTGCACGTCTTTTATTTAACAGAGTTGAGTTTGTAGCATCAACAGCAGATGCTGCTATTATTGTGAACACCCCCTTTTCTACTTTTTTACTAATAGCACAATTTCATAGCCTTAAGAGTGTGCATATCATGAATACTTGGTCTTGTTGGATTTGTGAGAATCTACTGGTACCTTGTTTCCCATGTAACAATAAGAAATATACTCAAAACCTGGATTAATCTTTTTAGTCACATAGCACTACTATTATTCTGAACACTACTGTATATATAATGCTAAGCGTGTTCATCATTAAATACGCATCTACATAATTATCCTTTTTCATAAAGCAAAAGTGCAATAAGGAAGAACATGATATATATATATTATTATTATTAGCAAAAAGGTCACGGGGTAAAATAAGCTTACAAATCAATGGCAAAAACAAATGCCCAAACTTCCTTCATTCTAAATATTTCTTTGCTCAATGAGCAATGTGTGAGCCACATACAGCACTGTGCAAACATTTTAGGCACCTCTTTGTGAAAATTAAATATTTGATTCCACCTCATCTTTGGGATTACAGAAAATATAAGTGTTTAAACATTAAAATGTAACGCAATGCTAAAATACCATCGGCCAGATGAGCATAAAAATAGGAAACAATGTGACCTTTTGACCTCTTAAAATAGGTCAAGGTTAGCCATGTTTGAACTTGTCCATGGTCTGTGTCCCAAGAATGCTCCCTGTGAATTTAAAGACCCTGGCAGTAATGGGACTGGAGTTATGCTGAGCACAGATGGACGGACGGACACAAACTCTTCAAAAACAAAACAGGTTACTACACCCATTCAAAAAATAAACCCATGAGATTTTAATCAGTCAATGGTGTTATCAAGTCAGATTATTGCTGTAATCTTTTTTTATGGATTCCTTATCAATTTTCTGTGTGAGGAAAAGTAATCTGCACAGGTTTTCAGCATCAGCACAGCTATTTTCCATGTTGCTCAATACAGTTTTCCGTCATGATGTGCATGTTTTTCTAACATCGAGTTGTCAGACAAAACATGGCAGCACTGATTAGAGGAATTTCTAACTTTTTTTTTTTTAGTCTATTGATTAACTGATTCCCTATCACTGTTTAGCAAAGCTCAGGAAGATGCCCTCAATGGTCTTGTTTTATCCACAATCCAATATCCAATCGAAACCAAAGTAAGTATTTAGATTTAAGAACATGAAATCAGAAAATTTGGACATAAACTCAGTGATTATTTGATTAACAAAATGTGGGAGATTAATTTGATCAATTGTTTTAGCCTGAGGCATACGATTCCAATAGATTGAAAACGCATTATTAATATGAATGTTACAGTAAAATTAAATACAGATTTGCTTATTACAGGAAACCACGCAAACAAAATTATTCATTAAAAGCTGAAAAGTGGTTACACATTTCCTTTTATTTATAAATGACAGCAGTTTTTTTTTATTAATTTAATGATTTCCAACAGACATATACCGTAAAATGTTTGCACAACACTGTATGTCCCTGAGAGAAAACATACACACAAAAATTATTGTAATCAGATAAACCTGAATATGACAGTTTCAAATGACACAGCAGTGACTTTGCCCCTTAACATTTGATTTTGACGTTCCCACAGGCCTGAGATCAGGTTTTTGTCTGAAAACAGCGGCATCACTTTTGTGCTGTTATTTTCCTATAAACAGCCCGATGAGCCTCTGTAATCCTCATATAACACAAACTTAAAATTCCAAAGAGTGCAAATAACATCCCCCCCCCCCAAAAAAAAAAACAAACAAACAAAACAAGCAAGCAAAAAAGCTGATTCTGTGTAAGGCCTCAACATTAAACAATACACACAAAAGGCAGATCTGGCCGTGCCTGGTATCCAGGTTTGAACCTGCCTTTACACCTACTGATAGGTGCATGCTGGGATTTGAAAGCAAGTCAACTAGCACGTCAATATTAACACATCATGCACACGGAGAGACACAAAACTCTGGCCTGGTCACTACAGTCATTGCAATACTGACAATCAGTCCACAAAGGAACCTGGCAGTATGGTGCTTATGTGTTTGCTGTTTGTCTTACACTCAAAAAAAAAAAAAAAAATTAAAGCGAAGAGAACCCTCTCTTCAGTTTATGTCCCAAAACCTTCCGCTGTGCTCCTGGTGGTCCATGATGACAAACATATGGGTAGCATCATGGTATATGGCCAAAGACTAAAGCTTTATTGCAACACTACAGAACAAGTCCTCGACACTCAAAGACTCTGTACACTCATTTTCCCTCTTTTCTCCAGTCAAACATTTCCTTTCTATTCTTGCACAATTATCCACGCACAGTCCGTGCTTTTTCTTCCATTTACACACCAAACGAGTCGTAACACTCTTATGAGAACCTCCACAAACCCTCGTTCACTTCCATGTTGTCATTTCTTCTTCACCAGCTGCCTGTGCTTGAGCATCCAGAGCCTTATAGGAAACATACAGAACCTAAATAAGGTTTTCAAGCAGAATGTGAGAGGTGAGCAATGGATTTACAGGCTAAGGCCTTCATGTCGAGCATTATTACATAGACACAAAGAACACAGCCATATGTCTAAAAACAGTTCAGTCTATTTGTGCTTTAAAATGAAGTCATAAAAGGAGGGCTTGTTCTGCTCAGACTCCTCTTGTCAGACGTAGAAGGGTGCAAAGAGGGAGGAGGATAAGGAGCAGAGAGAAGAGGTTGGCGCTCACCCGGTTCATCCACCCCGTCTCCTCAGCGTTGAGCTGAATTTGGCAGGGCGTTGCAGACAGAGGCAAGTCGACGGCGTCGTTCTTTGACATTTCCCCACGATGATGGAGGAAGATCCAGGGATGTGGGGTGAGGAGGCGGCGCTGCAGTGTGTAGCCTCCCTGCTCGGGCACCAATCATGGCCGGGAGGCTCTGGTTACGCCTGAGACCATCCAAAAGGCTTCCTCCACCTGCTGACACAAAAGTGGAAGAATCCTGACGTGGTGGTGAAGCTTCACAGTCTGGACCCTGCAGCACTTTAGTGAACCCCAGTCGGTGCAGCCTCTCCACCAAGCTGATGCTGACTGGGTCGGCCTTAGGATGGCCAGATTTGGAGGATGAGGTGAATGATGGAGTATCTTGTGTGGGACTTGGTAGGTCAGGATGCGGGGCTCGGCCCAGGTTCAAGCCATAAACATCCTGGAGGAAGAGCTCTGCGGGACGCGAGGCTAGGAAGTTGTCAGCTGGCTGCTGGCGGGTCTCTGGGGGCACTGGGGAAGGAGCGGGTGTGTGGGAGGGGGAGTTGGGAGGTGTGCTTGGAAGTAGGCAGAAGAGGGGTTTCCGGTGGGTGGGTCTAGGTGAAGGAGGAGGACTCTCAGTGGAGACTTGTGCAGAAATGCCCTTTTCCAGTATCAGCTTGGCCAGGCCACAGGGAGGAGCAGGGGTGCGTCGAGGAGGGAAGGAATCACCCAGACTCAGTCTGCAGGGAGTCACCGGTGTACTCGGACCTGTCCTCATGGAACTGGGTGTGTTGGCCAAGACGGACGCCTGAGAACTAAACAAAACGAAGAAGATGACAAAGACAGCCTGTTTGCAAGAAGCCCAGTATATTTTCAATCATCCAAAACTAAGTAAAAACATTAGACATCTAAAACTGGAATTATGATAAAAGTAAATTGGAGACCACTTCTGTGAAGAACTCATACCCCCAAAATATTAGAACAACATGGCTGAGTTGTGTTTATGCTATTCTGAAAACTTTCGGGTTTGAGATTAATGGAAGAATATGAAAATACAATTTAGAATTTCATCTTTTATTTCCTGGTATTTACATCTACTAGACATAAAAGATAACAAAAATACTGCAACAGAAGATTCTTAAATTTGAGGAAATAAAATAAATAATTTGGTTGCATAGCGCTTGCTTGCAATAGAGAAGTTTCACCAAATAATTTTTTTTATGCGTTTCCAGCAAACATTCAATTGTGTTTCAGGGTAGTTGTTTTTCCCCCTCAGTCTTCTTTTCAGATGAAATACATGCTCAGTTAAGGTCTAGTGACTGGTTTGGTCAGTCTAGATCCTTCTACTTCCCCCTCCTGATGATGCCTTTTGTTGAATTGGCAGTGTGTTCTGGATCATTATCTTGTTGTGTGATGAAGCTCCTCCAGACTACTTTGGACACATTTCTCTAAAAATATTCCTAAATTAATTCTGCTACTACCAACATGAGTTGCTGCCAACATCACCAATAAAGACTAATGAGCTTCTTCCAGAAGCAGCCATGGTGCGACCTCCACCGTGTCTCACAGATGAGCTTGTTTTGGCTTATGAGGAAATACTTGCTTCCTCCTCACTTTGGACTCTCATCTCGAATACTTTGCAAATTCCAATCCATTGTCACTGACCGAACAGTCCCCCGCTTTTTGCATCTGCGCATGCGTCATTAGCTGCGGTTCATGGATTAAAACCCCGTTTCTGCTTAAAACTACACTCCCGTCATCATCTATCTCAGCGACAGATATCTGAAGCTTTTGTACAACAATCATTTCCACATAAATTCAGCATTATTTCATCACAAAGGACAGATGAAGCAATCAGAGCACCGCAGCTAAATGAGCTGCTAGCTGATGTGTTCACTGTGCATCAGTCATTTCAAAGCGTCACGGAATTTTGCCTCATTTCTGCTTAAAACGGCCTTGTTTCTGCTTAAATCTGATTTAAGTGGTTTTACCTTTATCATCTGATGGTTAATAATCACATTAATCCATCTGATTGCTTTGGGTGAAGAGCCTCCGTCTCAGAAATGCTGCTGTGGTCCGAAATGACACATGCGCAGATGCAAAAGGCGGACCAATTTTTTAGGGGAAGACTGTTCGGTCTGCGACACCGGCTTTCCAATTGGGGCTGCTGATCAGTGGCTTACATCATGCGATATGGCCTCAGTATTTGCACTCCTGAAGATTCCTTTGACTGGTGGATCGGTGATGTGGTCCCTGATTTCTTGTACTCATGTTTTATCTTTACAGCTCTCAAGATCTCTCTGTCAGTAGTTGTTGTTGTTTACCTTGGTTGACCCATTTATTGTCTGTTGGTCAACACACCAGTGGTTTCTTTCTTTTTCACATTTCAAATTGCTGTACTGGCTATGTTCAGTCTTTCACTAGATCATCAGCTTCAGAATGCCTCACTTCTCACCAGTTCTCTGGACTTCTTAGCGGCTGGTCCTCTTTAAGAACACATGCAGTCTAAAACCAAAGGCAGGCATTCAATACTAATTTTAAAACAAATATCAAAAGCCATGGCTGGATCACAGGAAACACCTGTTAGTCATTCATTCATCTTCTACTGCTTAGTGCAGTTATGGGTCACGGGGGGCTGGAGCCTATCCCAGCAGTCATAGAGCGAAAGGCGGGGGTACACCCAGTACAGGACGCCAGTCTGTCGCAGGGCCATAAACAGACAAACAAACACAGACACACCTACGGACAATTTTAAAGATTCCAATCCACCTAACCTGCATGTCTTTGGATGTGGGAGGAAACCGGAGCACCCGGAGGAAACCCACGCAAACACGGGGAGAACATGCAAACTCCACACAGAAAGGCCACGGGAATTGAACCCACGACCTTCTCACTGTGAGGCAACAGTGCTAACCACTAAGTCACCGTGTTGCCCACACCTGTTAGTCACATCTCCAAATATTTTTTCATCCAAAATGTTGGAGATCTGAAACATGGGGTGTAGCTGTTTAATTTAGATTGTTTTACACATCTAGATATAGAAAATAAAAGCTGAAATTTTAAGTCATTTTAAGTCAAGATAGCTGAAAAGACTAATCTCAGTGTCTTTACATCATAACATTTCACAGTATATTTTTGATATCTAAAATTTCATTGTCATACTTCATGTTCTGTCATTCATTATGGCTAATAATGGTTAAAAAATGCAACTGAGTTCCTACCTGGGGGTGACCTGTGTGACATCACTAGGGTGCAGGATGTGGCACGTAGTGATGGTGTAGGTAGAGAAGGTGGAGCTCTGATACTTCCCTGGGTTTTGGACTGAACACAGAATGAAGAAAACTGTGAGAGACTGAACACAAAATGTACATTAACTTCAAATCTCATGTAGAATATATTGAATATTGTAGACTTTCTGTTTAAATAGTCAGGTGTTTCACCAAAAATTCAAATTACCAGAGGAAAATGATGCCGAGGTGCTAATCTGGATTTGTGACTGGTCTTTCACTGGAGATGCTCCTGGAATGGGTGAAGACAATACACCGGATCTCTCTGTGACATCACAGGGTCCAGGTGTCACACTGAGGTTAGATCTCAATGAAGAGAAAGTAGATGGCTTAGGTGATGTCGGCAGGGAGGGGGAGAGAGGCGGAACTGGGATGGGTGACACAGATTGTTTCCTGTCTTTCCTCTCTTCGGGTGTAGATGAACAGTCCACTTTGAAGGTGATGCCAAAGTCATCACCTTCCTCATCCTCCTCTTCCTTACTGTGCTCTGACACACCCTTCTCCAGGGCAGCAATCCTTCTCTCGCTACGTTCTTCATTTTCCTCATCCTCTTCCATGTCACTGAGGTGGTAGACGGCATCCTGAGTCAGTGGACGGAAACCCTTAGTTACCACTCCAGGGTGGGGGTCCAGGATGGTGGCTAGGTGCGGTTTGGCTAGTTGCTGCCAGTGGTGAAGCGTGAGTGAACCTGTAAGGCAATTTCTTGAAAGTGTGAAAATCATTCATTTGATTTTGCACATTTTGAATCACAACCCACAGCTAACATCCACTTCTTATCAACAGGCACAGACAAGGTTCGTGTTGCATCATCACTGCTGAATAAGTTATGTTAGCGTCTTAGCAAAGCACACCCAACTGCTAGCATTGGTTAGCAAGCTAGTTAATGACTGTAGCTTGCTGGTTGTAGGTAGTACTGCATTGTCAGGATTATGAGTACAAGTTGCATTAATTATTGAAATACATATTTCACAAGAATTTAAGAATAAAACATTTTCTAACAATTTGAAACACTAGCCTAAAGATCAAAGACTAAGTATCTTAAATGTTGTGTTTCTCATTCCCACTGTACCTTCTACACAGTGATTTTTGTGTACTGTTCACTGACGGGAATAAGGCAGTTAAAATAAACACCATTATTAACCCGTTTATGCCCAGATTTTTTTTAAATATATATATATATATATATAAAATTGGAAAAAGTTGCATTAGTGCCTTTGAGATTTTTTATTGTGAGTAGAAAATGACAGTGATACACTTCCGCGACAGTTGTTTCCAGTGGGGCAAAATGGGTTAACAGCATCATTTTTTTCAGTAACAGGTAATCTAACTAATTACGGTTTTCATTGTTACAACGCTGTTATCGTTACTGACAGCAAAATGCAGCACGTTACTATAATATTGAAGCCGTTTTCATCCGCAGACTCTCAGCAGAGCTGTAAAGATTTCCTTTTATTTTCTTTGGTGGGAGGTGGGGAGGGAGGGTTGAGACAACCACATAAGTGGTGGTGATTGGCTAAGAAAGAGTAAAATGTCAACCAGAGGCAGAGTTCAGGACAAATACAAACACGCATGCACGCACGCACGCACACGCACACATCGTATATATTCTGCTTTGTGTATTTATAAGAATTTTTGCGAGCTGGAGAAACGCACAATAATTCTAATATGCTTGTACTTAAATGCACTTGTGCAAATGGCAAATAAACTACTCTAAAGGTCTGATGAGGAAAAACAAACAGAATTATGATGTTCTTCTGTCAGCGGGTGCAATAACGGTTTGGCCGGAGTGAAGCTGTGCACTCTCAAGAGTACCACTTCAGTTTGTTTCTACTGAGGCTCAATGTGTTTTGGATTGAAACTATTTACTGTCAGGAATACTTCAGTCCAGTCCTTTCTGTTGATATTCCTATGATTATCATATTCTTCTTTTTATTATTATTACGTACACTGTGAAGCCAGAGAAACCGCCAGCTGCTTAAGGAGCGTCAGGTGTTGTTCATTTAGGTGTTGTAGCCCGTCAACTGTGTCAATCAGTTTTTGTTGTTTTTAATGGGTTTGTTTGTCCCCCACCTACTTCAAATACAATGCATGAAAAAACAAAAAAAACATACAGCTGTTGGCACATTTTTCAGTTGATCAAATTCACCGTAACTGCTAAAAGGTGAAAAGTGTGAGAACAGCATGACAGCTTTATCGTCATTTTAAAACTTTACCTTCCATGGGCTTAACGATCTGAAGCTTCTCAGGCAGGAAGGTCTTGAAAACATTTGCGCCGATGGAGAAATCTGACAGATTGGTGAAGGAGGAGACCGAACTCCCCACTGGTGAGCTGCAGACGCTGCCCTCTCCCTCTGTCTCCGCCCCTGCCCGGAACTGCAGCTTCCTTTCTTGCTCTGCCTGGAAGAACTGATGCTCAGACAGAAAGTTCTGTTGTCTCAGTGACAGACAATGGAGGGCTTTATTGAGGTCATTTCCTCCAGGAGATGCTGCTTGGCTGAGTTGCACCTCCTCTCTAAAAAAAAAAAAAAAAAAAGAAAGAAAAAAAAAACGTAGGGAAGCAATAATCGTGCAAATGTTCAAGACTGCACTAACAGAATGCCTGGAGATGCAAGAAAATAGAAACCAGCTTATTTGGAGTGTCTGTAACATACTCCTGAGCAGACTGGAAGGGCTGTGCAGTCATCACCAAGGAGCTCTGTCCTGAACCAGGGATAGGAGGGGCTGCCGAAGCGGCTCTTGATACCGAGGTGTTGACAGAGCGAACAGTTTGGAAGATTCGTTTCTGGGCAAGTCTATATGGACCAGAAGCCAAAGATTGGAGACAAATCAATAGGAGAAGACAAGAATGACTATAAGGCATGAAAAGAATTCATCCACATGGTCTCAGGCTGCATTAATTATTGTAGTACAGCATCTAGAATGAACAGTGTATTACAAAGACCAGGTGAAACAGAGCAAAAGAGGCATAAGTTAAATAGAACGTTGATTAAAATTTCCTGGTTCTGCTTCTTCATACAGATATACAGTACACCAAAGTGTAAATGGTTTTAAGTTATTCCACACAAGTTTCATTAAAATCGATTCATTAGCAAACGTGTCCCATCTTGCAATGTTAAATATGTTTTGAAATTTCCTGGCTCTGTGCCTTCATCCATTTGCACTCCAAATGTTTAGTTATGATGTCACAGCTCACAAAGTAAAATAAATAAAACAATTTTTTTTGCCACACCAATTTTTTTGAAGAGAAGAAGGGGATATAAATAGAAGGGGAATATTTCAAAAGAACAAACGACCTTGAACTACTTATGGCATTGACCTATACAGTCGATGATAGCAACATCGACTTGTGTGAGGGATGCCAGGAAGCACATGGTGACAACCAATCGGAGTAGAGAAAGGCACGGTGACATCATCTAGTTGTTCACTTGAAAAGAAAAAAAAAATCCCAGATATATTATGTAAAACCTAGAAAGAAATAAACACTTCAAAATCTAAAAATGCTGTTTTGTGTAAATGATTAACACTTCTGAAGTAACCTACAAGACATCTCATGGATGTCGGCGTGCACGCTACGTGTGTGCACATCACCTGGGGTCAAAGGTACAGTAGTGTTCAGAATAACAGTAGTGCTATGTGACTAAAAAGATTAGTCCAGGTTTTGAGTATATTTCTTATTGTTACATGGGAAACAAGGTACCAGTAGATTCAGTAGATTCTCACAAATTCAACAAGACCAAGCATTCATGATGTGCACACTCTTAAGGCTATGAAATTGGGCTATTAGTAAAAAAAAAGTAGAAAAGGGGGTATTCACAATAACAGCAGTGTGGCATTCAGTCAGTGAGTTTGTCAATTTTGTGGAACAAACAGGTGTGAATCAGGTGTCCCCTATGTAAGGATGAAGCCAGCACCTGTTGAACATGCTTTTCTCTTTGAAAGCCTGAGGAAAATGGGACGTTCAAGACATTGTTCAGAAGAACAGCGTAGTTTGATTAAAAAGTTGATTGGAGAGGGGAAAACTTATACACAGGTGCAAAAAAGTATAGGCTGTTCATCTACAATGATCTCCAATGCTTTAAAATGGGAAAAAAAGAAAAAAAAAAAAGACGCGTGGAAGAAAACGGAAAACAACCATCAAAATGGATAGAAGAATAACCAGAATGGCAATGGCTCACCCATTGATCAGCTCCAGAATGATCAAAGACAGTCTGGAGTTACCTGTAAGTGCTGTGACAGTTAGAAGATGCCTGTGTGAAGCTAATTTATTTGCAAGAATCCCCCACAAAGTCCCTCTGTTAAATAAAAGACATGTGCAGAAGAGGTTACAATTTCCCAAAGAACATCAACTGGCCTAAAGAGAAATGGAGGAATATTTTGTGGACTGATGAGAGTAAAATTGTTCTTTTTGGGTCCAAGGGCCACAGACAGTTTGTGAGATGACCCCCAAACTCTGAATTCAAGCCACAGTTCACAGTGAAAACAGTAAAGCATGGTGGTGCAAGCATCATGATATGGGCATGTTTCTCCTACTTTGGTGTTGGGCCGATATCAAATCAAATCAAATCAATTTTATTTATATAGCGCCAAATCACAACAAACAGTTGCCCCAAGGCGCTTTATATTGTAAGGCAAAAGCCATACAATAATTACAGAAAAACCCCAACAGTCAAAACGACCCCCTGTGAGCAAGCACTTGGCGACAGTGGAAAGGAAAAACTCCCTTTTAACAGGGAGACATGTCTTCCACCTGATGGATGGATGAAATAAAATCATAAACAGCTGCCCACCTTCATATTAGTGTTAGCTATTGAAATAGCAATGACAGGGAGATATCTAATGCCTTCTATGTAGGCAGCTACGGGACAAAATATAAAACAGAATGAGAAAGTAAAACTGGAATTACAGAACAGACGGTAAGTGCGGCTTGAGATGATAACACTTTTTTGTCTGTACTGCAAATTAGCGATGGCAAACTGAAAAACAATATTAGGAACATTTCGATACATTTCTGGTATTGAAACATAATTAAACTTAAAGTGAGTGAATTGGGATCCCAGTGTTCTGATTTATAAACAATACTTAAGTCAAATAAAAATAAGCTATTTATTTATTATTTATGAAAAGGCTTGCAGTCAATTCGTGGTCTGTACGTGCACTAGCATGTACGGTGCTTGTAAAGTTAAAAAACCTGAATAAAAACCTACCTACCAGTAGTGTCCTGTGTTTATAGTATCCTACATCCTTTATAAGGTGAAGACAAACTCTGAGGAAAATGTGCTGAAGAGCTTTTTTTTTTATATCGCATACCAGGTACCATGGATCAGTTTGGATATGTCAAAATACTTGAAGAGGTCATGTTGCCTTATGCTGAAGGACATGCCCTTGAAATGGGTGTTTCAATAAGACAATGACCCTAAGCACACTAGTAAACGAGCAAAATCTTGGTTCCAAACCAACAAAATTAATGTTTTGGAGTGACCTGCCCAATCCCCAGGACCTAAATCCAATTGAGAACTTGTGGGGTGACATCAAAAAAGCTGTTTCTGAAGCAAAACCAAGAAATGTGAATGAATTGTGGAATGTTGTTAAAGAATCTTGGAGTGGAATAACAGCTGAAAGGTGCCACAAGTTGGTTGACTCCATGCCTCGCAGATGTGAAGAAATCATGAAAAACTGTGGTTATACAACTAAATACTAGTTTAGTGATTCACAGGATTGCTAAAAAAGCAGTTTGAACATAATAGTTTTGAGTTTGTAGTGTCAACAGCAGATGCTATTATTACTATGAACACCCCCTTTTCTACTTTTTTTTTTTTTTTTTACTAATAGCCCAATTTCATAGCCTTAAGAGTGTGCATATCATGAATGCTTGGTCTTGTTGGATTTGTGAGAATCTACTGAATCTACTGGTACCTTGTTTCCCATGTAACAATAAGAAATATACTCAAACCCTGGATTAATCTTTTTAGTCACATAGCTTTACTATTATTCTGAACACTACTGTAACTTCTGGTCATTTCAAAAGCTCATGGATGCGCACACGCACTTACTCCTGCAGATGGCATTATATAAAGAAAACATTCATTACAGAATCCCTCCCAGCTAAATACACTCAACAAAAATATAAACGCAACACTTTTGGTTTTGCTCCCATTTTGTATGAGATGAACTCAAAGATCTAAAACTTTTTTCCACATACACAATATCACTATTTCCTCAAATATTGTTCACAAACCAGTCTAAATCTGTGATAGTGAGCACTTCTCCTTTGCTGAGATAATCCATCCCACCTCACAGGTGTGCCATACCAAGATGCTGATTAGACACCATGATTAGTGCACAGGTGTGCCTTAGACTGTCCACAATAAAAGGCCACTCTGAAAGGTGCAGTTTTGTTTCTTGGGGGGGATACCAGTCAGTATCTGGTGTGACCACCATTTGCCTCATGCAGTGCAACACATCTCCTTCACATAGAGTTGATCAGGTTGTCACTTGTGGCCTGTGGAATGTTGGTCCACTCCTCTTCAATGGCTGTGCGAAGTTGCTGGATATTGGCAGGAACTGGTACACGCTGTCGTATACGCCGGTCCAGAGCATCCCAAACATGCTCAATGGGTGACATGTCCAGTGAGTATGCCGGCCATGCAAGAACTGGGACATTTTCAGCTTCCAAGAATTGTGCACAGATCCTTGCAACATGGGGCCGTGCATTATCCTGCTGCAACATGAGGTGATGTTCTTGGATGTATGGCACAACAATGGGCCTCAGGATCTCGTCACGGTATCTCTGTGCATTCAAAATGCCATCAATAAAATGCACCTGTGTTCTTCGTCCATAACAGACGCCTGCCCATACCATAACCCCACCACCACCATGGGCCACCGATCCACAACATTGACATCAGAAAACCGCTCACCCATACGACGCCACACACGCTGTCTGCCATCTGCCCTGGACAGTGTGAACCGGGATTCATCCGTGAAGAGAACACCTCTCCAACGTGCCAAAAGCCAGCGAATGTGAGCATTTGCCCACTCAAGTCGGTTACGACGACGAACTGGAGTCAGGTCGAGACCCCGATGAGGACGAAGAGCATGCAGATGAGCTTCCCTGAGACGGTTTCTGACAGTTTGTGCAGAAATTCTTTGGTTATGCAAACCGATTGTTTCAGCAGCTGTCCAAGTGGCTGTTCTCAGACGATCTTGAACATGCTGGATGTGGAGGTTGCGGTTGTGAGGCTGGTTGGATGTACTGCCAAATTCTCTGAAACGCCTTTGGAGATGGCTTATGGTAGAGAATGAACATTCAATACACGAGCAACAGCTCTGGTTGACATTCCTGCTGTCAGCATGCCAATTGCACGCTCCCTCAAATCTTGCGACATCTGTGGCATTGTGCTGTGTGATAAAACTGCACCTTTCAGAGTGGCCTTTTATTGTGGGCAGTCTAAGGCACACCTGTGCACTAATCATGGTGTCTAATCAGCATCTTGGTATGGCACACCTGTGAGGTGGGATGGATTATCTCAGCAAAGGAGAAGTGCTCACTATCACAGATTTAGAGTGGTTTATGAACAATATTTGGAGGGGAAATGGTGATATTGTGTATGTGGAAAAAGTTTTAGATCTTTGAGTTCATCTCATACAAAATGGGAGCAAAACCAAAAGTGTTTATATTTTTGTTGAGTATATGTTCTCTTCATTAAAATGAGCTGTAATTTTGAAACATTTAAAAAATAAACAGACACTGTAATGTTTGGCTTTCAGTAGAAACTAAATGTTGTTAGTTTTGTGAAATTTGGAAGGCCGTACAGCTTTAAGATAAAGGCTTTCTAACCTTTGGTCCTGAAATGCGATCTCTTCTTCCACACTCAGCTGTCTCCTCATTGTACCCTCGATCTCTGCGGCCAAAGAGTCCTGCAAACAAATGTACTATTATGTGATCCCCAGGTTGAATCAAGCAAAATCAGAAAATATTAAATGACATATTCTGACAGTTGAATAATAAGTGGTAAGAAGTTGAGACATTCCTCTTTCCAATAAACTCGCCAACATGTGCTTAAGTAGCCTTAACATTTAAAAGAAAATTCTTCCACAATAACTGTTTACCACAGATATGCCAAATTTACATATTTCATAGCCAGTATAGCTGGCATTAAGGAGCCAAGAAATGGAAAGGCTTCTTTGAGTGTAATGGTATGCTCCAGTGTCTCAAACATAGATGCTTGCAATACTCAATGTAATATTTTCCATAGTTTGAGCATATATAAACTTCACAGTTTAGTGTCAATGTCTGTTGTTTGACTATAGTCCACGTCTGGGTGTCCATGACAACTGCCACAAAAAAGTTCAGGCCCCTAAGTCCAATATTTCCTGAGATATTCTACCTTGAACATGGATCTAGAAATGACAGCCTTAATTTTTGCCTAAAAAACAGCAAACCCCATGCACACTAAATTGGCCATATCTCAGAAACTACTTGGCCTACAGGCCTCAAACTTCAGATTTGTTGTTCTGAATAGGCTGGGAATATTTGATTAAAATTTGAAGAAAATCTGAGACAAAGTGCATGAGGCCCTCGTTGAATTGACATGGAATGACCCAGTTATCAAATCATATCTACATTTCTAAAGCACTTTAAAAAACCTCCAGTCCAGATAACTGAAGATTTTGTGGAAGTCGAAAATCTTGAAGTTCCTTAAATGGCTGTTTGAGATTGGCTCAAAAAGCGAGTCACTCCCCACAGACCCCCATGTTAAATTGCCAAACTTCAGAGCAGAAATTAACATATTTACGAAAATGGTTTTGGTCTCTAAAGCTAGTTTCTTTCTTCATGACAACTGTTCCGGAATGGGGAAAACTCACCATGGGGTAGAGGCCATAAGACAGATGCCTTTGCATGCCAGCAGAGGGTGTGTTTTTGTTGCGAAGTTCCTTGATTTCCTCTTGGGACTCATGGAGCATCTCTACACACTCTGCATTCCTCTCAGTTAACTCATTCAACTGCATCAAACACACATAAGAAGTTGTTACGGGCAACAACACAAACAGTGTGTGCAAAAGGTCTTACAAGTGATGCTGTATGTAGACTTGTAAAGCTATTTCATCAACAATTACAATGGCATTTAAAAAAGACATTTATTAAAGCATAATTTAAGTGTCTTAGATTAACTATTAATCAATTTGCTTGATTAGCTCAATTATAAATTTGAATTGAATAATGCACTTATTTAATGCACAAATAAATCTGAAATTATTACCAGGAATTTGGTTTAAAAATTCAGTATACTTAAGAAAAAAGCAGCAATTCAAAAGGACTAGTATTTCAATTTACAGTTGTATTCAGAAGTTTACATACACATCGTAGACATGAGTGTCACAGCAATGCTGGGCTAAGAAATTACTATTATTTTTAAACTATTCAACTAAAGGTTGTCGCTGATTTCATGGGCCAAACAGTCCAACCTACAGTCAGATGCCAAAAAAAACAACTTCTTTGCCCACAATGACCATCTCTTAAAAATTAGATCAATGCCAGGAAACAAACAAATTTATTGAATTCTACCTCCTGAATCTTGGTGATAGCTATCACCAGCATGTGGTCAAGGTGGAACTTGCTAAGAGACATCCAACCATATTTTGTGTGTGCTGTATTTTTGTGACTACACGTTGATTTTAGAAAACGCAAAATAAATTAAAGCTTGACCACTAAATTAATGGACTTTTATCCTCCTTAATCATTCTGCACCACAAAAAGAACACGTCAGGTCTGGGATCATGTGCTCCAGCCATCACACTATGAAACCACTTTGAGTCCTGGATGGCAACCAACCAGGCAGACAACCGGTCCATCCCTACCTCCTTAGAGTAGCCATTTATATACCACAGCCAGGTAAAATGTAATAGTACCTTTGGCTTTTTACAGTTGCTGCATTCTCAACACTGAAGAGGCACCTGCACGCTGAGTCATGTCAGACAAATCCAGCACATGGCCAAAATGTCGTAGTTGATGCTCCCTCCAAGTGATACTTCTCATCTGAGTCTCTTAGTAACTGTTCACAAAGTCATCCCAGTGGAACCCCCGGATCACACAAAGAGACATTTACCAAAGAATTATAAGTCCTGCATTCAAGGTGTAGATTGTTTCTGCAAAGCCCATAGCATCATTTGCGAAATGAAGGAAAGAAAACTTTTCCTCCCCAAACAAGGCACCTAAACCAGTGGTTTTCATGACCCGACCCAATAAGTAGTCCACATAAGTAATTAGCAGTGCAGGGGATCACATCTCTGACAGATGCAAGTATTCCCTACACATCACGGCTCCTACTCTGCAAAGCACCTGTGGATATCTTGTTAGTGATCCTCAAATTCTCAGGATGTCCCAGAGAGTAGCCAGTCAGCACAATGAAAGAGTTTCCAATGACGTAAATCATGCAAAAATACTGACCGTTCTTTACAGTTAACTTCTAAAATCTCGAACTCTGAATAAATTAAATGAGTCCAATTTTACTTACACCCAAGACAAAGGTATTACAGGCCCAACTGTATGTGCATGAGTCACCATATTAAAAGTCACCTCTGCTGTGAGCTGTCTCTGAGCATCTTTGGATGCCTGCAGGTGGATCCTGAGTTCTTCTTTTTCCAGTGCCAACTACGAAAGAAAACATTGATTAAAAAACTAACCCACATGCCAAGTTACACAATAAATGTATTCTCTTGTATACTATCATTAGACCTGGAGCCATCGGGACACCACCTGGGGCTGGGAGACACGTCAGGTTTCTATTTTTCAAGGTGGGGAAAACAATTTGTAATTGAAACCCTCCCAAAACTTACATCCTAGGCTAGTAAACAAACAACTACACCTGCCATGATGGAGCTAACCTACTGCACCTAAAACATTCATAAAACTGTTTTGGTACATTTCATGACAAGTTTCCTACTGCTGTTACGATTAACTTATTGTTGTGCTGGACCATAATGTTCCTATGTTCAGTCACATGACAGTGACCCAGATAAATATTGTTGATTGATACAGCAGCCTATTAAACATATGGTACAGCTTATTTCAGAAATCAGGACTTATGCAAATTACAGCACAGCTCTGCATGACTGCAGAGCTGGTAAATGTACAGACTTGCGAGTTTGTTTTGCTTTTGGCTTCCTCACGTTACTGGAGATCACCACAGTGGATCCAGTGCAGGTCTGCAATGAGATTTAGCACATGTTTTCCTGAAGCAACTCCAGTACTACTTAGAGAAACACAGTTACATCTCATGGTATTCCTGAGTGGTCAAACAGGCAAGTAATAATCAGGACTTACTCTGCTTCACTTCTGAGATCTGACATGGTCAGGTGTGCTCAGAGCAGAGTGGCTGCAAATTTACAGACTGGCCAGTAATTCTGCATAATGATCGGACTTCTGAGGGTAATAACAATAATAATAAGTCAATATTATCAACACTGCTTCTGTTAGCTGTACAAAACATAATGCACATAATGGGGTGCAGTGATTAAAGCTCACTAATTTGTGCTCCAATTGTCTTGTTCTTTTTATAATCATAGCTGTTCACACATCACACTCAACTATAATCTATTCCAGTAACTATGTAAGCCCTGCTTTGCTGTTTCTCACCTCCTTTACTCTGTGTTGGAGCTCTACGATTTGGGAGAGCAGCTGAGCGATCTCTTCTTGGTGTCTGAGCAGCTCCTCACTCTTTTGAGACAGTTCGTCTGTCAGAGAGACCATCTGGCTGTTGGACTCACCTAGAAATAAACACACCCGTACAGGCTGCAGTTAAAATGAGCACGACAAGCCAAACGCTGTGCTGTTGTGAGCTTATGTTATGTGCGCTTCTCACTTACGGAGCTCCTTAACACAGTCGCTCACGAGCTGCTGCTCCTTCTCCTCATAGGTTATGGTGTCTCTCTTCAGTTGACTGGCCTGGAGTGGAGACAGACTTGGCACATTACCCAACAAATTCACACAACCATCTGTGGTTAACCGCTACATTACATCTGCCCAATATTAAATGCACCAACAGGAAAAAGCTGCCAATCCTTTGTGGCTGATGCAGACAGTCATTAAGTAATGTTACAAGCTTTGCATGCCAAGAGTACTAAACAGTTATATCATTTTCTGTTGCAATATCCACAGAGTTCATTAAGTCTAAACTCACACTGTGTCATGCATACACACCTCAGACCTCAGTGCCAGGTTCTCCTCCTCCAGTTCCTGCAGTTTGCTCTGCAAAGACTCCAGCTGGTTGAGAGCAGCGGCTGTGACGGCAGTTACCCCCGGTGCTTGTGGCAGCGGCGTGGGGATGCTGGAATCGGTCTCGCTTTCCTCAGAGGCATTGGCGACCATCCGCAGTAAGTCATCTTTCTTACTGAGCACGTGCTGCAGTTGGTGAACCTGGCCAGTAACAAAGGTTTGAGAATTTTGATTAGCATGTATGCAAATGTGATTCTGTGGGTTCCCAATATCGGATCTTATTGCAATCTATTTAATGTATTGAAAACCTTTAATCATATTGGTAATTTTGAACAAATTAAATGCTCAATATCCCAACTAGCACATGAGTGTTCAGGTAGGCTACCTGGTCCAGAGCCTGTGCTAGCTGCTCCTCTAAAGCCTCATTGCGCTCCTGCAGCAGGTGGTTCCTCTTAAGAAGTGACTGACCAATTCGAGCCGCCAGCTCCAAATCCCGGTCTCGCTGTCAAGAAAGAACACAGAGAAACCAGATTCAGTCCGAGCGGCTGCTGCTTTTAAGCAGAAAACAGGTCTACACAACTGTGTGAACGTTTACCTCGGCCAAAAGGTGTGTGACCACTTCGATGTCATTGTACACTTTGGTGATCTGCTCCACACGATCAGCACTGAGGACTGGCAAGAGAGAAAAAAAATTTCTTTAATGATTTATTTACAGAAAACAAATCATTGTGTACTTTCTACATAAAAAGATGCATTCAAAGAAATCCACAGAAAAAAAACAAACATTTAAATGGCTTCTAAAGTTTTAAAATAAAAAACACACCAAACTCATGAAACCAAATGTGTAGCATGCCAGCTTCACTTAGGAGAAAAAAAAACAAAACAAAACATTGTGACCACAAGCAACAAGCCAGTTGATCACCCATGTTTGCCCAATTTACTTCCTTGTTGTTATACTGTGCTTATAAAAAAAAAAGAAAAAAAAAAAAAGAAAAAAAGCCACACACACATACCATCAGTTTTTTTTATACAATTTTCTATTTTAAGACAAAAACAACCTTGTCTGACCTTTACTTTGGAGACCAAACATTCAACACAATCAAAACTATCCCATTTAATAATCCTATTAGCTCAACCAATAATTGGCATCACTTTTTACCAAAATTGAAGGAAGTTTAACTTTTGACCCCTGTACAAACTGAAACTGACCTTTGTCACCATTTTTGCTGTTTTTACCCCATAACCCCTGATCATTCAGTCACAGATAGTCCAAACTATACCTTTTTGGAATCTTTACGATCAGACAAATAATGTGGTGTCATTTTCAAAATGATTTAAGCATTTTTATTTTTGACCCCTGTGTAATTCTTCAATTGACCCCTACCTGGCTGCCTATTGAAAATTCAAGTGGCCAGTCGGTTTTTTCAAAAGAATAATGTCGAGTATTTGTGCCAATTGTTTCAGTTATCTGCTGCACTATAACGTTTGAGCTCACAGCTTGCATTGTGGTTGCTTGTGGTCTGAATGCATAATAAGAGCCATAACAGCCCGACGTCAAGAGAGATCACGACATGGTGCAACTATAAGATCTCTACAGTGACAGCAAACCTACAATTTGAGGCACACAAAGCAAAGAGAGTGAGAGCATGAAGAATCTAAAGTGCTCCTCTCTGAGCTGTGCTGAGGACTGAACCCCCTGCACATACAGGAGCGAATGAATACAAAGCAGACAGGGAGTAAAAGATACCTTTGGAGAGGCCCTGAGAGTCAGAGTTGGAATAAGAAGAGCGACCCAAAGTAAGATACGCTAGGAAGAGAGAGAGAGAAAAATAAGTTCAAAACAAGCAGCGAGATTATTTGAAGAAGAAAGGAAATAAAGTCAAACATATATCTGTGGGAGGAAAGAATGAATAAGTACAGCTCACTGTGGAAAAGTAACAGGGTAGAGGAAGAAAGTGAAAACTGAGGCTTCAGTAAATCAACTTCTCAACAAGAACATTAGTTTGCTGAGGGCGGGATAATCTACAGATTAAACAGTTGGCCTGCTTTAGGCACCTGAATGGGCGTCACACGTGCTGCATCACGTTCCTTCCTCCTGTTTTGGAGAAAAATGGTTACCTCTAATCACTGCTCCATCTAATAATAACAACAACAACATTTTCAGGCTTTATCGACATTTATTATCATAAAATCATGCTGTTATCTTAATTTCAAATGATTTTTTCTTGAGTCACAAATATACATAACACAAAACTAATATCCAACAGGAAAAATACAGTGGCCAAAAAGTATTTAGTCAGCCCCTGATTGTGTAAGTTCTCCTACTTAGGAAAATGAGAGAGGTCTATAATTTTCAACATGAGAGACAAAATAGGGGGGAAAAAAAAAAAAAATCCAGAAAATCACACTGTAGGATTTTTAAAGAATTTATTTGTAAATTATGGTGGAAAATAAGTATTTGGTCACCCACAAACAAGCAAGATTTCTGGCTCTCACAAACCTGTAACTTCTTCTTTAAGAAGCTTTTCTGTTCTCCACCTGTTACCTGTATTAATGGCACCTGTTGGAGCTCGTTATCTGTATAAAAGACACCTATCCACAGCCTCAAACAGTCATACTCCAAACTTAACCATGGCCAAGACTAAAGAGCTGTCGAAGGACACCAGGAGGAAAATTGTAGATGTGCACCAGGCTGGGAAGAGTGAATCTACAATAGTCAAGCATGTTGATGTGAATAAATCAACTGTGGGAGCAACTGTAAGAAAATGGAAAACATACAAGACCATTGATAACCTCCCTCGATCTGGGGCTCCACACAAGATGTCATTCCGTGGGGTCAAAATGATCATGAGAACGGTGAACAAAAATCCCAGAACTACACGGAGGGACCTGATGATGAATGACCTGCAGAGAGCTGGGACCAAAGGAACAAAGGCTACACACTACGCAGAGAGGGACTCAAATCCTGCAGTGCCAGGCGTGTCCCCCTGCTTAAGCCAGTACATGTCCAGGCCCGTCTGAAGTTTGCCAGGGAGCATACAGATGATCCAGAAGAGGATTGGGAGAATATCATGTGGTCAGATGAAACCAAAATAGAACTTTTTGGTAAAAACTCAACTCAGTCATGTTTGGAGGAAGACTAATGCTGAGTTGCATCCCAAGAACACCATATCTACTGTGAAGCATGGGGGTGGAAACATCATGCTTTGGGGCTGTTTTTCTGCAAAGGGGACAGGACGACTGATCCATGTTAAGGGAAGAATGAACGTGGCCATGTATCGTGAGATTTTAAGCCAAAACCTCCTTCCATCAGTGAGAGCATTGAAGATGCAACGTGGCTGGGTCTTCCAGCATGACAATGATCCAAAACACACCGCTTGGGCAATGAAGGAGTGGCTCCGTAAAAAGCATTTCAAGGTCCTGGAGTGGCCAAGCCAGTCTCCAGACCTCAACCTCATTGAAAATTTGTTGAGGGAGTTGAAAGTCCATGTTGCCCAGCGACAGCTCCAAAACATCACTGCTCTAGAGGAGATCTGCATGGTGGAATGGGCCAAAATACCAGCTACAGTGTGTGCAAACCTGGTGAAGACTTACAGGAAATGTTTGACCTCTGTCATTGCCAACAAAGATTATGTTACAAAGTACTGAGCTGAATTTTTGTTAGTGACCAAATACTTGTTTTCCACCATAATTTACAAATAAATTATTTAAAAAAAATCCTACAATGTGATTTCCTGGATTTTTTTTTCATTTTGTCTCTCACAGTTGAAGTGTATCTATGTTGAAAATTACAGACCTCTCTCATCTTTCTAAGTAGGAGAACTTGCACAATCAGGGACTGACTTTAAATACTTTTTACCCCACTGTACGTGAACATTTAAGAATGCATTGTGGTGCAAATGTTTGTGAACACTTAGAATGAAGGCTAGGTCGGGTCTAGGAGTATGCACTGAAGTAACCGTCTATCTGCAACAGCCAGGTGGAATGTGGCCGCCCCCTTGGTTTTCTGGACCTGCTGGGGTCTTGAACACTGAGGCATTTGTGTGCTGAATCATAAACAGAAAAAATGGAATGTGTGGCTGCAACAAAACTGATGTTACCTCAAAAATTAAAGTGATACTCCTGATTTTGGTCTCCCTATGTAATTGTTTGTTTGACACAAAATCATTCCAGTGCTACCCAAGGAGCATCTGAAGAGATCGTGATATCTAGTTATTAACATAAGTCACTGTTAGCATCCAAGTCTCGCAACCACACCGTAAGAGAGGAAGCACCAGGTTCCTAAAGACTTGGACCTTCATTCTCCTGCATCGCCAAACACCTCTCTTATGAATCTATGCACTCTACCCAGGCATCTCTCAAATTTAAACACCAGGCTCCACCTGCAGGCCATGTTACTGCTAACAATGCTTAGAATGAAGCCGACTATAAAGATATGCCTGTGAAGATGTTATGTTAGGCTATTTTTGGCCTATATGGCTTGTGTTGTGTTGCACAGAGCATCTAGTCTATTTATTTTCTTTAATATTTGTTCAAATGTTTAGCTGATTTAAGCACAGAATAATTTACCACAAATGCAGAAATGACAAGAGAAAATTTTGTTTGGAGTCAACAGGTCTGTAGATGATGTCATCAATATGGCCCTACACTTCATCCTCCAGCACCTGGACTCTGCAGGAACCTATGCCATGATCCCATTTGTGGACTTCAGTTCTACCTTCAACAGACTCATTCTGGGTGTGTTGCACTATAAGCTTTCCCTGCTGAATGTGACTGAATCCTTCTGCAGGCGGATCACAGATTTCCTGTCTGATAGGAGGCAGTAGGGAGAAGCCAGGTTCTGACTCACAGACTAACCCTGACTCAGCACCAGTTCCATCCCCAACACTGTGTTCTTTCTCCTTTGTCCTTCTCCCTATACACTAATACATGAAAATTACCACTCCACGTTCACAAATGACACCACCCTCATTGGACTCATAAATGATAGCGATGAGTCCCATTACAGGTGGGGTTGGATCTGGTGACCTGGTGCAAACTGAATAAACTGGAGCTCAGCACGTTGAAAACAGTGGAGATGGTTGTTTACTCAAGGAGAAGCAGAGCCCCACTCGTTCCATCACCCTTTGTGACTCTGCAGTAAACACTGTTGAGTCCTTTCACTTCCTGGGGATCATCATCCCCAAAGAACCCAAACGGGAGCTGAACATCAGCTCCCTCATCAAAAAAGCAAAACAGAGGATGTCCTTTCTGAGCCAGTTAGCAAAATTTATACTGCCAAAAACTGTGATGGTGCACTTCTACATCGCCATCGAGCCCGTCTTCTCCTCCGTCACCACCTGGTTCACTGCAGCCTCTGCCAAGGACAAATGCAGAGAAGGTGATAACTACACTCTCCTCAAAGTATGCCTCCAGGACTTTAAAGTGTGCAGGAAAGATTGTGACTGACCCTCCCACCTTGGTCACAAACAAACATTTCCTCTGGCAGGAGGCTGAGGTCCTTCAGAACCAAAATATCAGACCACATGAAGAGTCCGCCGCCCCATCTACAGCTGGCCTCATGAAGTAAGTAAATAAGTAAAGTTTATTTATATAGCACCTTTCAAGATAAAAATCACAAAATGCCTTGCAATGGCAATGAAATAAAAATAGAAATACAGAAATTAAAACACCAGGGACATAACATGAATTAAAAGCAAGCCTGTACAAATGGGTCTTGAACTTCTCTTTAAAAGTTTCCACAGTGTCCACAGATCTCAAACATAGTGGCAGAGCATCGACTTCAAAACACAGTCTCCTTTGGGCTTCAGTCTTGACCGAGAGACCGCCAACAGGTTCTAGTCCGAGGAGCCCAGAGGCCGCTTCGTTATATAAGGGTGCAGATGTTCACTGATGTAGACAGGCATTTAACCCTGCAGAGCTCTAAAAGTGATCAGCAGGATTTTAAACTGAAGTCTGAACTGTATGAACAAAGTCAAAGCCTCTGGGTTATTCTCTTGGACAAGTTGGCTCTAACATGAAGCCTTTTTTCTCTGAAAACATTATAATGACAGTTCAAGGTTTGCACCAGGACAGAGAATTTCCTCGTAGTTGAACTTCCTTGGAAATAAAGCTGATTCTGTTCAAAGGTTTGCCAGATTTAAGTGTTTAGTCATTTATTAAAAGATAAGGAAAAGACAAAAGGTTCCTTTTGCTTTTGTTTAATGTTCTACTTTTTTTTTTTTGTATTTTAGCTAGGCAGTATTCCCCTCCCTGGACTGCCACCTTATTGTGGTGGAGGGGTTGGTGTGCTCCAGTGCTCCTGAAAGCTGTGTTGTGATGCATTAGCTCCTGGTAGGACCACCCCTAGAGGGACTCGCAGGCAAGTGCCTGGTGGCCGGGACTACCACTGTGGGACTCGGTTGGGCTCAGCCCAAAGAAACAACACAGTGTTATCTATATGTGAGCTCACCACCTGCAGGGAGTCTGGAGAGGGTCTGGTGAGCTGCTTTTCTGGGAGTGAGTGGACAGGGGCAAATGCCCACATGGACTGACACTCTGTTATGCAACTGAACTCTTGGAACATGGAACGTTACCTCTTTGGTGAGGTAGGAAGCCCGAGCTTGTGCGGGAGGTCGAGAGATACTAACTAGCAATAGTTGGGCTTACCTCCTCACATAGAACAGGCTCTGGAACCATATTCTTGGAGAGGAGCTGGACTCTCTCTTTTTCCTCAGTTGTTCGGGGTGAGAGGTGCCAGGCAGGTGCGGGGATATTCACAAGTCCCCAGCTGAGTGCCGTTATTGTGGAGTTTTCCCCAGTGAACAAGAGGGCTGCCTCTACGTGACTTTGTGTCGCAATCTGACTGTTGTTTG
Source organism: Thalassophryne amazonica (assembly GCF_902500255.1). NCBI lineage: Eukaryota > Metazoa > Chordata > Actinopteri > Batrachoidiformes > Batrachoididae > Thalassophryne > Thalassophryne amazonica. The sequence goes on along the minus strand of NC_047103.1, from coordinate 150,296,106 downwards.
TTCAAATGCACCAAACAGCAGTTCAGAGTATCCAGTCTTCTTGGAGACTGAGTGGGATCCTGGAAAAGGTTCCTGCTGGAGACTTATTAGTTCTACAGGGGGACTTCAATGCTCACATGGGCAACAATGGAGAAAGTTGGAGGGGAGCGATTGGGAGGAATGATCCCCCTGATCTGAACCTGAGTGGTGTTTTGTTGTTGGACTTCTGTGCTGGGCATGGATTGTCCATAACAAACAGCGCAAGAGTTTCATAAGCACACATGGTACCAGAACAACCCAGGTCAAAGTTCAATGATAGAGTTTGCATTTGTGTCATCAGACCTGTGACCATGTGTCTTGGACACTCAGCTGAACAGAGAGGCGGCGCTGTCAACTGATCACCTGGTGAGGCTCAGATGGCTGGGTAAGTCACCGAGCCAACCTGGAGAACCTAAACGTGTGGTGAGAGTTTTCTGGGGACGTTTGGTGGAAGAGCATGTCCGGACAGCCTTCAACTCGCACCTCCAAAGAAAATTCTCCCTGATCCCAAGGGAAATCGGGGGCATGGAAGCAGAGTGGTCCATGTTCAAGGCCTCCATTGCTGAAGCGGCTGCTTTGAGCTGTAGTCAGAAGGTTCTCTGTGCTTGTCATGGTGGCAACCAAAGAACCTGCTGGTAAACTCCAATGGTAAGGAAAGCTGTCAGACTGAAGAAGGAGGCCTTTTCGTGTTTGGTTAGACTCAGAGACTTTATCTCCCATTTGTACTCACATGCAAGGTTTGAACACATAGGACTTTTTGTGCAACACTCTCTCAGGTAAATAAAAATAAAAAGGTATAAAAAGGATAATTTCTTACCCAGTGCGCCTAAAAAAACAAAACTATATATATGTATATATTACAAAGTACTGTTAATGTTAATGAAGATTGTGACCTGCAGTTATTGCATACTTTGGATTCCAAACACAGTGGATATTGCACAGATAATAAAGTGTATACTGCACATGTAGATCAAACAGATATTGCACCAATGAAGTTATTTCAAAGGGAATAAAATATTGCACATTAGGTTTTAGTTGTGATAAATATTGCCCAGTGGATTTTGGTTGTGAATAGTCCATTACTCTGAGTGGCGTGGGTCCCTGATAATGTTCCGTGCCCTCTTTTTGCATCGTTGTGTGTGAATTGAGTCCACTGATGGAAGTTCAACCCTGATAATTTTTTAAGCTGTTTTTACAACACTTTGTTAGCACAGAGGTCTCCGGAATCAGCAGACAGGTATCTCCAGTGGTGGCGGAGGGAAAAACTCAGGCATGGGAGGAGTTTGGAGATGCCATGGAAAATGACTTTCAGTCAGCCTGAAAGCGGTGCAAACTGTCAAGCGCCTCAGGAAAGGGAGGCAGTTCTTAGCCCAGGCTGTGTTCAGGGGGCGAAGAGAACTGCTAAACTGGACTGAGGATATCATCAGGTGGTGGAAAGAACACTTTGAGGATCTCCTCAACCGTACTGACAGGCCCTCCATTGTGGAGGCAGGGATGGAAGTCTCGGGCTGATTTAGTGCCATTACCCTAGCGTAAGTCACTAAGGTAGTAAAACCTCCTCAGTGGCCAGTCACCAGGGATGGACGAGAGTTGTCCTGAGCTGCTGAAGTCACTGGATGTTGTTGGGCTGTCATGGCTGACACGCTTAGACAATGTTGCATGGAAGTCTGGAACAGTACCTCTGGATTGGCAAACTAGGGTGGTGGTCCCCAGTTTTAAAGAAGGCAACTGGAGTGTGTGTCCAAATTATAGAGGAATCACACTTCTCAGCCTCCCTGGGAAAGCCTAGGCCAGGGTACACTTGGCACACCTACATTAGCATATCAATTAGAAGCAAAAGCCTAGATGGAAAATGTTTCTATTGTCAGTGGCATTGTCATTGGCAGTACTGCTCATCTTCAAATATTGTAATAATGTATTTTCTCTCTCCTGCTCTTCAGTGAAACAGTCGGTCAGAAGGAATAGAGCTGTCCAGTAATCCGAGGCTCACAGTGACCTCTGGATCTGGTCACTGCACCCTCTTCCAACAACTGAGGTTAAAAATAACCTGTGCGAAAGAGAGCAGGCTTTGTTATAGAGAAGATAATGATACATGCACAAAAATCTATCAATACAACATGCTAGCACAGTGTGTTTACATATTTACACACAAGCACACCTGCGGGAAGAAGTGTGACACTGTATCACGATGACCAGTTTGTTTTGGTCCCATTTGACTTATTAAACTTAACAAGAGGCATAATTCTGTCTCACACACACAATAAAGTATGTTCCCTCCTACAAGAAAATCAATGATTCACTATAACTGCAAGATGACAACTGCTGGTTTCATAGAGTGTATAACTGGACTGCACACAGCATGAGAGATAATAGGTGACCTGTGGAGCTTTGACACCAATATAACCCCCCACCAGCAGCTACAACAAATAGGTCTGTAATGCTCACATAAAAACTGGCAGGTTCTCTATTAAACTGAGTAAAAACCTTTTTGACTTGATGTGACATTACAGGTGACTTCTTGAGAGCATAAGAGCATAGGTTGGTATTACATAGACAAGACAAAGTCATATCAACCAAGCTCATGTTATGCTCATCAGTGGCTTTTGCAAAGGTATGAAATTGTCATCAAAATGCAAATTTAACTTACTAAAGTTTTTGCTGTTTAATCTACCTCAGATTTCACAACATGATGCAAAAATAAGGCACATTATAGTGAATTATTTTATACTGCTCAATTACTGTATCATTTTTGTCTATATGAAAATGCCAAAATAAGCCATGATATCCTGAGCTCTTGCACTATTTCATATCCTCTTGGCGAATACTTCAGCACAAATCAGGGGATCTCTGTGTGTCCGGACGCATCGCCCACTATTAATAGGGCATGTTTCCTCTTCCAGAAGTGGAGCATATATATAACTAAGCAGAAGTGTCAAGTTGACACATTCTTACTGTATCCCTCATCTACAGCTGGAGACTGACAGTCCAACCCACAGAAACTGTTTAACAATTTACAGTGACTGAACTTTGATAAGATAAGAAAAGCCTTTATTCATCCCTCAATGGGGAAATTTCAGTGTCACATCGCAGCATAGAACAGTAGGAATAGAAGGGCATGCAATAAAACAGACAAGTATCTCTTAAAAACAAGAACTAAAAAAAGCACTGAGTGCCAGGTAACGCTAAGGCTACCATTTGTTGACCACCATTTGAGAATTCTTCAAACACTTACATAATTAGGCTCAAAGAATTTCACAGGCGAAAATCTGAAAATGACACTTTTTACTTTCAGAAACAGACACTTAATTTTTAATATCCACTTCCACAATGTCAGGACATAATGAAATGTCATAACCCATAAAAAGAAATATGCTGCAGCGCTATAGGTCCAACATTAACTCAAGTTAACATAGTAAAACACCAATAACTTTGATACACAAAGAGGAAAATAAATGTATTGAAAATTACACACAAGAAAGAATAAAAGTTGTGTTTCTTTTTGTACTCGCATGCCCACAAAAAACAAACAAACAAAAAAAAACAACTCAGACTTGTCCACTTCCTGTTTTTCAAAGCTCCACATACAGCAAATAGAAATTCCCCCGCCACGCTGCGCGACTTTGCAGACTGCAGATTTGACCAAAGATTTTCCTGCAGAGAAGAAATCTCTCTCACTCACACTCACACACACACACACACACACACACACACACACACCAGCTTAATGGTTTCTCTCACCTTCCACCGTAAAATACTCATAAATCTCCTCATTGTGGATCTTCAGCATCGGCATGACCCGACTATCTCCTCCACTATCCCACAGCCATCCTCTCTCTGCCCACTCTGTTCTTTCTGCTCTCTCTGTCCCGTGACTATGACACTGGATTTGAACTCAGGCCTACTTGGCTCTGACTGGATCACTGTCCATCCAACCATGACTGTCTATCTGTAACTCATACAGTTTGGAGTGTGTCTGAGCACACACTGGTATTTCGGCGATGAGGGGGAAAACAGCACAAAACAGGACACTAGATTAATGGACCACATTATTCATGGGCATTCTGTAGACATATCATTCAACCAAAGAACCAGGCCAACATCTGTCATACCTATTAATAATCAAAATGTGCTGCAACCTTGGAAACAACACATACAGAACCAGCTGCAAAGAAGCCAACTTCGGGATGTTGCTATTAAAGGTGGAGTAACGCGTATGTGATCACTGCATTCGGTAAAACCTGCTGGAGCCACAATGTGTGAAGAATGTTCACTGACCACTGCGCATCATGCACATAAGGTGCACCTGAAGAGGCTTTTTGACAGGATGATGTGCAACCCTTGCAGCTCTCAAGATCATGTTTTCATGGTGCATGAGGAAAGAAGCTGATTGGTTGAATTTACCGCTGTGCCCAGGCAGTGGGCCTGAACTGCACCAAGATAAAGAAGGGGGGAGGGAGGATGGAGCAGCTCATTCTTTACATCAAAATTCAAGAAACAAGTGAATATTAGCACACATGAGACCAAGGAAAGTCTTTGTGTTTTAATATACCACAGATTTTCAACCTGGGAGATCTAAGATGCTAAGCTATGCTAATGGGAAAAAAAAAAGAAGCAAACACCTGCCACTACCCTCATTAGTGAATTAAAAATATTCAGGTATGTAGCCATTTCTGCACAGCGGTCAAGACTGTGCCAACACTCAGTGATGGTGTAACGTACATTGCTTTTAAGCTAGCACAAGCATCTATAAAGTGCTGTGATCACAGATATAGCTTTACTAACTTCCAACAGAAGATGACAGAAAGCCTTTTGTTGGCAGAGGTACTGAAGCTATACAAATCCAGAATTTACATAGCATCTTAAATGAAAACCCTTAATATTATCTGGTAGGTTTTTAATGGGGCAGCACGGTGGCTTAGTGGTTAGCACTGTTGCCTCACAGCAAGAAGGTCATGGGATCGATCCCTACCTGTGGCCTTTTTGTGGGGAGTATGTATGTTCTCCCTGTGTTTGCGTGGGTTCCCGCCTCGTGCTCAGACTTCCTCCCACATTTAAAACTGGAAACTTTAAATTGTCTGTAGGTGTGTGTGCGGGCATTAATGTGTTTGTTTATTTGTGGTCCTGCGACTGACTGACGTCCTGTTCAGAGCGTACCCCACCTGACGCCTTATGACAGCTGGGATAGGCTCCAGCCCCCCGTGACTGTTAATTGGCATAAGTGGTTGAAGACAGGTGAGTGAGATTTTTAAGTACCAGGGGTGCCGGAAAAGGAAGAATAAGGAGAGGGATTCTAGGGACCCATGTCTGACAGGGGCCCAGAGAGGCCCCTAATACAATTGTAATACTGACAAAGTAATATGGGGTGGCCTAATAAAATTTCTTTTCATGGGGCCTAAAATCCCTGGCGGCGCCCCCGGGACTGCTGAAGCTGACTAATCAACTACAGCAACCTGTAGTAGCTAGAGGTACTAAGATAATTAGCTTTTCAGCACACACACATTTGAAAAAACTATCACCAGTTAAGATTCACAGCTCAGGTTACCAGTGCCACCATCAGCCAGGTCTCAATCTCCATAGGTCAACACATTTAATATGCAAAATTGGGGGGGGGCTATCAAAGCTGAAAATACCAAATTAAAAATTTCTACCTTTCAGCAACCACTTTTTGTTAAAAGCTGAGAATAGTTATGCCATTTGCACAGCACATTTGTACGCTACCTCATGAAAAGAAAATGCAATTTCACTTCAGATTAATTTTGAGAAATGCGCCGAACAAAATAAATCACTAACTTAAAATGAGTGCAATGTTCTAACATATACACATGCTATCTGCTTGCTGATGTCAACAACCAAACAACTCTGGGCAAGATGGACAGTTCAGAGACATGCATAAAGTGACAAACAAAGCAGTGTTGAAAAGTACTGATGTCTTACAAAAACCTTAAAATGTCCAACTGCGGTTGTAATTTTTCGAAACCCAAGTGCATTTATGATGAAATCATCTAAATTCCACAAAACAAGCACAAATAGACACTTACTCATGTAGTGGAGGGTCTCTTCCGCTAACATGGGTGTGATGGCAGTATGATGGGCATGGCCTTCGTCTGGAGAGCAGACTGGGGAAACAACCCAGTCCTGGCTGTCTGACAGGTAGACAGACCCAGATTCAACAGAAGCAGATCCCAGTGACTCGGAGCCATAATGCCTCCCGCTGCTGCCCAACCCCTCATCTGGTGTGACAGGAAGAAAAATAAATAAATAAATAAAAAGATCGTGCTCAACATTTAGCAACTACCATTTGACAAATTGCCTTTTGACTGCTTCATTAAAAAACATATTCAGAAGATGTTTTCAAGACTTTCACTAAACATTTTTTTTTTCCAAGATGTATTTTCTAAAACTGAGAAATTTGTTTTTTGTGTGCAACATTTTCAGCTATTCTTGATGACTGAATTATCCCATACAAATAAAGCTTTATTTTTATTATTACAATTTCTTAATCATCTTGTCTATAGAATGTAAAATGCAAAAAGAAAAAGATGTGACTTGCACTATTTGTGTGCATCATTCTTCAATAAATAAATAAATAATATAATATATACCTTTGACCCCCTCTACGATGACAAAGAGTGAATTTGTGAAGGTGCAATTTGGTAAATGACTTAAAAGGTTATTAGACTTCCCAGTATTAAAATTTCTGTGAACTGGCTAATTAATTATTCTCCAAAGGAGGGAGCCAGTGGTTTCCCTTGAACCCAGAAATACACATTTTCATTCGGCATTAAATTAAACAAGCTACTCTCTCATGAAGGCCTGCAATCTTTTGTATTTCCCTGATGGTGACACAGTTATGATGATCAGACCACAGTCACTGTATTTACGCAGGAACAAAATATTCAAAAACATGAAAGTAAATACACTGTACATCTGCTCAAACCAGTCCTACTAACCGAGGGCTGGTTGAGAGCGAGTGTGGGCCAATAATTTGTGCAATGTCTATGAGCGTGTGTTTTCTCTTTACTGAGAAACTGCACAAGATGATGTCATTCCACATGAAAATACGTTGTTTACTGGGACAAATAGGACTAACTACAGCGATTACCCAACACACTGTACTGTGGAGCACAGCAAAGACTAAGTCTGAAAAATATTTAATTTCAATGAACTGGCATCTCCAAGAGAGCTTTCTGTACTTATGTCACAAAGTCTATGATTCCTACATGCACCTCAAACATCCTACCTGTCTCAGTGCTGGACTCTTTCTTCTCCACAGCACGAGGTTTGACTTCAAACATGTCCTGTCCACAGAGTCAAACACACTGCTGGACAGAAATATGGGCCTACCGCTGTGACATCACATCCTGTTCTCCAACTGACAGCTGGTGCACACACACACACCTTTACCTGCAAAAGAAGAAATGAGTGTTAGATGTTAAAGATGTAGATGAAAAGCTGTTGGTGAGATAGATCATAGAAGAGACATTCACCAGTCATGAAGCGTTTTACTCCAAACTACTGCCTACAGTCAGACTCCCTCCTCCTCCTTTCTACTCCCCACTCAGTTGTTGACATTTTAACTCAAATGAAAACTTTAATCTCACGCTAACTCTAACCCACGTTACTTTTGATGTGTCAAGGATAAGCTTTTGGTCTGATGGACTTGTCAGTAATAAATGACAAGCATGTTAGGCAGTTGATATGTTTTTTATTTCGTTATGTCTGTTCAAATTCAATTCTAATTTATTTCCTTAATCCATTGGTATACATCTTGAGAACAAAAATCACATCTAGCTCATGATTTGCCATACTAAAAATAAACAACAAGAAAAAACCCTATGCTGTTTTTAGCCTAGATGTACTCTTACTCTATTTAATTACACTTAACTGTATTATACAGTGGAAGTATTATACAATAAATGTGTTGCATACCTAAGATGCTGAAAGTGAAAGAGTAATGTACATTCTGCATACTGTATGAGGAGTTTAAAAGTCCTCCCACATCCTGTTGTTTCATACTTTCACACTGTGGCTTAAATAGAGTCCATCATTGGAGTGCTGAGACAGAATATGCCTTCTTAAAGGGACATTCTCCAAGAAGACAAATGACAATATGGGCTTGCCAAAAGCTTTTCACTGCCATTTATTCATAAAGGTACTGCACGTTCTATGTAAATATTGATGTCTGTATTTCACAAATGACTGCCAGTACATCTAAGAAAAACATAACATCTGTCTCACCATCAGACTCAGTAACAAATGCATAACATTTCATACAGTGGAAAACAGAAAATACAATTAATAAATTAACTTTGAATTCACAATAGAAATACAGCAAATTTAATAGAAGGCACACAACTGGTTAAAAAAAAAAAAAAAAAAAAATCACACAGAAAGACCACATTAAAGTTCATCAAAAACACACATCATTACATTTTGGTAATGAAGACTTATACCCCCGTCATACATAGCCGGAATCACATAGAATGGCATCAGAATTACGAATCGGCACACATCCGAAAAGTGTCGGATTTCAGTTCCAAAACGTTCCGACAGCCACAGTTGGTCAAAATCGGCCAGCAGCCCCGAGTGTTATGCACATGCTCAAAACCCTTTGGGCACCGTCGAGATGGGACACCTATCCGACAGTGATCCATGTGTAATCTGAGGACCATCTGACCGCAATGCAAATATTCCGATGGCGACAAAACAGGATATTTGTCCATTCCTTCCCATGGTCGACTTAAATAATGTGAACTGTTGTCTCCATCATAACTGTATATAACACGGGCAGCTGGCCCTCTCCATGGAGCACAGTAATGCGTCAGGCTCGGAGCTGAATGGATCTCACGCTGTAATAAATTATCACCTTCTAACTCTGCAGGTGATATGACATGGACCTGTAGTACCAGGCCGTTATACCATTAATAAACATGAATCTGACCTCCAACAGTGGTCCAGGATTGTTTCACAGCGCGGACGTTAACATGAAGTGGAAACCGACAGCTTGTGGTTAAAATCCTCTCACCCAAAATAGAAATGAATTCCCATGTGATAATTCAACCATCACGGTGTCCAGAGTTGCATTGTGCTCCTGAAGTGAGCAAAAAAGAAAAAAGAAATTAAAGTTTGCTGGAAATGCTCCATCTGACGCATGGAACAGCATGGCACAATGCCAGCAAACTTTCAGCCACACACAATATAGACAGACACCGGCGGGAAAACAGACATATTTTCTGTGACTGTGCTTCAAATATTACTGCAAGAAGACAGCACCGTGTGACTTAGTGAACTAATGGCAAGGTAAGTCCGCCTGCATTCTCACTACCTGAAGCCGCAACTGCATCTGACTGAAATGGCATCATGCCCAGAAACAAGAAGGATACGTGTGTAGGATGCAAGAAGGGGAAGAGTTGATAGCTAAATGCAGAAGGTGTGTCCTCCTTTGAATGTCTCCGTGGGAAAGATGGCGGCGTCACTAACAACACAAAAATGGCTAACGCAAATGCACCTGTGAGAGACAGAACAGGCACTAACACCAACCACAGTAAGAATGCAGTAAGTGATTATGGCGAACAGTGAGGTGAATGCAGAGAACTAATAAAGGAAGATACATGCAGTATGCAATGTGAGGCGTGATTCACATGGTATCACTTGAAACCATGCTGCAATATAGACAGACCAAGTACAGAGCCTTGGAAAACAATGATCTTCTCAGCATTATCAGATGGTTTTGCAAAAGGTGTGACAAGACCATAATCCAGTTTGCCAGCGAGTTAGCTGACATTAACCCGTTTTGCCCCACTGGTGTTGCCGAAGTGTATCACTGTCACTTTCTACTCACAATAAAAAAATCTCAAAGGCACGAATGCAACTTTTTCCACTCATAAAAAAAAAATCTGGGCATAAACGAGTTAAAAGCTCAGACTGTGATAATCTTGCATCTAACATGGCCAGATGCATGGCAACAAACTTTGAAGTATGCTTAGTAAAATTGATGAATTCAGACTCCGTGTCAATGAAGAGAAATCGGACATTATATTATATATTATATAATAATATATATATATATATATATATATATATATATATATATATATATATATATATATATATATATATATATATATATTATATATTGTGTTTTAACGAACAGAAATATAGAATTCTTCATATGGAAAAGAAAAACTTGTTACAATTACGTTATGAATGAAAAAACTTTAGAGACTGCCACGGAGAAAAAAAATCTTGAGTCTTGATTTCGAACGATCTGTCCTTTTCTAGGCATGTTGCTGTTTCAGCATCCAAAGCAAATAGAGTTCTAGGCTTGATAAAAAAGGACATTCTCATTTATCAACAGAGTCATTTCTTCTCTTGTATAAGACCTTTGTTCGTCCCCATCTTGAATACTGTGTCCAGGTCTGGGCACCATAATTTGAGAAAGATAAAAATACTTTAGAAAAAGTGCAGAGAAGGGCCATGAAGTTCCGGAATTGCAGCATATGCCTTATCAAGAAAGACTGAATTAGGTTTAACTACCCTTGAAGACAGACATACTAGAGGTGACCTAATCGAGATTTTAAAATTTTTGCATGGTTTTGAAAATGTAAATTTTGAAGATTCCTTTCAAATGAGAAGGTATGCTGGCCTGAGAGGCCATGAACTGAGCCTTGAAGTACAAAGATCCAGATGGAATTTCAGAAAAAATTTCTTTAGCCATCAAGCAATTGTAATGTACAATAGTTTACCAAGAGAAGTGGTCTCCTCACCTAGTATTAATGTTGAAAATTAATTATGATTTGTATTATAACACAAACACCACAATGTTTTAGAAATTGTTTTTACTGGAACTTTTATTGTTATGATGTGTCTTTATATACATTTTTGTATACATAATTTTTTATACAATAAAATGAATTATGAATTAACTGTCGCTGCATTTGATTGGTGGTCGTCATGCTGGACACCAGCGAAAGGCTGGGGTAGGAGTACACTGAGCGAGCCGCATTACCACGGTAACTGTATAGCTTTGATCAACAAAGTAGTTTGGAAAAGAATCCGCCCGAAATCTGACTATCATCTTCTTCTTCACGTTTAAGGGCAGTTGGTAATGGTAACCAGCTCATACGGAGCTTACACTCCAACTGGACTGGAGTGTAAGTCAGGAGGCTAAAAGATACAAGGTCTGTCCATAAAGTATCGTACCTTTTTATATATATATTTTTTAAAGTATATGGATTTGATTCATATGTTTTCACGTCAGACAAGCTTGAACCCTTGTGCGCATGCGTGAGTTTTTCCACGCCTGTCGGTGACGTCATTCGCCTGTGAGCATGCCTTGTGGAAGGAGTGGTCCCGCCCCGTCGTCGGATTTTCATTGTCTGGAAATGGCGGACTGATTTGGGGTTTTTTTCCATCAGAATTTTTTCAGAAGCTGTTAGAGACTGGCAGCTGGAAACCAATCGAAAAATTTATCTGGCTTTCGGTGAAAATTTTACGGGCTTCACAGAGAATAAGCCCTGTTAGTACAGCTTTAAGGACCCCTTTAAGGACGCTCAGTGCGCCGCGCTCCGAGCTGCGACGAAGCGGCACAAGCCACCGGACCATTTCTAAACGGATGGCTCTGTGGATACGAGACCGTCGTGTGCTCTTTCTCTGGTTATCACAAGAGCTGGACATCAGCCATTTTCCAGCAGATTTCACTTTTAACAAGAGATTTTGTCATGGAAAGCCGCGCGGAGGCTTTGCGCGTCACGACCGATTTGCTTTGGAAGCGAGACAAAGGAACACCTCCGTTTCGTCATGTCAAAGGACAAGTTTGGACATGTCTATCTCGGCTGTCAATGCTTACCAGTCCAGTAAGTATCAGTGAAATTGTGGAGAGCTGGACATGTCCAAACTTGTCCTCTGACACGCCGAAACGGAGGTGTTCCTTTGTCTCGCTTCCAAAGCGAATCGGTCTTGATGCGCGAAGCCTCCGCGCGGCTTTCCATGACAAAATCTCTTGTTAACAGTGAAATCTGCCGGAAAATGGCTGATGTCCAGCTCTTGTGATAACCAGAGAAAGAGCACAAGGGTTCAAGCTTGTCTGACGTGAAAACATATGAATCAAATCCATATAGTTTAAAAAAAATAAATAAAAAGGTACGATACTTTATGGACAGACCTCGTAGTCATAAAAGTAATTGAAGCAGATGAAATCTGACTATCTAATGGATCAGCTTCTTAAAAAGTGTTCAGTGGTAATTAGTAATTTCTAATCAACTATGTGAATTAGCCATAAATAATATATACGTATTGTTGTGGCATGGATTACAGATCTTGAAGAAAGAATAAAATTTCTATGATATATAGAAATAGTATGAACTGTTAGCAATTTGTTGTTTATTCATAATGGCAGGTACTATAATGAACATTTTACATATAGAAATACTGTGAACTGTTACTAATTTGTTACTTATTTATAATTAGAGGTCCTGTAATGAATATTTCTACATTACACATAGCATAAGTATCTACTCATCTTCAACCGCTTAGTCCAAGTAAGGGTCGCGGGGGCATAAGTATTTAATTCATTGAATTAAAATGTTGCTGTCATTAAATATCTCTCAGTATATTTATCATTTCAATTTAATCAGTGCCACATAAGTCAGTAGAACAAATATCTTTTATTGTGAATGACATCATCAACTCCTGAAGAAAATTATTAAAATAATATTGCTCAATTGAATCTTCAATTTTTACAGTATTTTAATCAAACAATTTCAATATTTTTCGACAGGGAAAAACGATGCTCGGTCAATGGCATATATATATATATATATATAAAGTACCGTTAGCTAATTCATGCGGTGCAGCCATTAGCCGAGGCTAATGTTAGCGCGTATGCAAACTGACACCTACCACGCCCAGTGCATTAAGAGCATTAAGTAAGATTATTAAATATTATTAATCTTACCGTAAATCAATACAATTCAACATCATGGGTACATCCTTTTAAAAACCCCAGATGGTAATGGGTAAGGTAAGAAGAAGACAGCCGGGCAACAGCTACACCCCGAGTCATCTATGTGCGACAGGACACGCGATGACGTATTTCTCACGTGCCAAATATCTGTGTCAAATTAAAAGTCCTGTCAAGTTTTTCTTTTCATTTTTCCCTCTACTATTTGATTGTGTTCATTGACACTATACGTCGTTACTCGTAGACCATTAATCGCATGCACATATGTGTAAAATACAACCAAACAAAGAAACCGTTGTTTGAGATTTTAAGCGTTCCTTTTGTATTTTTTAACTTGTTTACGTTGCAGCGCCAGACCTGCTGTCGGTGAGAAGGTGAGCACCTTATAGTCTCTTATAAAATAGATAATTCGACAAATTAAACCTAACATGGGGCGAAATTTAAAGGAACACATATCTCTTTTTTATTAACATTGACGCTAACTGTCACCTCAAGCTAATGGCTGCAGTTAGCTTAACCTTGAAGTGGTATTTAATTTACAGTTCTATATTTTTGGCTGTAATCAGTTATTTCAGTGCACCTTATTAAAATAAGTGAACAAGCTAATTTAAACACTGTTCATCGAAGGTGTTTTACAGGCTGCATCACAGTATTCCTCCAGATGTTATGAGAAACCATGATGACGTCATGAGCCCATGCAGACAGGTATGTTGCAGATGGATGAATGGATGCTTTGTTGTTGCTGCTGCTGTTTGGGCATCCACTTTGTTCATATCATCTCATATTACAGTGTGTCTACCAGCTTTGCTTCTGTCTCCTTCCATCGCTGTCAGTCTCCTCTTGCAGCCTCTGAGCGGATGAAGCCCGTGATTTTAACCAACAACAAAAGGACTCCATGTCTTTCTTGGTAAGAGTAACACTCAGTGTTAATTTGGTATGTCTGCTGCATAAATATGGCCTCTTTACTGTGTGTACACATGCAGATCCCTCTGGTGAGATTTTCCCAGTAATATTTTAATTGTTATGTGTCACAGGATGCAAGCTATATTGGTTCATAGTAGTTTTACGGTGTTATTTTAGTTGATGATTGGCAATTATATAAATTTTAATTTGCATTTTTTTCTGCTCACTGTCAGTGAAATAAAAGAAGGACTACAGGAGGTTTAAAGCATGCCATTACCTTTATAAAAAGCTTGGCTGAAAAGTGTCCAATTTTTGCATTTTCATTTGCTGACATCCTTCTTAAAATCTACATACATATGGGCCATTATGAGTTGGCAAATGTCTGATGGTGATATTGCATTATACCAAAAATATACTCTCTGCCAACAACTGATTGCCACCAAGAAAAGCAAAGTAGTCCATGTGCAAAATAATTTTGATAGAATTGACTATTTAATGTTCAGGTAACAGAAATTCATTTTGGCAAGCAGGGAAAATGTGTTTCAAATTAAATGGTTGTATAAGTACTTATCTCTTTTCATGTAACACAACTAAATCATAACTTATAGCCAGCTGAATTTACACCAGCGTTCATTTTGAGAGCATATTGTTTTTTTAGTTTTTGACATCGTCTTGACTCAAATGTCATTTTGTCATTCTGAATTGTTTTAGTCAAATAAATATTACAAGACTTTCATCATCTAAATGTACGCAAGATTTTGTACAACTGTGTAGCGATTGTGTACATTTTTGGTGCCAAAAAAATTGAATTCCCAGTTGGTGCCTGAACACGAGTGTAATCTATGGTAAAAGTAGAGTTGTACAACACTGCAAGCGATCAGGAAATTTTAAAAATGTTTGTAAAAAAGTTGTGATGTCACTACACGTAGTGATGAACAAAATGTGAATAATTGGATAGAATTTCTGCAGATAAGGGGGAGTATGCATTTTTTACTTTAATTTTACAGACGGTTTTGTTTTCTAATTCATTGGTTCTTGAAGTAAATAATTTAAACAAATTTAAACATAATACAGATTATTTTTTTAATTTTGGAGCAATTGGTGAGCAATTTTGAGAGGTCTGCAGTAGCTGTGCCCGGGGGGCGGCACAGCTCTGCACATGTACAGCTCTGTGAACGATGTGGTGTTCCACTTATCCCTTTGCTAAAAGCATAAATATCATACAAGTGTAGACTGTGGACATGTAGGTACAACATGCAGTCAGTGATACTGACCTAACGGAAGCCTCCTGATTCTCTTTTGCAACATAAATCCCATGAAAAGCATGTTGCTGTCTTCAGTTTTTTTTGTTTGTTTGTTTTGTTTTTGTTTTTTGTTTTTTTTAGATTTTTTTTTATTTATTTTAGTGGTACATTTTAGGTTTGTGGAAAAATGTGGTAATAACCACGAGAGTACAACATAAACTGTAGGGAGTACTGTTGTGAGGCACATGGGCATAAGCGCTCGTGTCATGGGACTTGCCTGTACTCTGGTGTAGTTATCAATAATAGTAGGAAATTTTCGTGATATTTTAATATATCTCACCTGATTTTCTCATTTTTGGAACTGGGATGCAAATTGGGGCTAAATGTTTGCATAAGGCAGTGACTACCCCTTAGAGTTTAGGGAAGTCAGTCATTACAAAATTGGAAGTGTATGTTACAGAATTTATTTTATTTTATTTGTTCTTGTAGAAGTCTACTTCTAAGATAAGATGTTTAAAGAAAAAAAATTTGTTACAAAGCGGGGGGGGGGGGGGGCGGCTACCTGCCCAGACATAGAATTCTGAGGATATTTGCCTTGAAAATTCAGCTGTATTTAAATGTGGAAGGTAGCTATAAATGGACTGCACATATTGTTGCCCCTGGGCTTAAGTAGAGATAAATTGTGCATTTAGTTTTTGGCAGATAATTTTGTTTTTTTGGCATTCAAACATTAATATTTGTGCATCACTCATAATGGGCTCATGTAATTATGTATGTAGCTTTTAGCTTGCTTTATTGGAATACATTAGTCAGTCATTCCTTTTGATAAAGCTGTCTCCTAATAGCCTTTTATCATCAATCTGATACTCAGCTCCTCTGATACAGTTCCTCCTGAGTGCCTTCATGAGCCATTACTTCCACATGCTTGCCTCTCATTCCTCACAATCCCCAACTTTCCAGGGGCAGCATATCACAATTACTGCATCGCCCTCAAGCTCCATGTCCTCTCCACTCCTCTGTTGTCCTTTGGGGTGTCTCTCACCTGTGCTCCTCCCCCTTCACCAGGACTGTTCCTGCATATTCCACACTCAGGTCCAGCCCATGGACATAGAGGAGCGTTATGAGGACATCAGCCACCAGTTCCTGGTTAGTAGCCAAGACACAATGGATTCAGCATAGAGAGATGTGTCCACACTGGTGCTTTTATGTCCTAACATTGCTTTCATAAAGCACCATGGACCATCTCTCAGGAGCTGTTTTGGCTTCTGTGGCATTGCTGATGATTAAACTTAAATCATTCTTTTGCATGATTTCACCAGTTTGTAAATTACTGCTTTTTCAAAACCCGTAATAATGATTGTTAATGTACTACTTGATAATTGATTGCAATTATTAAGTATAAAATCCTTTTTCTTTTTCTTTTTTGCTCTGCTTGGTGTGAGATAGTTCTTTTCTGGAAGCCTTTCATGTTATGTCGTCACAGCACTGATTTGTCATTTTTGAAAGCATAAAGCTTGTTATTGTAAAATATATTTATTTAGAGCAGCTCATCAAGAGCTGGGCAGCACAACCCTGATGGTGTGAGTAGAGGAACAATAGACTGGAAATGTGTTGTGTAGGGATGTCCGAGGAGCAGGATTGGGAGTAATGACAGTTTTAATGATGCACGTGAGGGCAATTGGGTAATGGACAAAGCATACGAGCATAGATCTTAGATCAAAGCATACATGCGCTCAGTTGCTTTGAAAACCTGTATTATTTTCATAATCTTGTATGGGGTCTATGTGTTTACATTCAGTCAGCATTTTTTTATGGCTGGCTTCTTCTTTCGGCTGCTCTCATTGGGGGTCATCACAGCGGATCATCTGTCTCCATCTCACCCCATCGTCTGCATTTTCTTCTGTCACACCAACCGCCTGTATGTCCTCCCTCACCACATCCGTAAACCTCCTCGTTGGCCTCTCTCGTCTCCTCCAGCCAGGCAGCTCTATCCTCATCATCCTTCTCCCAGTGTGCCCTGGGTCCCTCCTCTGCACATGTCCAAACCACCTCAGTCTGGTCTCTCTGACTCTGGGGGCACAGTGGCTTCGTGAGTAGCACTGTTTCCTCACAGCAAGAAGGTCCTGGAATCACAACTGTAGTGTTTTCTTCTAAGCCGAGCTTCGACTGCTTTTCTCATAACTTCATACTGTGGCTTATCAGCTGTATGCCTCTGTAGTTACTACAGCTTTGCACATCACCCATTTTCTTAAAAATTGTTACCAGTACACATCCTCTCCAATTCTCAAGGTATTTTCTCAATTTCCAAGGTTTTATTGATCAATCTGGTTGAAAACTCCACCACCACCTTTTTTAACATCTCCACTGCGCTTTTAACTTCTGACTTTATTGGGATAGTATTTTTAAACCTACTGATCTGAGGTCCTTTTGTTGTGATTTGTTTGTAAGCAGTGGTGGGCACAGTTCAGCTACTAGCAAATTAACAAAGCTATTTTTTTCCATTAGCCGATTACCTTTTCAGTGACCGTAATTTTGAAAATGGTTAGACGGCCATTCGAGTGGGCCAGTTAGCTTCCACTTGAACTCGGCTAACTTTCTTTAAAGTTTAACACTCAAAAAAGCTTATAAACCTAAAATCATACATGTTTTCCCCCTGTTGACCCTTATACGCTATCCCAATAAGCAAAATAAACAGTGTGAAGCCAACAAGCATCACCTCGAGGAGATGGAGGATTAGAAGGTCAAACCAGAATAAATGCAGGAATTAGTTTAATAAATTTATTTTCTGTATTTTTATTTCTTATTCATTTAGTGCTTTCTGTACTGTGAATGAACTATATGTTGAATGGAAACTACAGTTTAATTTGTTCATTTAATTATTTATGTACATCTTGGTCATTACCTGATCTCGGGATGCTAAGCCTTTTTTTTTTTTTTTTTTTTTTTTTTTTTTTTTTTTTTGGAACCTCCATGAAAATTTCACCTCTTTCTGTTTTTCAGGGTGTTAGAGCCAAGAAAAAGAAACAACCTAAAGTAAAATTTACATAATAAAAGTTAGCAGTAGCTTCAGACGAAATGTTTTGGCAGTTTATCGGTTTACCCTTAGCACAAATAACTTTTCATTTCACGGATTAGTGGTTATCGAAGCTAACTTTTAGGTTAGCTGTGCCCACCGGTGCTTGTACGTTGGTGAATGGTAAGACACAAATAGTTTGATGAAAATATGATGTGTTTTATTTCTTTAAACCTGTAATTAATACTGTGCTAAAATGCAAAGAAAAGAAAAAAATGGCTTGGATCAGTATGAAAATCTGTTAATTAAACAATTTTTCAGTTTTGTTACATTAGTTTTGCTTTCACAACGCTGTATCTAGTACAGAGTCGTATTGGAATTTTCCACAAGAATTATGCCAGATGGCCGTCCTGATGCAACAACTCCAGTTCTACATGGTGAAACAGTCTCATAGCACCTGGTGTTCCCAAATGCTCTCTCAGTCAAGTACTAATCAGGACCTACCCTGCATCACTTCTGAGATCTGACAGGATCAGGTGCTCAGAGAGGCACAGTTTATTTTTGTCATAGTTTGAGATAAAGTCATGTTCTGAGTTTGTTTTTGTCCCTGCAGAGCTCTGACTGTTCTGAATACACTCTGCAAGGTCCAGCAGGTGGCGATGACATCACAGGGCTGTCACCTGAGCCAACCCACTACCAGCTACTGGCCGAGCTGGGTGAGAGTGTCTCTGTACAAACCTGAATGCAATGTCCAAGAAAAATCAAAGAGAGGTTTAGATTTATGTAGTTTGCAACTTAACAGCTCATTGGGCACTATCTTGGCTATCTGTGGCACATCTGTGCATTTGGGGTGTGGCCAACTCTACTTTTCTATTAAACTTTGGAGAAATAATCATGATTGGATGATGTCTCTGCTGCCTGAAAAGGTTCAAATTTGAGTTGTAATTTCAATTTTCAGTTTATTTTCATTTATATAGTGCCACATCACAACAAAGTTACCTCAAGGGGCTTCACACAAGTAAAGTCTAACCTTACCAAGTCCCAGAGCAAGCACACAGGCGACAGTGGTAAGGAAGAACTCCCTCTGAGGAAGACACCTCAAGCAGACCAGACTCAAAGGGGTGACCCTCTGCTTGGGCCATGCTACCGACACAAATTACAAAACAATTCAAAAACGAATATACAGGAAAGCAGCTGTAACAATAGAACACAACATACAAACTTGGAGTAAAACTCCAAGTATCTCACAACATGTATTCACTTATCCAGTACTTGAAGAAATCACACATTGGAAAAACATTGTCACTGAAAATGTCTGTTTTAGGGGTATTTTTATGTTAACAACAAGCACTTCTGTCATATTTAGACACTTATGAGAGTTAAAATCTAAAAGAGCAGGTAGTTTTACCTCTGAAAACAACAAGGAGCACTCAAAAGTACATTAATTATGAAATAATTTTTTTCACACATTTGTCACTGAGTTGTGACTCAAATTTTGAACACTTTCTTAAATACGTAGACAAGCTCATACATCTGCAAGTCATCGGCATAAGTTGTAGACCTAGGCATGATTACATCATCCCAGCAGAAACATGCTGTCACACCGATTAAAATTCAGTAACACTTTGCTGAACAGTTGGTGATGCAAACAGTGAAGACCACTACAACTCAGGGGAGTTGCATTTGTGACATAAATTCAAAAACATATAAAGATCTAGGGGGAAAAATTATGTTAAACTCTTGCCTTCTTGTAGGGAGGGGCTTCAACAACCTGAGCCAGGTGAACATGGCACGCCATACCCCCACCGGCCAACTGGTGGCAGTCAAACACACCAACCTGGACGAGTGTACAGAGGAAGAATTGCTACAGCTCATGGTGGGTGCCAAATTTATTTATTTTTTAAATTTTGTATTGTTTTTGTGGGTACAAAGCAATTAGTTGTAAATATGCAGCATATCCTCTTGTGTGTGTGTGTGTGTGTGTGTGTGTGTGTGTGTGTGTGTGTGTGTGTGTGTGTGTGTGTGTGTGTGTGTGTGTGTGTGTGTGTGTGTGTGTGTGTGTGTGTGTGTGTGTGTGTGTGTGTGTGTGTGTGTGTGTGTGTGTGTGTGTGTGTGTGTGTGTGTGTGTGTGTGTGTTGTTTGTGATGTTTCTTAATCCTTAGAATGAGGTCCTGCTGTCCAGGCTGTTCCGTCACAAAAACTTCCTGACATCGCGACTGGTTTTCAGCTCCTGCTCCCAGCTCTGGGTCCTGACGCCTCTCATGTCTTATGGTCAGCCATTCTCATGCAACACTCCAACACTTGAACAATTCTCTCATTTTTAAAGAAAGCAGGTTGGTCTTTAAATCCATCAAATACTGTTTTCTTGTGTTTTTGCATTACTTTAATTACCCAGCTTCACATTGTGTTTGAGGCTAAAAAATTGTAGATTCTGTATATTCATCATTAGAGAAACACCACAATTAACATTTGTACTGTCAACCATCCAGCGTAAAACTTGTGCCAAAATACCGATGCGGATCTGGATGTATCCACTGTGGCAACCCCAAGCAAACGGGAGCAGCCAAAAGGACAACTGTTTAGATTCCAATGGATGTGGAAATTCTACACAATTTTGGGCTTTTACAAATTTTTATTTTTCTGTGCAATTTCAAGGGGGAAAATATTAATTTAGACTTCTCAAAATTAAAAAAAAAAAATTGAAAATTATCTCTTTTACAGTCCAGCTGGAAAATAATAATGACTTGATATAAATTTTAAAAAATTCTAGGCCAAAATAATAGATTGCATAAGTAAAGGCATCCTTTAGAATAACACAAGTAAAAAAATCATCAGTTTTACAGCCATTTTTTCTTCAGTGGATGGATATATGAAGATTTACAGTTCAGTGAAGATGTCTTGGACTTCATTCACATTAATCATTAAGAAATTATTAAATGACAATGATAATGGTACATGAGAAATTCTGTTAAAAAAAAATAACAAAGATGCAAGGTCTTGACCCCCCCCCCTTGTGTGACTGGTTTGTATTAGAAAATGCAACTAGGCTACAGTAATTGGCTAACACAGGCTTCACTAGTTGACACTTTCTTCTCTTCTTGACTGCAGGCTCTGCAGACACCTTACTGAGGACATATTTTCCAGATGGAATGAGTGAATCCTTGATAGCGTACCTGCTGTATGGCGTGCTCAAGGCATTGGAATACCTTCACCGGATGGCCTACATTCACCGGTCAAAACACAAACACAAGATCGGATGCTCACACACGGAAGAAATTCCATTCCAAATAAAAATATGTTTGCTTAGATACAGTATGTTTGTGTCATACCTGATCCTCTTCCTTTAGGGGTGTGAAGGCTAGCCATATCCTGCTGTCAGGAGAGGGCCACGTCTACCTCTCAGGGCTCCACAGTGTTTACAGTATGATGCGTGAGGGAAAGAGGATGAGAGCCGTGTTTGACATGCCCCACCACAGCCCTTCCCTGCTGCCCTGGCTCAGCCCTGAACTACTGCGGCAGGTCAGGACTTGTTACTGTGTATTTAAGTCAAGAATACTCTTGTAGCATGACAATCGGATTAACAACAGCATTTTTGAAACACTATTTATGGATGATGATATTGTGGATCTGGGCATGGAAGAGTGTCCTACTAGTTTCATGAGAACAAGTCTATTAGTGTGCTGAAGAAACTAGATATTTTTACACCTGCGCAGAGCAGTAGCACATCCAGGGTATTGTTTTCTGTATTTGTGCCTGTCAATCTATGTTTGAACTAAGTAACTGAATTGTGTTTTTAATACAATTTGGGGCAAAGTTGGTGAAATGATTGCAGGTCAGCCAAGGACATAGTGGCTTCATCTTGAGACAAATTAGTTAAAGGCCATGTTCTGAATTTGGGTCCAAATGCTTACATATTAGGAATATTTAGAACTTGAGAACTTGTCATAAACTGTGAATCACAAATAATTTGACTCTGTGTCAAACCTGTAAGTCTCTGAGTGCACCTTGTCATTTTTCTTTCTTTCTTGTCAACATATATTGTTGAAGTCAGACCTTTTTCTGACTTCATTCTGTTCTGTTGCTCCTTCCCCATATGCTGTTGATCTCAGTAGGACCTGCATGGGTATGGAGTGAAATCAGATATCTACAGTTTGGGTATTGTGGCCTGCGAGCTGGTCAGTGGCAGGGTGCCCTTCCAAGATATGCCACCTACTCAGGTAACAAGAAGCACTTTGGGTGAATAATGGTGAAGCAAGATATCCCTCATTAATAGGCAGAGGACTACAAATGTTATAGCAAAACTCATGCGACATGTGATTAAGATGAGCCATCCATGATGTGAATATGAACTTAACACTGTTAAGTAATGGGGAGCAGGTTAGGTCTTTGAGTATGGATTGGCGCCACACATCTCCTCATCCATTAAATACAGAACTACCTTGGGTTCTTGATGGCAGACAACTGGTCATTCCCTACTTCTCAAAAGTATCCACCTATATGCCACAGCCAGGTGAAAAGTCAGTGTCCCACTGCGGTCCTTAACACTGACACTGGACTTACTTATTGTAATAAAACAAATCCATGAGATTTAAATTATGTTACTCTTTATTTATCTGTCCTAATTTGACATATCAAAGTACTTCATCCTAGTCTGTTGTCGATCAAAATTGTGATTAAAGGTCTGGGTCGACCCCAGACAAATTTTCAGATTTCAAACTGTTCCCCGGTGTTCTTAAAGCTTGGGAATGGGTGCTCTAATGATTGAAGATTATGCCATTTGGCTCCATTGTTGTCACCCCACCATTCCCTTCCCCATTTAAAAACAAGTGCAAATTCTCACCTTTTCCACACAATGAGAAAGGAATAGAAGCTTTTTGTGTCAGCAGCTGCTTTTTATGTACAGCTAGCTGTGTGTCACACCATGGTAACTGTCCTTTGACACATAATTTACACAGGGACAACTGTGCCTGTTGCCACGCCTAATCAAAAGGTGACAGGACCAGCAACATCCACCAAATAACTCTATTCCCCTGTTACCATGGAAATGTGTTCACAGAACTCCACAAAATCAAATCAACTCATCTACTTTATAAAGGCTTCCTATGTTGCTAATATTACATATCTAACGTTTGCTGATCTTGAGTTCTTGTGTTCACCAGAATGTCTCCCCCCACACAGATGTTCCGGGGTCAGGTGGTACTGTCTGACTGTGTTTGAATCTTCCTGGTCAGATGTTGCTGCAGAAGCTGCGTGGCTCACACTGCTGCCTGCTCGATGTGGCTCCCTTCCCGCTGGGTGAGCTGGGAGGCCTGAAGGTGTCACGGTCTGGAGTTGATTCTGGCATTGGGGAGAGCGTGATCACTGGAATCCTGACGCACAGTGCCACTGCCCCTCCAGCTGACCGACCTCAAAGCCCCGGACCTAAGAACCACTCCGTCACCCTGCACAATTTGGTCCAGCTGTGTCTGCAGCAGCAGCCCGAGCGCAGGTTGTTACATTACAGGCGTGACATGGCTGCTGCATGTTTTAATGCAAATTAAAATGAGGTTGAGTTGTGGACAAAGCAACAAATTGTGATTTTTGTCTTTGACTTCCACAGACCATCAGCTTCGACACTGCTGACCCATGCCTTCTTCAAGCAGGTTGGTGTTCAACACAGTGGAAGCTCCCAAAGTTTTTTCTTTGTCTTTAGTTTTTTTTCTTGATGGAGCTTGATTATTTAGCACTGTAGCACCAGAATTAGCAGTAAATGTGCAAACTTGCAATTTAAAGTAAATTTTTAAGGGCCTACTACAGTCATGTTCATTCAAGGCAAATCAAGTCTGGGAGCATACACTGGGACCACAATTTACCACATCCATCCAACTCCACGGAAAAGCCTTGGTTCCTGGTGACAACTCAACACTCAGGCACCTATGTGCTAGATCATGTTCAGAGAAACACACCACCTTGCCAGAATGTTGAAGCTGACGCTCCCACACAATGCAAGTGATGGTCCTCATCTTAGTCTCTATAACAGGGGTAGGCAACCTGTTCCAGAAAGAGCCATGAGGGTGCAGGTTTTCTTTGCAGCCACTGACTCCACCAGGTGATTTTACTGATTAATATCACTTTGAGCAGATGGAATCAGTTAATTAGTGAAATCACCTGGTGGAGTCAGTGGCTGCAAAGAAAACCTGCACCCTCATGGCTCTTTCTGGAACAGGTTGCCTACCCCTGCTCTATAAGTAACTGCTCGTTTGATACAAAGTCATTCCAGTGGTACCCAAGGATCCTCTGAAGATATTTGGTACCAAAGTCATCCAGTCATCACCTTAGTTCACTGTTTAGGGTAGTATCTCACTGGGGCGCAACTGGTGGAGAAACACAAAGTCATGCCAAAACATTTGCATAGGCGACAACTTTTAATGTAAAATTTCAATGATTTGCTTCCCCTGCCCACTGGCACCTTAAGCATTAATAAGCATTAAACGTATTCCCACTGCAGTCCTCACGGAAAAATAAATGAAGAAAAACACAAACACAATAAATCTTGTTTGTGTGGCTCCTTCATGGCTGGACAGGATGTGTCCAACCTGCAGACTCACTTGGCCGCTTCCACAAGTGCTGATCCTCTTGGCTCATATACAACCCCAAGTCCAGTGAAGTTGGGATGTTGTGTAAAATGCAAATTAAAAACAGAATACTATGATTTGCAAATCCTCTTCAACCTATATTCAATTGAACACACCACAAAGACAAAATATTTAATGTTCAAACTGATAGACTTTGTTGTGTTTGTGCAAATATTTGCTCATTTTAGAATGGATGCCTGCAATACCTTTCAAAAAAGTTAGGACGGGGCAACAAAAGACTGGGAAAGTTGATGAATGCCCAAAGAACACCTAACTGGAAACAGGTGAGTGTCATGATTGGGTATAAAAGGAGCATCCCCAAAAGGCTTAGCCATTCACAAGTAAAGATGCGGCGAGGATCACCACTTTGTGAACAACTGCGTGAAAAAATATTCCAACAGTTTAAGAACAATGTTTCTCAACGTTCAATTGCAAGAATTTAGGGATTCCATCATCCACAGTCCATAATATAATCAGAAGATTCAGAGAATCTGAAGAACTTTCTACACGTAAGCGGCAATGCGGAAAACCAACATTGAATGCCCATGACTTTCGATCCCTCAGGCGGCACTGCATTAAAAACCGACATCATTGTGTAAAGGATCTTACCACATGGGCTCAGGAACACTTCAGAAAACCATTGTCAGTTAACACAGTTCATCGCTACATGTGCAAGTGCAAGTTAAAACTCTACCATGCAAAGCGAAAGCCATACATCAACAACATCCAGAAACGCCGCTGCCTTCTCTGGGCCCGAGCTCAGTTGAAATGGACAGACGCAAAGTGGAAAAGTGTGCTGTGTTGTGATGAGTCCACATTTCAGATTGTTTTTGGAAATCATGGACATCATGTCCTCCAGACGAAAGAGGAAAAAGACCATCCAGATTGTTACCAGCGTAAAGTTCAAAAGCCAGCATCGATGATGGTATGGGGGCGTGTTAGTGCCCATGGCATGGGCAACTTACACATCTGTGATGGCACCATCAGTGCTGAAAGGTACATCCAGGTTTTGGAGCAACACATGCTGCCATCCAAGCAACATCTTTCAGGGACCTCCCTGCTTATTTCAGCAAGACAATGCCAAGCCACATTCTGCATGTGTTACAACAGCATGGCTTCGAAGTAAAAGAGTGCAGGTACTAGACTGGCCTGCCTGCAGTCCAGATCTGTCGCCCATTGAAAATGTGTGGCACATTATGAAGCGCAAAATACGACAACAGAGACCCCGGACTGTTGAACAACTGAAGTTGTACATCAGAATGAGAAAGAATTCCACCTACAAAGCTTCATCATTTAGTGTCCTCAGTTTCCAAACGCTTATTGATTGTTGTTAGAAGGAAAGGTGATGTAACACAGTGGTAAACATACCACTGTCTCAGCTTTTTTGAAACGTGTTGCAGGCATCCATTTCAAAATGAGCAAATATTTGCACAAAAACAAAGTTTATCAGTTTGAACATTAAATATCTTGTCTTTGTGGTGTATTCAATTGAATATAGGCTGAAGAGGATTTGCAAATCATTGTATTCTATTTTTATTTACATTTTACACAACGTCCCAACTTCACTGGAATTGGGGTAGTAAAAGGAAAAGTGTGTGTTGTTGTCTTACATGTTGCACATGTTCTAAGTCACGGAGACTACATGGAGAGGGGTACGAGACACACGCTTGACTATTTAGTGGGGAAGTTTGTCGCAAATTTTTTTGGTCTTTTCAAAAATCGAGTGGCACGCGGACGCCGCCCTGCAACTCATGCGAGGGAATGGTGAAGCCCCTTTCACTTCACGCTGGACTGCGCAAATTCCCTCACGGATGCCATGCACAGGCTGTCGCAGTCGGGTGAGATCCTACCCTTTAACGTACACATCTCACAACCATACAGTAAGACAGGAAGCATCAGGACCCTACAGACTTGGACCGTCGCACTTCTGCAGTGATATCAGAATTGCGGAAAACCTCAGTCCAGCGACCTCCTGATTCCATAAGTTCCTCCCAGGTAGGAATCCCAGGGTGAGGACAGGGGTCTTGACCCCCAAAATTAGAAGGCTGTCCCTCTCAACAGTTCATTATAAACCCACTTCAGTCAAGTCATCTGCTTTTAGGACTTATTTTGACCTTTATGTAAAGCTGATGAGAGCCAGCAATTAGCAATGAGACACTTGTAATGACTTTCTTGTGTATTTAAAACATTTGAACATGTTAACCCTGAAGTTATTTATTGCTCTGTAATCTATTCCATGGGCACCTCCACATTAGGGGCAGTGGGACTTGGCCGCACCACAACATGTTCTGGAGCAGTAATCAGCATGATCAGTAATTCAGATTCCACTGAAACAAAAACTATTTTAAACATTGCTCTGTGTTTATTATATATGAGATATGCTTGCTCAATAAATAATCAGGCTTTCCTTTAAATACTTTTAATTCAGGTTCAGTTTTGGGTGCAGAATTGCTCTTGAGAAGTATTTCTGTGAAATGTAATTTCCACCCATGTTGAAAATAATGTAAAATGCTGCATATTGAGTCAGTGCTTGAGTCAGCTTTGTGTTCTGTGGCAGGTGAAGAGACACACCAGAGAGTCCTTCCTTGGCCTCATGTACCCAGCAGTGCCCCTCACGAGCTCCGACGACCCTCCAGTATCCTGTCCCCCTGCCCCGCCCTGTCACACACCACCATCACGTGGCATCGACACAGCCGAGGCGGTGTGGGACTTCTCCTAACCCCACGTCACTCGAGCTAGCAAGCCAAACACAGGACGACCAAAAGAGAAGCAATGAGGCCAAATTCTACTGTGGATTTTTTTAAGAACATAAACCCGACTGAGCCTTTTTTTTAAACTAGTTTTATAGTTTTTTTTTTTCTTTTGATATATATGTTTGTACTTTGTGTTGTTGGGGGAGTATGGCGACTGTGAATTTGCTGGATAAAAGAATCTGCTGTGATCTTTTAATGAGCTGTAATAATAACGTGTTGTTAATGACAACAATCAAATGCTTCCTCTGAGATGAAGGCAACTATGGTTTAAAGGAAAAATCCACCCTCAAATATTTTGTTAATAGCATTTCACTGTGCTTATTGTGTCTGCAAGTTTTTCAAAATAAATCTTGTTTTTTAATTGATTGGAGTTAGCTCTTCAAAATAAGTCTATCGACTCAGCAGTCTCATGTGACAAAACCCATTATTGAGGTCACAGAGATATGAATGCTGTTAACAGACACCAGTGCACTGCAAACATACAAGTTGCATATCTAGGAAGTGCTGCAACTTTCTCTCAGTTGGGCAAATTCTTATTTGTCAACTTCATCTAGCCATTGTTGTGAAGCTGCTTAAAAATCATTGTGGGAAATTGAGGATGTCTCTAATTAAATAAATTACAAAATAGGGGAAAATGGTGTAGTAGGGGTTTTAAAAAATACATTAGGGTATGCGAGGGTGGATTTTTCTTCTTTCTCTGTTTTAAAGCCTTATGATGACTGTGAAGAATATAGAGGCAGATGAAATGTCAGCGATTGCTCGCAATAAATAATCGAGTTTGGCAAAATTTTGAGATGTATAGTGGACAGTGCTGTGCAAAAACAAAAATTGAAAGCAGTTTAAAATTTTGATAATTCACTTTTTTCTTCTTTATAATCAGTAAGTCAACAGCCAATTAAATTTGAAATGTACACACATTTGTATTCCAATAGAAATAAGTTAATGCAAGAAACAGAGCCATTATCTATTGATATCATTTTATTAAAAATAAAATCTGTCATGGTAGGTGCCCAGTACACGACAACACAAAGGCAAATGCCAGTAATCAGTTGATAAAAATAACATTACTGTGAAAACCTAATTTACCACAAATAAAGTTTCACTGTAACTTGCAGATTACATAAAAAAATAATGCATTTTAAAATGTGAAAAGTGGTCATACATTGCACTTATTTGCATCGATTTATTTATAATAGAAATAATCAAGTCTATATTATATTTTTGCATTGATAATAATTGCATATTATGTTAATTATTGAATGCTATTTACCAAATATTACATATTTAGCAGCTTTTCAGTATTTTTAAAAGCCAACTAAGACTTTTGCACAGTGCTGTATTATAAAACGTGAGGCCAGAAATGTGGTAAATATGTTTTTGGATTGCTGAATAGCAGTTAGAACTGACTTTTTAATTTGTACTGTTTTGCATTAACAGGTTTTATTGCCCTGATGTCATTATAATGATGTAGCTGCAATTTCCTGCCATTTTTGTTGATTGTATTTTAAAGTGTGAGTAGACTAACTGTGGGGATTTTTAGAAAATAAGTCCTGTATCGGCTTTGAGCTGGGCTGGTGCTTATCCGTGGATATCATAGCAGGAAGCCGATGAGTGTCTCCAGCGCCACCTGGAAGGGACACCAGTTTGTCGCAGGTTACTCCCCCAGCCAGGATCGGTACATGACATC
Source organism: Thalassophryne amazonica (assembly GCF_902500255.1). Classification (NCBI taxonomy): domain Eukaryota; kingdom Metazoa; phylum Chordata; class Actinopteri; order Batrachoidiformes; family Batrachoididae; genus Thalassophryne; species Thalassophryne amazonica. Next base: position 150,266,913 of record NC_047103.1, on the reverse strand, counting down.
ACATATGTGTAAGGACAAATGGGACAATGTGCAACCTGGACTCTGGAAAAGAGCACTTGAGCAATATATGATATTTAGTATTCCACGAGTTCAAAACCATCAGTAAAAAAAAACAGTATTTTTCCTGCCCTCATCATGCCGAAAGAAAAGTTCTGCTGTGTTGTGTGATCACTTGTCCAGCAATGCCTTTGTGTTTTCATGAAATATACTGTATTTGCAATAGTGATTTCTTTGTAACTGTGATCATCTGGACTGTGTAGAATGACTGATTTACAGTACGCAGACATGGTAACTATGAGCCTTATGTATACATGTAATATAAATTATAGCTCCAAATGTGATTCTTCATGTTCTGTTTGCTGTCGAATGGAAACACTAAAGACACTGTATTCCAAAATGTGCTTAAAGCTACAGTGTGCAGGATTTAAGGGTGTTTATTTGCATAAATGAAATCTAGCGTTCATAACCATCTGTTCATTATTGTATGATCACCTACAATGATGAATTGATGTGTTTCATCATATCTTCATGAGAGCGGGCCCACTCATGGAGGTCACCATATTGGCCCGCTATTTTGATACAGTATCCCAAAAGGGACGTACTCGCTCTGCCTTTTGCGATTTGCATTATGGATGGAAAAACAGAAGAGGAAGCAGTAGTTGTTCCCCTAAACTCTGTCTACTGGTTGCTAGTGCAGGCTAACAGGTTAGAGAACGCTCGTTTTGGTGAAATGGAGTATAATACATATTGCTTAATACTGTACAAGAGAAGGCAAGGGAGCATTCATCCCCACTGAAAAAGAAGCAAATACATGAAGGGAAATTACCAGCAATGCCATAATGCAATCTGCAACCTCACCAGTAGATGACAGTAAATCTTACACCGTAGTTTTAAGACAAATGATTGCATATTTCATGCTTCTAAAGATTACACAAGCTGCATAAATGTCAAATGGACAATAAGAGAGCAAAACAGTCACTATGCCACTTGCCAGAATGCAACTATTGTGTTATAGTTGTTTGCAAGCACTTTAGCCACAACATATAGAATATTGAATTAATGAAACTATTTATTCCCTGTGGTTAGTGAGGAAAGCACAGAATTAATAAAGTCAATCAGTGAATTGTAATTAATTTTAATTTTCAAAAATGAGTGTTATCTAGAATTTAAACCCTATTAGTCATAATTCAAAAATCAAGAAGAATTTTACTCTCTGTGTGTGTGTGTGTGTGTGTACAGTGAGGAAAAGTATTTGAACACCCTGCGGTTTTGCAAGTTCTCCCACTTAGAAATCATGGAGGGGTCTGAAATTTTCATCTTAGGTGCATGTCCACTGTGAGAGACATAATCTAGAAAAAAAATTCCAGAAATCACAATGTATGATTTTATAATTATTTGTATGTTACTGCTGCAAATAAGTATTTGAACACCTGTGAAAATCAATGTTAATATTTGGTACAGTAGCCTTTGTTTGCAATTACAGAGGTCCAGAGCTGTTGCTCGTGTATTGAATGTTCATTTCTCTACCATAAGCCGTCTCCAAAGGCGTTTCAGAGAATTTGGCAGTACATCCAACCAGTCTCACAACCGCAGACCACGTGTAACCACACCAGCCCAGGGCCTCCACATCCAGCATGTTCACCTCCAAGATCGTCTGAGACCAGCCACTCGGACAGCTGCTGAAACAATCGGTTTGCATAACCAAAGAATTTCTGCACAAACTGTCAGAAACCGTCTCAGGGAAGCTCATCTGCATGCTCGTCGTCCTCATCGGGGTCTCGACCTGACTCCAGTTCGTCGTCGTAACCGACTTGAGTGGGCAAATGCTCACATTCGCTGGCATTTGGCACATTGGAGAGGTGTTCTCTTCACGGATGATGCGAAGGAGATGTGTTGCACTGCATGAGGCAAATGGTGGTCACACCAGATACTGACTGGTATCCCCCCCCAATAAAACAAAACTGCACCTTTCAGAGTGGCCTTTTATTGTGGGCAGTCTAAGGCACACCTGTGCACTAATCATGGTGTCTACTCAGCATCTTGATATGGCACACCTGTGAGGTGGGATGGATTATCTCAGCAAAGGAGAAGTGCTCACTATCACAGATTTACACTGGTTTGTGAACAATATTTGAGGGAAATGGTGATATTGTGTATGTGGAAAAAGTTTTAGATCTTTGAGTTCATCTCATACAAAATGGGAGCAAAACCAAAAGTGTTGCGTTTATATTTTTGTTGAGTATGTGTTGTTCATGTTGCAGTTCTCTACTATGCCACCCGGAGGCAATCTGTCCTATGTACTCGACCAATTAAGCAACGTAAAACAGAAATGACTGTCGTAAACTCGCACCTTCAACAATTGTCTTTGGATGTGGGGGAAGCCGGTGGGAATCGATCCCATAAAATTCTTGCTATAATAAGGCAATAGTGCTAACCACTAACCCACCGTGCATAGCCAGTTTATTTTAATAAATGACATGTTATAACACGTAAACATTGTATCTTAATTGCCTTGAAACTGTAGTTCAGCCTGAACAAGTTTAGGGGAAGCGACTTGACTTGAAAGCTTCCTGTTATGATGATGCTATAAGTCAAACATTAATGCCCTAATCCTAATCATAAAACATATCTTTATGTTACATTAAGTAGCCCTGCATTATTTCCAACATAAAAAGTAAAAAGAAAAAATAATAATTTGCCTTTCTGGTGGCAGCTTTTCCTGAATGAATGAATTTAATAATAATAATAATAATAATAATACAATCTGGTCCGCAGTGTTTTTTTCCTTGTAATTTGTGTTTGCTGCAAAAGAAGTGTGGTTCAAATTTTCTGTATGTTAATTATCAGTATGATCAACAACAAATTCTACTACTACATTTTTGTTACCAACATAGATAGACAGCCGCAGGATACTTTTTTTTTCTATAAATGTTAGTTTAAAAAAATAATTTAATTAAAATGAACTCCCACCACAACTAGACTTAAAACTAAAGGTGATGTCTGAATGTTATTTTGTGTACCAGTGTAAAAGTTATTGAATCACTTGCAATATAAGTTTGAGAAACGTTGCAAATCTCAGTTTGAGAAGCTGGAACCTGAGGATAATCGTGATTTTTACTGGATAAATAACGCTGAGTCATCAATTAAAAAAATTCTGTCCAAATAATAAAGTAATTGTGCTTAATGAAAATGTTACTTATGAAATATTTCACAAACACATTTAGATTCATAACGTTTGAGCAACCAGGCTTTGGTAGGTTCATTTTATAGAAATGGATGAATGTTATTATAAGAAATAGCGTGCTTTAGTTGAAATAATAGAAAACGTATTTTGAAAAATGACCGGTAGTTGCTTTTTGTTGTACGCGCGATAACTTTACACGCGTGGGAGAAGTGGTCACACAGGTGAGTTGTTATCTTCTGCGGCTTAGAACATTTTAAAACCTATACGTGTAATCATTTTTCTTCGCACTGTAAAGGGTTAAAGGTTTAAAATCAAGACAAATCCAAAATGATACAAACTTCGACACTCGCTTCACGGAAAATTTGCAACAAAATTTGGCTCAAGCTTCAAGCGGCTTCAAGCTCTCACGTACTGGAATGAAACAAGTGTCATCGAGCGAATACGAAACAAGCTTCGGTTTCAGCGATAACGTCACTGCTTTGGTGGACAAGGCGGTTCTGTCACATGAGGAGGGGGAGGAGAAAAAAGGAGAAGCTTAAAAAAAAAAAACCAACCCACACAGAAATAGAGGTTTTGACAGCTAGCGTTAGCAGTTAGCTTGTCCAGGTAAGGAAGGCTTATAGTGAACGCTAGTGTGAGCCGAAAAGTGTCGTAGCCTTTATAACGCAGTCGATATTAAATGTGTGAGTTCGTTTCGGTTTGTCAGAGAGTCGCTCCGCTGCCAGGTTGGAGTCGACATCATGTGTAATTTGTATCGTCTGTATTGTGTTTGACAGCGCAACAACTGCTGGGAATCTGGTCTGCTCGTCCCAAGAAGAGCCGGAGGCAGGCCTAGCTGGACCACCTCCGCTGTGCCATGGTGTGACTTAATTTTTTTCTTCACTCTTTTGAAGGAGTGTGCCTGCCACAGTCATGATTTTCAGCACAGGTTTCACTCATGATTGAAAGCCATCGAGCATCCAGGGAAGTGACCTTGGTGGAAACTACAGCCTGTTGGTTGGAGGTTTCCAAATTCCAACATCATGGCATCCAAAGAGAGACTCTACGAAGTCTGGATGCTCTACTGCAGCAAGGTGAGATGGATTTATTTGTTATTTATGTTATTGCACCGCCTCCAACTAGTGTTAAGTTTTTTTTTTAAGATATTTTCCACAAAACGGGGTCAGGCTTAAGCCCCATTCTCACAGTATATCCTCGATCTGAACGCTGGAAGGTCATGTTTTGAGAACTTGCCAGATTGGTTCTGGGAACATCCTGTGTTGACTTGGATTTTGGATGGTAACCATCCTGGTAGCCAACCGTCTTATCTATCCTGGTGAAATGAAAGTGAGTGACCCCCCCCCCCCCTTTGGTCTTCTACAGATTCTTAAATCGTCACATGTTCAGTGTTCATTTATAAAATTTGACATTAACTGAGGCTCAGATGTGGAGTATCGCTTGCATTTTGGGGAAAGTTAGTTAAGACATTTTGGCCCTGTGGTACGTTTCTCTGTGCCTGATCCAACACAGAGGTGCCTCAGTGTTGAGAACCCCAGCATCTGGAGAAGGCCAAGGGGACACCCATGTTCCACCTTGCTGTGGCAGTTAAATGTAACTTTCCAGAAGCAGAGAGAGATTGATTGTCTCCCTGAGTGGTTGCTGTCCAGGATCTGAGACAGTTCCGTGGAGTGGTGGATGCAGCAAACAGTGGCACTAGTACATATCCCCAGACTTAACTTGTTTGAGAATTTAAGGGAGAGCGGGTATGAATCAGGAGTATCACTTGTATTGTGAGGGAGTGCCAGATACGACATTTTGGCAATGTGCCGGGTTTCTCTGTGCATGATCCAGCCGGTGAGTTGCCTCAGTGTTGAGAATCCCAACAGCTGGAGAAGGTCAAGGACACGCTCCTGTTTGACCTGGGTGCTACAGATACATGGTTACTTTTGAGAGTTGAAGATGGACTGTTGTCTGCCAGGGTGGTTGCGATCCAGGACCTTGGGGGTTTTTATGGTGTGGTGCTTGTGAGGATGTGCAGCACCAGTGCATTCACCCACACTTGAATGGACTTGACTTAAATAATAATAATAATTTTGGTCTGATGAGCTGTACAAACATATACCACCCCAAGGAGGATAGAAGACATACCGCACGGAAGATGCCACAGAAGCAGAGTACTGTCTTAATACTGTATATGACCGTTTTTGTTTGGAAATCTGTTTATTTTTGAGTCGCATCATAATGTACTGGATGCAGCCTTGAGTGGATATTGGATCCGGCTTTTGTTTTTGTAGTGGATATAAATGAATGACACACTAGTGGAGACGGAACCCCTTGAGTCAGCTGTTTGCTAGATTTAATTCACTTGCCGATAACCCATGCACACTTCCTGGCATCCAATCAAAACAGCCTGCCTGGCCGCAGTCACACGCTGCTGCCTACAGTAATCTCCCGTAGTAACATACAGTAAATACACGGCTCAGTACAGTTTATTTACATAGTGCCAAATCTTAACATAAATCACCTCAAAATGCTGCACAGAAGTGAGGTCTGGACGTTACCTACCAAATGAGTAAAGACATTTGAGACAGTGTTAAGGAAGAGCTATCTTTCATTATGTTACAGAAAGAAACCTCAAGCAGACCAGTTTCAGTGGAGTTGTCGTGTGCTATGACAGTTTTATCAATACTGAACAGAGGGCACAAAACTGGACTTAAAGAGCAATGCAGTAACTTATAACAGGAAAATCACAACTTATAGCCCTATTCAGGCAGGATTATATGAGGAGGTGGAGTACTGCATTTTGCTGCAGGATGTCTGTAATATTTGTAGCTGATTCGCATGGGATAAGAAAGCTCGGTATAAGTGATAGCGATAGGAGTGGCCACACAATCAAGCTTGATGAACTGCTGTCACTCTTCGAAAAAAAAAAGAAAAGAAATTTACAAGGCTGAATAGAATGGATTTGTCTGTGTGGTCTGGTTTTATCATCAAGCTTCTGTATCATTATTGTTAGCTTCACTTTTTATCAATATATTTATTTTTTCCAGTTGTTTTTGCTGTACCCAGAGTTGCATGTTGCGTGCAGCAGCACACATTCTTTATGTCAAAGCAGGAAGTCCGAATACCTCTCATTACAAGGACAAAACAAGCATGTCCCATTCCACTGATTCTGTGGTCTTATGTTTGTAATCTGCATGCAGTGGTGCACTGTTCACAGGGCAAAAAACTTGTTTGAGACATCCCAAATTATTATTTGAGTTCACTGGTGGTCAGCTGACAGCAACGCTGTTTAAAAAAAAAACTCCCATTAAATAGCCATTGTCTGCATCAGTTAAAGTTAGCAACTAAAACATTTAATAGAAAATATCACACATATGTGAGATCTGTTCAAACGATTTTGACTTCTTTCAGCATAGGAAAGTTAAACATTACCCTGCAGGCATCTTTTTCATGAAATGCTCTCTCACCCCTTGTTCAACCTGTTGGTGTCTTTTAAACTCCTTCTCAACTAGAGCGCAAACCTCTGCCAACACTAGTTTCCAAGTCCACAAATTTTTACCTTGGAAAAAATTTTCAGGGTCAAAGTCCTGTTAGAAGTGGCTTTTTATAAGATAAAATATAGATCAGAAGGGCTTTTCAGTGTTAAAATCAAATACGAGGTCTGTTAGAAAAGTAACTGACCTTTTTATTTTTTGCAAAAACTATATGGCTTTGAATCATGTGTGATTGCATCAGCCAAACTTGAACCTTCGTGCGCATGCGTGAGTTTTTTCACGCCTGTCGGTTGCGTCATTCACCTGTGAGCACGCCTTGTGGCAGGAGTGGTCCAGCCCCCTCGTCGGATTTTCATTGTCAGGAAATTAGCTGATCGACTGCCGCTTTGCTTTATCAAAACTTTTTCAGAAAGTGTGAGAGACAGCCAAGTGGAAACCATTTGGAAAATTCAGATGGCTTTCGGTGAAGATCTTATGGGGATCACACAGATTAAGGACAATTACAACTGGATTAAAGACGGCCCACAGCGGCGGATGGTGCGCCGCGCACTGAGCGGCGATCGACAGGCTCAAACGACCAGATCATTTCCAAAGTGAAGGCTTTGTTGATCTGGGACGTCGTCTGACTACCAGAGAAATGGCAAGACAGGTGGACATAGCACTTTTTGGGCACATTCCACTGTTACAGGAGTTTTTGTAATAGAAAGAGGAGCGGAGAAATTCACCACAGAGCCGCTCATGGCGCGGGACGAAATCACCTCCATGTTGGTCTCACAGGACTTGCCCTAATATGCCCAGCTCTTGCACCATTCGGAAAATTCCGACTGCTTTCGGTGGCTTTTCAGTTGTGTGACTATCTGAGAAATTGTGGACGAGCTGGACATGCCACAACATGTCCTGTGAGGCTTCATCATGGCGTTGCTTTTTGTTCTGTGCCCTGCGCCTCCGTCCCGACGCGCAAAATCCTCCGCACGTCTTTTCATGCCGAAAAAGTGCTGATGTCAAACTCTTCTGCCATTTCTGTGGTTGTCAGACGACGTCCCGGATCAACAAAGCGTTCACTTTGGAAATGATCTGGTCATTTGAGCCTGTCGATCGCCGCTCGGTGCGCGGCGCACCATCCGCCGCTGTGGGCCGTCTTTAATCCAGTTGTAATTGTCCTTAATCTGTGTGATCCCCATAAGATCTTCACCGAAAGCCATCTGAATTTTCCAAATGGTTTCCACTTGGCTGTCTCTCACACTTTCTGAAAAAAATTTTGATGAAGCAAAGCGGCAGTCGATCAGCCAATTTCCTGACAATGAAAATCCGACGAGGGGGCTGGACCACTCCCCCCACAAGGCGTGCTCATAGGCGAATGACGCAACCGACAGGCGTGAAAAAGCTCACGCATGCGTACGAAGGTTCAAGCTTGGCTGATGCAATCACACATGATTCAAATCCATATAGTTTTTGCAAAAAATAAAAAGGTCCGTTACTTTTCTAACAGACCTCGTATCTGCTAAATCTGCAATCCGGATCAGATGTGTATCAAGCTTAAGCCTGGTTCACACGACAGATTTTAAAATTATCTGTAGATTTCCAAAATCTGAGAGACCACACACGTGTAGATAAAAAAATCATGGATCTAACAGGTTTGGTTGTACAGTGTGTGGTGTGCAGCCACATGGTAAGGACAACAACACCACACATGAACAGATTTCACATACGAACATTTACAGTTCAGACAGGAAATCTCGCAAAATCTCTCGAGATTAAACGTGACTTCAGAGTAAACAAAAGGAGGTACTTTGTGGACTATTTACAACAGAGGGAAAAAACGATACAAAAAGAAAAAGAAAAGGTGTTCTTTAAAGGAGTGGAGACAGCGCGACCACCAGACTTTCTGGTAAGTCAGAACAGCTGTTTAGATTTTATTTTCCGCTCCGTATGTCCGTCACCTCGCTTTTGGCTTCACGTCACATTCTGCAGGCTGCATGCTCGTTTGCGGTCGGAGGACACAACACACACAGCGATATCGGGCCAAAAAAATTCAACATGTTGAATATCCCAGATTTGCAATCAGAGCGCTCCTGATGCCCTACCGAGCAGATCACAGCGCTCTTAACACACCACTCACAGGAGGAATATCTGATAAGATTATCTTTAGCGTCATCACGATTGTCGGGGCGTCCTTAAGATTGTCGGAAGGGGAAGATCGGGTCCGATATCGGCCTAATTATCCTGCCGTGTGAACCCGGCCTTAGTTTATTCATTGAGAGTGTCAGTTTGCACATTATTGTCACAAATAAGAGTGATTGAGATACTTTTGATTGAGAAATAATGCAAAATGTACATCAAATGGCCTTTCAATGTTAAACTCAAATGTCTACAAAATCTACAATCCTTATCAGATCTGGATCAAACCTTGTCAGGTGATAGTGAGTGTCAGTCTGCACCTCAAGTTCAAATATGAGCATGAGTGGGGCATGTTTGATTAAGATACAATGTAAACTATACATTAAATGGGAGTTTTCAATACTAAAGTTAAATGGCCACAAAATCTGTAATCTGTATGTTTTTCTCTTCATAGCCAAAGTGCTTCGGTCAGATTTCACACTCAGCCATCCCGTGTCTCTGTTATGTGAATATTTCTTTAGTCTGGAAAGGATGGGTTGAATCCTTTCAATATTCTACAGCTACAAAAATGCATTATTGTAATCTCTAATGTGTAAGTCAAAGAACAGTGTAGAAAGATTACATGCATGTTTTAGCTTTATCACTTTGGTGAGTGATGTGTCGGTGTTAACTGATCATACTGGTGTCTGAAACACCCATGTCACCTTCTGGGATATGCTTCCTCTCTTTGCCAAAATTTTCTACTATGTGCAGACACACAGCTTTTGCCTTTGTGTGTATTTAGATTGACTAAGAGCTGTGTGGAAGCATCATTTCCTTTTAGTGCGGCATCCACTCAGCCAATATTCGTCTCAGCGTGACGTTAAAGAGATGCTGAAAGTGAAATGTATGTCTGTGTGTGCAGAGGCCCAACTCTGTCTCTGAGCAGCCAGAATGTCAGCTTTGCTCAGCAGGGCGTAAATGTTGTTGTGAAGGTTGCCAGAATGTGCTGTCAGTTAGAACAACTTGCAGTGTTGTGGGTGGAATCTGATGAGGAATGTTAATATGTGAAGGGTTTAGTGGTGGAATGAAGTAATACTAGACCGATATTCCAATTGCATGTTGTACTGTAAATTTCCACCATTTTCCGTTATCAAGCAATCTATCGTTGATTTGTTTGACTGATTAGTTAACAGATTAGACTTTAAAACTTGATTTGTATAGATGGAACTATGGATTGCGGTCATTGTTGATTTATCTGGAGGGTACTTTTCTAAATAATCTGTATAGATTATCAGAAAAATAACAATTGTGAAGACTCCAGATGTCTTATTTTCTGTGATCAGTTGTCCTCATCCTAAACACAAAACAGAAAACTTTAAAATGCTACCATTTGTGAAGGTGGAGCCAGCAAAGTTTTGTAATTGTCTGGGGAGAAAAAGGTCATACATGACAGTCAAAATGATTCTAGATGACTTTTATTGTTGGGTTTTATTTATTCCACGTCCCAACAGCCAGGGGCTGTGAGCATGGACCGGGCCGCCGGGCCACCTGCCCTCGACCGCCACCCAATCCTCTCTGCACCCGACCCCCATGGCCCCCTCTACAGGTGTTGAACCCACAGGAGGGCGGGCCCACGTCACTCTTTCGGGCTGAGCCCGGCCGGGCCCCATGGGCTAAGGCCCAACTACCAGGCGCTCGCGCGCGAGCCCCAACCCCAGGCCTGGCTCCGGCGCTCGCGCGCGAGCCCCAACCCCAGGCCTGGCTCCAGGGTGGGACCCCGGCTCCGCCATACCGGGTGACGTCACGGTCCTTGATCTTTTACTGGTCATGAAGGACATGGGGCGGTTTGCAGCCGAGTGTGAAGCGTCCGGGATGAAAATCAGCACCTCCAAATCCGAGGCCATGGTTCTCGACCAGAAAAAGGTGCTTTGCCCTCTTCAGGTCGGTGGAGTGTCCTTGCCTCAAGTGGAGGAGTTTAAGTATCGCGGGGTCTTGTTCACGAGTGAGGGACGGATGGAGCGTGAGATCGATAGACGGATCGGTGCAGCATCTGCAGTGATGCGGTCGCTGTATCGGACCGTCGTGGTGAAGAGAGAGCTGAGTAGGGGGGCAAAGCTCTCGATTTACAGATCGATCTACGTTCCGATCCTCACCTATGGTCATGAGATTTGGCTCATGACCGAAAGAACGAGATCGCGAGTACAAGCTGCCGAGATGAGTTTCCTTAAACCATTAGAGATAGGGTGAGGAGCTCGGTCACTCGGGAGGAGCTCGGAGTCGAGCCGCTGCTCCTCCACGTCGAAAGGAGTCAGTTGAGGTGGCTCGGGCATCTTTTCTGGATGCCCCCTGGACGCCTCGCTGGAGAGGTGTTCCGGGCACGTCCCACTGGGAGGAGGCCCCGGGGAAGACCCAGGACACGCTGGAGGGACTACATCTCTCGGCTGGCTTGGGAACGCCTTGGGGTTCCCCCGGAGGAGCTGGAGGAGGTGTGTGTGGATCGGGAGGTCTGGGCGGCTTTGCTTGAGCTGCTGCCCCCGCGACCCGACTCCGGATAAAGCGGAAGAAAATGGATGGATGGATGGATTTTATTTATTTGATGATGATGGAGTTATTGAATAATTTTCAATCACTGTAATCAAACGTGGCAGATGATTATTTTACTGAGGGGTTGTTCCCTTCTGAATTAATCAGTGAACTCAGCTGGCGGTTTCTTGGGTTGGAAATGAAAATCTGCAGCCTTTTGGCTCTTCACAGCATATGGTTTGAGATGCTTGAATTAGATTGAGTTAGACTAATGTTCTCCTAGGATGTGGTTATCCAGAAATTAGATTAGCTATATTTTAAAGTGGTCATGTTATACACATTTTTCAGCCAGAGAATGTGGATCATGAAGTGTCTTAAAAATGGATGTCATTGGTTTTAGCCAAAAACACCTTATGGTCCACGGCATACGCCGATTCCTGAATGAAGGGGAAAAAAGTAAAAAAGTCACATATTGTTGAGAAAAGGTAGATGAACGAGCTTCATCACCAAATAGCCCGCGAATCAAGAGCGCAAAAGGAATGAAAGAGGAACAAAATTAAACTGAAGCTAACGCTGATCTCCATGCTTTAAACGAAATGCGCCTGGAGCCACTGCAGGAGCAGTGTGTCTGCATGTCTGTGTTCCAGGACTCGGCGGTGAGATAGGGCTCTGTAGCGCCTGAGTTCTGGAGAAGCTGCAAACAGAAGCGCGTGATCCGACTCACTGTGGAGATCTGTGCACATGTCTGTGGATCCACCTACTCTGGGTTCCTCGTCCAGAACAAAAGAGGGATCATCTCCTTCATCATCAGAATCCTCACTGCCTGGTTCAGACTCTGACGACACGCTGTGCGCTCCGTCTTGCTCCAATTTAAAAAAAAAAAAAAAAAAAAAAAAAAAAAAAAAAAAACTGAAGCGCTTGCTCAACATTCATAAGACGCCTTATTTTTTACAAAACAAAAACAAATTAAAAACACCACACACTTTATCTTCAAGTGATGGACTTTGTACAGCCTAGGTGCAGGCAGAATTGTGGGATTTTGAGGGTGTTTAACACAAAGCCTCAACTATATTTATCTGTAAAAGCTGTATCTATTGTTTACATTGTGACAAGAGTATTTTTAGTCAAAATACTCTTGTCCCTGTTAGAGATTGCTAACTAGCTGCTAGTCCCACTCCCACTGACTTTTGTCATATTTTGGCAAAAAAAAAAGTGGATGGTAATATAATCAACACCTGGATTAGCAGCAGGTTAGATGATTATTCTGTATGATTATTTTGAAGTTTGTAGATATCGTGACTCCTTTTTCCTTAATCTGACAACATCAGCAGCAGCTAACGCGTTTCTGGGAGTATAATTCAGTATCCTCTGTGAATGTAATCCATAAAGTATTAAAGGATTATTAACCAACTGTGAGGTCTGTGCGGGGAAATATCAGACAAAAAAACATGGAGGTCTGATATTCCCGTACAGACCGAGCTGACGGCTCGTAGTCTGACTTGTTTGCTTCACCTCCATGAAGAACTTGCTAACAGATGGTCTGGTTGTTAGCTAGTAAAAAGCTTTCAATCTGTGTGTTTTTTCAGATGCTATTTAGATATTTATGGAGTATGTTCATGTCTAATCGCGTTTTTAGCTTCTGGTTTGTAAAGAAAATACGTGTTTCGGACTGATTGTCATGGAAACCGGGCCGATATGGGAAAATATCCGACCTATAATGAGCCAATCACAGCACGCGTAGCATCGCAACCATATAAAAAAATTGAAGTATTTCTCTTCCTTCACTTTGAGAAGTACTGACTTTACACCTGACTATTGGGCACCGCGGTGTCATTTGAGGGCGGCCGCTAAAGGGGTAAAATATGACGCATATGATGTAATTTCTCTACTTCTGGGGGAAAAAACACAACACTTTCAATGGTTTTTTTGGGCAAATTACACGCAAACAAAGTGAAAATGTGAAGAAAAGGTGACGATGCGATGGGAACGTGGACGTGTTGCAGTTTGTTTATGATCCGAAGCACAAACATGTTGAGATAGTTTTGCAGGCAAGAGAACGCCGCTACTCTGGTTAGCTGTGTAGGCCAACACTCACCGACACGACGTCTCCCATCTGCCTTGTCTTTTCTTCTCTACTGGGAACCAAAAAAACTTTTTGCGACTGCTTCGGTGATTGCAGTGGAAAACAAAACAGTACACCATTTATCCATGTGAAGTTATGCTGAGTATGTATTGCGCAACAGAGCGGCGGTCCCTGTAAATGGTCAAATCCTGCAATATAACACAGGGTTCAAATGAGACTGCATTGCCCTATTGACTTGAGAAAGATGTTTTCTGGGGTTGTTTGTACTGATAGCCCATTCCTGCCAACTGCCCATTTAATGATTGATATAGCAGTGGAGATGTGGCTACATATGGTGCCAGAGGTTGCCATTTCCACTTTTACACATTTGTGTTTGACAGTAGGCTGGATAGTTGAAACAGCCCTTGACTGTAATAGGCAAACCCACTCATCCTGCTTTATCAGCAAGAGGCCATTTGTCTAGTATGTTATCCGTATGTTTCATTGCTGTTCCCCTGAACTTCACCTGTTTGTGCTGCTAAAAGAGGATGGGTGGGGCTTGCAGACACGAGCCCTGTGTTCCTGTATGGGCGTGCATTTGCAGAGGCATTAATTGGACTCTTGTTGTGCTGTCTCATCTCAGCGATAGCATCCTGACTATGTTTCATGCCACAGCTGTCTTCTTGACATGTAAGTCATGTGTGAAGCTTTTGAACAAATACAAAAAGAAGTGTTCAGTTTGAGGTTTTAAGCAGAATTTGGTTAAACTACTTAACTTTTTCACCCTGAGACTCAGTGTGCGTAATGTTTCACAATACACTTTTTGTTTGCTCTGCAAACACTGCACCTCTCTCTGTGTCAACCACAAATAAAAGCAAGTAATTCTTCATCCCCCCAGTTTAAGAAGAGCTCATTTGTCTGCTTTTATTTTGGTTAAAAATCAATCAATCTACATTTATTTGTAATGCACCAGATGGTGTCCAAAGTACTTAACAGTAAAAACACAGATTGACAAAAATATAAAACACACATACAGTAGATTTAAAACAGCACATAAAAACAGAACATGTCACCTCCCCACTAGGTATTAAAAGCCAGCTTAAATAAATGAGCCTTTAACTTAGATTTAAAACGTGCTAGGTCAGAAATAGTGCGTAAGCCGAGAGGTAGCTTGTTCCACAGTCAGTTTATATTTTGACCTCAGAACATCTAAGTAAAGTTGGCAAGACACCCATAATGTCCTACTGTGAGTGCACAAAATTAATCTTTTAGACAGGTAAGGAGGTGCAAGTCCATTAATAGCTTTAAAAACAAACATTAAAATCTTAAAATCAATTCTAAAACAAACTGGAAGTCAGTAGAGTGAGTACAGGACAGGCGGAATTTGCTCACATCTAAAAGTGTTTGTTAAAAGACGAGCAGCAGCATTCTGAACCAATTGGAGACGTACAAGAGAAGACTGGTTAATGCCAGCATTACAATAATCAAGCCTGGAGCTGATGAAAGCATGAATGGCTGTCTCAAGATCACGTCTGCTGAGGAAGGACTTTACTTTAGGGCCCTGTCCCACTGACGTTTAGGAGGATTTTGCGTATGGATTGCACACAAAATTGGCCCATATTCGCCAAACATCCGTAATATCTGTGTAACATGCCTGTATGAGTCGGCCGTCATCCGAACACGCCAGTGATCATCCGCAGAGGCACGCATGTCCGCAGCCAGGATTTTTGAGCTGTTCAAAAATCTGAATGCGAATGACATCCACCTTTACATACTCCATATATATTCAATTCATACACAATACATATTCACTCTATGCACTGTATATCTGCTGTTAACCGCTGATATCCGCAACTGACGGGGATTTGCGGCTTGGCAGTGCACTGGGACAGTGTGTAAAACAGATATATATCGTGCCTAACATGTCCACATCACAAACTAAAATATGTTGTAGCAAATGCATATAAATTGGCCACGAATAAAGCGTTTTTATTACATCTGCTTTGCAGCTGATTTGCGGACAATCTGTGAATGCATAACAAACACATCACGTAAACCCAAAGTACCATATGTGGCAGAAAGCGACATACCTGCCAGTCAGTGCCGGTCCGGTTGTGTAAATCCACAAAGACGTAATAGCTGCTGCAATCCAGGACTTTTATTTAACACCAACAAAAGGAAGAGTTATGTTTTCTGTGACACTCTCAAAAAAACAAAAAAACCCACCGTCTCACACCCCAAGCGGCTTCCCCCCTCCCGCTCCCCAAACTGATGAACAGTTAACCCTCGCATGACAACATGTAACTCTGTGATCAACTTGTCCAAGTCCAGCAAATGCTCCAGAGCCTGTATTGTTGGTGTGAATAGTGATGCTGAAAGGAGCAAGTGCGCTTCTTTTATGACCGCAGTGCAGATGCTGTGCACGCGCAACACGTGCGAGATGCATTCATAATACACCCGTAATACTGCCGTGATAATCTCAATGTGTCGGATCAGTTTGCTCACTACATGCATTTTATAACCGTGATTGTTCATCATATATTCGCTATATATTATTAATACACTTAACAAAAATATAAACGCAACACTTTTGGTTTTGCTCCCATTTTGTATGAGATGAACTCAAAGATCTAAAACTTTTTCCACATACACAATATCACCATTTCCCTCAAATATTGTTCACAAACCAGTCTAAATCTGTGATAGTGAGCACTTCTCCTTTGCTGAGATAATCCATCCCACCTCACAGGTGTGCCATATCAAGATGCTGATTAGACACCATGATTAGTGCACAGGTGTGCATACTCAATTCATGCGCAATTAATCCTCTCCCCAGTGGGACAGGGCCCTTAGCCAGAAAACAAAGCTGGAAAAAACTTGCTTTGACAACAGAGTTTATCTGCTGATCAAACCTCAAACAGCTGTCAAATATCACTCCCAAATTGACACCTGGTTTTACATAATTTGCCAGAGCACCAAAGTTTGGTGTTACTGCATTCGGTATGCGGGAATGCCCAAACACAAAGGTCTCAGTTTTACCATCATTCAGGTAAAGGAAGGTTTGGGACAGCCACTGCTTTACTAGATGCTGGAGAAGGCCAAGGAGACCACCAATTTCCAAGTGACTGCGACAGTTGAATGGTTGCTTTTGAAAAGTTGAGATGGGCCCATTGTCTGCCTGGTTGGTTGCCATCCAAGACCGAAGGTGGTGCCATAGTGTGGTGGAAGTGGAAACATGTGGCACCAGTGCATGCTCCCAAACATGACCTAACCTTTAACCACATTCTTTTTATATATTTTGCACAGGGGCTGGTTCTGTAGTAGTTGTTGTTGTAAGGTCCAAGTCATCATTGCCTTCCTCTTTTAGTCCAAGTTCTAGGTCTATGTACTGTACATGGTTTACCACTGAGCAGTTGTTTTACCTCTAATTCAACCTTTCTCAGTGGTCCGCAGACCATTGGTGGTCCATGAATGACCCTTAGTGGTCCATGAGTATATTGGTAAAACATCACATTTTGAATTAATATCATATTCTAAGTTAAATATGTTTCCTAGGCTGTTTTAAAAATGACCCAGAAGTCTAATTAGGGAATAACTCTGTTGTGTCTGATCATTTACGGATGTTCATGCTGGTTATACGGTCGCAAATTGAGCTTAGGACAACGCGTTTGCGGAGCCGGTAAAACGGATATTTGCCACCATATAACAGCATGAACGTCCACAAATCATCAGACACGAGGGGGTTATTCCCATTCTAATCCAATTCCATCGTTCGTGTGGTTTATTTTTCTGTAGGTAATTTGGTCAGCGAGTCTTTCCATGAGGCAGTGTCGCTCCAACAGTGGTCAGGGTGCGGATAATCTATCAAATGTGAAAAAGTAATTCTGTATCAGAATCCACATCAATACTTTCGTATAGTAGCTTAAATTCACCCATTTCGGTGGTGGTGGAGCGCGACTTTCTCTCTCTCTCAGCTAACAGCGCTAACAGCTAGCAGCATGCGCAGCCGGTGTTCTGTAGAATTGTGGGTCTTGTCGCATAAATCGACAGTTCCATGTCCCGACAATATTGTGCATGCATGCGCAGTTGCTCGGACGACAGGAATGACATTTGATAGGAATGTCATCTCGTCAGAGCACTGGTCAGGGCGTGGAATAATACATCCAGATGTGAAATGGTCGACTTCAGCTCAGCCTTCCACCACATCATCCCGGAGATCCTGATCCAGAAACTGACACATCTGATCATCTCCACCCCCATCTGCCAGTGGATCAAGGACTTCCTCACAAACCGCCCACAGTCCGTGACTTAGCCCCCACTTTTCCTCCACCATCACACTCAGCACTGGTTCCCCTCAAGGCTGTGTACTGAGCCCCCTCCTGTTCACCCTTTACACGCACGACTGCTCTCTGACCCATCCCACAAACACCATCATAAAGTTTGCGGATGATACCACAGTGATTGGGCTCATCTCAGGAGGGAATGAGACCGACTACAGAGACGAGGTCAATCGACTGACAGCGTGGTGTTCAGCTAACAACCTGCCGCTGAACACCACAAAACCAAAAGAAATAATCCTGGACTTAAGGAAGAACAGGGCTGACCTAGCCCCGCTCTACATCCAAGAGGACTGTGTGGAAAGGGTCAGCTCCATCAGGTTCCTGGGAATGCAGCTCTCTGACAGCCTCTCCTGGAATGCTAAGACCACAGTGGTGGTGAAGAAAGCTCAGCAGCGACTCCACTTCATGAGAGTGCTCAGGAGAAACAATCTGGAGGAGATGCTGCTGGTGTTGCTCTGCAGAGCCACCATTGAGAGCATCCTGACGTACTGCATCACGGTGCGGGGGGTGCTCAGCAGCAGACAGGAGAGCGCTGCAGAGGGTGATCAAAACGGCCCAGGGGATCACTGGCTGCTCTCTGCCCAGCCTTGAAGTCATTGCCAGTTCTCGCTACCTCAGCAGAGCTGCCAGCATCAGCAAAGACACATCCCACCCAGGCAACCACCTGTTTGACCTACTACCCTCCGGCCGATGGTATAAGCCAATCAAAACTAGGACAAACAGACTCAGGGACAGCTTTCTCCCCAGAGCGATCACTGCACTGAACAATAACAAATCACTCTAATCCGCACCTTTCAAGTTTCTTGTGCAATATCTGTAAACCATGTGCAATTTTCCCGTGCAGTATGATTCCACAGTTGTATATAATTCTCGTTTTACATTCTACTTGGTCCACATTTTTATTTTAGTTTATTTTACCTTATGTTTATATTAGTTGTACATACACTCTGAATAATTTACCGTTAAATTTCACTATCTTTATTTGGCTAAAAATTACTCGCACCACGGAAAGCACCTTTTTGGAGTTGCACTCAAATCTTGTTATGCAAATTACAATGACAATAAAGGGGATTCTGATATTTTGCCACCGTTACCCCAATATTATACAGTCTGAAATCTCACGCAAATAACCAATCAGATTTGCAGAAAAAATGTAATTGGATTAGAATAGCTATCACTGTTGATGTGGTAAGCAGACCTATAATTTTTGGCTATTTGGTGGGGGTCAGGTGCTGTGTGAGATGTTTTTTATTGGTTACATGATCCTTTGTTTGAGAGCACTACTCTAATTCAATAGCATCCATTCAGTACATGCAAGGATGTATGGTCTCAGTCTTTTGTTAAGCTCTGTCTATGATTTCATTTGTTAGTTAATTTAATTGCAGGCTTTTGTATTTTGACCACGTTGTCTTTTTCTGGGGATGTTCCAGTGCATCGGTGCTGGAGTGTTGAGGCACCAACATTTCACCTGGCAACAGGATGATTACTTTGAACAGATGGGTTGTCTGCCTGGGTAGTTATCCAGAACCCATAACTTTTTAAACTTACCCCTGTAGAAATGGGCTCGATCCGTTTGTACAAGGCATTTGCTATGCAACACCAAATTTTCACAGACCCAACATTTTGTATAGAAATTTGTTTCATTAGTCCAGTCACAATGGCATGAAAGGTCACAAAGAATGGGTAAAAAGCTGAAAATTGGTGTATGCTGTCCCCTCAGTCGCTTCGATAACATACAGAAAGTCCCTGTGTATCTTCAAAAATGACCTAATATTACTGGACTACATAACCTCTTGCATGAGTTCAGAAGGCACCAACCTTGACCTACTATTTCTGAGAAATAGTAGTAGAAATAGTTCTGTAAAAACAGCCCTTTGCCAAGTGTGATTATTCAACACTTGTTGCAAACACCTCGATAATTGGTACCTCTGCTCATCTCACCACTCTCTGCCATAAGCGCAGATGGTGCCAACCTTGACATGCGTCACCTGGACCAAATCAGATATAGCCCTTTGCCAAGCGATTGCTCAACACTAACTCCTCTCAGTCCCAAGAAATTTGGGATTAAAGTTCATTTCATAACGCTCTGATGTGATGTCAAGAGGGTGCTGACCTTGACCCACTTTCTTTGGGACAAATTAGGGAGGGTTTAAATTAAAGCCTGACCGATATATCGGCCGGCCGATATTATCGGCCAATATAAGCCCTTTTCAAAGTACTCACTGTCGGACGAAATTCTGCCGATAGAAAGCTGATAATTTCTCATAAACAGAACAGTTACTGAAATAATGTTTGTGTCTGCAATGTAAAATGTCCTTGCACCATTTGTCCAGTAGATGGAGCTCTGACTCCATTCAACTGAGAGCTGCTTACACCCCTGCTTAAATGTGTTCATCACCGGCCCCCATAGTTCGCCGTCACACTGCACTGATCGGCTGACAAAAGCATACAATTAAGTTTATAAGGATGTTGTTTGTAATAACTTTGCAATTACATTCACCCCACATTTCTCCCGTTTCAGTTCAGTTTGATTAACTCAGTTTATGTAGTAATGTGTCAAATGTGCTTCATTGCGTCGGTCACGCTTTTTATTAAGCCTACGTTGTGTAGACCTTATTTCTAGCATGAAAAACTTGTTTACTGCTAAGAGGTTGAAACATTCAGCTGATTGGCTGATTTATCGGCAAATCAGCCGATTTATCGATTATCTGCATTTTTTCATCCAAATATCGTTATCGACATCGGCCTCAAAAAATCCATATCGGTCGGGCTCTAGTTTAAATGTAAGTGCCTAAGTTCCTGTCCTTCCACAAGATGGAATTCAGTTGAAGCTTCTGGTCCTTAAAGACAGACCTCTTGTTTAAGTGTCTCAGTTCTTGGGTGGGGATTTATCAAATACAACAGTTCTAATGAAAGTACAGCTGTTGTAGAGGACGTGTTCAGCTAGTGTCTCAGCTTTCTAAAGGAACATGAGGTTCCAGATGAACATTACATAACCAGTGATCCTCTTAGCCGCTCTCACTGGTTTGGGCCGAGGCACTATCCCCAAGTAGACGGGGCTACTGCTGCTGCACAGTAGGACCAAACTCCACACCAGCATCTCCTCTTTCACCAGTGCATTATTCACAAGGTCTTGACAGAAAGTGGAGTATTTACCAGACTTATGACTAATGCCAGCTACTTTCCTAAACCTTGTGTCTGGTGTAGAAAAGCCCTTCATTTCTCAGCCACGCTAAATTTGTCTGAGCAACCAAGAACATACTTTCACTGTTGAGTGGATTTAAAGTCTGCTATCTTTAACTTTTATGTTAGAAATAATTTTTTACCTGTTTACAGCTCAGTGATTTCTCGTTGGGATCCGAGCATTATCATTCTGTTATGTCACCCAACCCCTATCCAGTCTGCTGAGTCATTCTTGGACTGGATCAAAGGCGCAGGACAATAATTTGCATAAACCCCTGCATTCGTGAGAGCCAGGGTTGAGAGAGAGAGAGAAGATAAAGAGAGGTGAGAAGGAAATAAAGCCAAACTGCTCAGGTGGCTATGATGGTTAAGGAGGAGGAACTGTTGACGTTTCACATATTTACTCTCATAGATTCCTTAAGTCTTTTCTCGGGTTAGAGTTAGGTTACGCTCAGGTTAAGCTCTAACCTATGCAGTCACACTTACACTTGAGAGCCTGTACAACACAGTTTACCACTCTGTCATGTGAGCTGCAGATTATGTGCTAGTATGTAACATTTGATGGTCCCAGACAAGCTTTCTGTTTCACTTATTTCATTCTGCGTTCCCCTCTTGTGATACGTTTTCGTCTGTGCTATGAATATCTCGGGAATAACAGTGATGTCACTGTCGTCGTGTATCACACATGCAGCATGTGGTTTCAGCCCCTCCCTTCAGCCTCTATTAATATATCCAGTGACATTATTTTCAGAGACGTTACTTCGAGTGGGTCTTATCCACAGTGGCTGGAGATGCTGCAAAGAAAGAGTAGCCGCCTCACGCACTCATCTGTTACATGGGCAGGGAGGGGACCTTTAAACATTGTGGTTTCAGTGACTAAATGCCACTTCCATCATACTAGGTCACCCACAGCTACCCAAAGTAAGCAAGCAGCCACCCCACCCAGCTAGTCTGGAAGAGGCGGAGCATTTTAATGGTTCCTGCAGATTGCCTGACCTTTAGAAAAACATGACAGAGAAACAAAATTAATGTAGTTTTTTACAGTGGAGTAATAATTATGTCATCATTGTAAATTTAATATATTTTTGTTTTGAGTGTTTGTCCTTTAAAAAAATTTGATTTGTGAAGATGTTATCTCAAGTTTTGGGAAACTGTGATGGCCTACTTTCAGGGGTATTTTGACATTTGATACACAGTGATTATCAGAATAATGAGCAGGGAAAAACTATACAAACAAGAGCAAACAGAGTTTTCTGATATCCGCCAGTCCAGATCCAGATCACCTCCAAAATGCAGTGGAGTCTTACTTGGCCTAATATGTAATCTGTCGTGCAAATTGGTGAGAATCCGTTAAGTAGTTTTGACATAATCCTTCAAAGCGTATATAAAGTGAAACTTGATCCAGAATCTGGATCGGGATCGCCTTGAAAATTTAATGGTGACTTCCATGCCCTAATATGTTTCTGTGGTGAAAATTTCATCAAAATCCATGCAATAGTTTTGATGTAATCCTGCTAAAAGACAGACAGACAGAAAAATAAACACTGATTTTATTATGTCCTTGGTGGACATAAAATCAAAAATACAAATAATTGTGGGCAGCACGGTGGCTCAGTGGTTAGCATTGTTGCCTTACAGAAGGAAGGTTGTGGGATCGCTTCCCACCTGGTCCCTTATGTATGGAGTTTGCATGGGTTCCTTCTGTGTATTTTGGTGTCGCAGACCAAATGGTCCCCCAAAAATTCATCCCCACCCCCCGATGAAGCGGTTCACGGATTAACACCTCGTTTCTGCTTGAAACTGCACTCCAGTCATCATCTATTTCAGCGACAGATATCTGAAGCTTTTGTATAACAATTATTTCCATATAAATTGAGCATTATTTCATCATAAAAGGCTGCTGAGGTGATCAGAGCACCGTGGCTAAACGAGCTACTAGCTGATGCGTTTATGGCGTGTTGGACATTTCAAAGCATCACGGAATTTCGCCTAGTTTCTGCTTAAAACAGCCTTGTTTCTGTTTAAAATTGACTTTAGAATGATTTAAGAGGTTTTACCTTCATCATCTGATGGTTAATAATCCCATTAATCCATTTGATGGCTTTGGGTGATGAGACTCCGTCTCAGACATGTTGCTGTGGTCCGAAATGACGCATGCGCAGATGCAGAAGGCGGACCGATTTTTAGGGGCGGATCGTTCGGTCTGCTACACCGGCTTCCTCCCACTTCCAAAGATATGCAGGTTAGGTGAATTGGAAATTTTAAATTGACCTAAATTTTAAGTTGCCACAGTTACTTTGAAAAAGTAATCCAATTACTGATTACTCCTTGAAAAAGCAACTTAGATACTTTACTGCTTAGTCAATTGTAAAAGTAACTAAGTTAGATTACTAGTTACTTTTTAGTTACTTTCCCCAGCTGCTGACAACTCTCTGCCACCTCAGCATGACAATAATACCTGTTTTGCCAAAACTCATTTTATAGTCACCCTTTCTTGACTTCAATGAAAATAAATACTTGTTTTATAAAAAGTAAAATAAAGACATCTTTCTTTACCTCCTATTTAACTGTTGACAGCACTGTAACAGTAAAACTTGCAGTTTCTAACCTACATTGTTTATAAATGTAACTATATACTTACTATATTACGGACACTTCATTCTATTGCACTACAATACCTGTTAACTTGAATCCATTGACTCATTGGGTCAGTTGCACTAAACCATTTACTGCTGAATGTTGCACAAAACAGTGAATGTTGCACACTGATGCACTATTGTGTACATAGTTATACGAGGTCTATTAGAAAAGTATCCGACCTTATTTTTTTTTTTTTTTTAAACCATATGGATTTGAATCACGTGTGATTACATCAGCCAAGCTTGAACCCTTGTGGGCATGCAAGAGTTTTTTCACGCCTGTCGGTGACGTCATTCGCCTGTGAGCACGCCTTGTGGGAGGAGTGGTCCAGCCCCCTCGTCGGAATTCCTTTGTCTGAGAAGTTGCTGAGAGACTAGCGCTGTGCTTCATCAAAATTTTTTCAAAAACTGTGAGGCACATCCGAGTGGACACCATTCGACAAATTAAGCTGGTTTTTGGTGAAAATTTTAATGGCTGATGAGAGATTTTGGATTGTTTCTATCGCTGTAAGGACTTCCCACGGAGCGGGACGTCGCGCAGCGCTCCGAGGCGACGTCGTCATCCTGTTTCAAGCTGAAAACCTCCAAATTTAAGCCTCTGTTGACCCAGGACGTCATGAGAGAACAGAGAACTTTCAGAAGAGGTCGGAATCAGTAGTTTATCCAGACATTCCACTGTTAAAGAAGATTTTTTTTAATGAAAGACGTGCGGACGGATTGGCGCGTCGGCTCGCAGCCACCACAGGAAAAACACCTCCGTTGGAAGCCTTAAGGGCAAGTTGGAACATGCCCTGCTGTTAAACAATTTCTCAGATATTCACTAAACTGAAAGCCACCAAAAGCCGCCTGGATTTTACAAATGGTTATCAACACGGAGGTGTTTTTTCTGTGGCGGGCGCACAGAAATATATATATATATATATATATATATATATATATATATATATATATATATATATATATATATATATATATATATATATATATATATGCATCCAGTGGGGGCAGCAAAGTAAGAATTTTGTTGTACAGGGAAACGTGTTTCTTTACTGTGCATATAACATCTTTGAATCTTGAATTGCTTAAATTCTTTCTAACATTTTTCTAACATTTAAATTCTCTCTAAACATTTTACTTGTCAAAATTATTATTATTATTATAAGGAGTATTAGTAGTTGTAATAAAAAAGACTTCAAAACTGGACCTTTAATCTAGGGGTGTTGGGATGCCGCGCCCCTGGTTTGGCGTTTAAGCACAAAGAATGGATAACATTTGTTTATGCAGAAAACATGACCAGATTTACAGGTAAGAAAGTTTTATTTGTGTTTGCACATCATGTGGTCCTCAGAAAGAGTTTAGGTGCATTTGAGTGGAAAATAGTGTTAGTTGTTGACGCGTCGCGGTGGATCAACTGTTTTTAGCAAGTAGATACGGAGTGGCTCAGCTCAGAATTCTAAATAAAGGAGAAAAAAAAAACAGAAAAATGTCTTTGTAAAGCTCAATGCAGGTGTGCTGTTGTCACCGCACTTTAAGAGGTGAGGACGAGTCGTAGCTTCTGCAGAAAACCGCGGATGAAAAGCTCACAGCTCGCTTAAAGTGGGCAGTTCAGTCGAACCCCGACCCCTTGTCCACGGACCAAGTTTAATGCTTCTATCGACCCACAATGCAAAAATAATAGTAACGCACAGTGACTTGGAGAAGTA
This sequence comes from Thalassophryne amazonica, assembly GCF_902500255.1. Classification (NCBI taxonomy): domain Eukaryota; kingdom Metazoa; phylum Chordata; class Actinopteri; order Batrachoidiformes; family Batrachoididae; genus Thalassophryne; species Thalassophryne amazonica. Next base: position 150,241,703 of record NC_047103.1, on the reverse strand, counting down.
ACTTTAATGTGATTACTGATTTGGAAAGATTAACGCATTAGATTACTCGTTACTAAAAAAGTGGTTAGATTAGAGTAATGCGTTACTAAGTAACGCATTACTGGCATCACTGACTGTAGGTGTGCATGTAAATGTGTTTGTCTGTCTATATTTGGTCCTGTGATAGACTGGCTTCCTGTTCACAGTGTACTCCACCTCTCGCCCAATGACCGCAGGAACAGGTTCCATCTTCCCCATTACCCTTGATTGGAATATGCGGGTATGGAAAATCAGTGAATGCAAATAATCCTTAGTGTGGACCAGCCATTCCTGCACTTAAGAACATTAGGGCACACTTTGAAATGGGAAAATTGTCCGAGACCCACTCCTTTAATCACACGTTTCATTGACACATGAGACTGAGATGAGTTATTTCCATATGTACAGAGTTGGGTAAGAGTGCTTTGAAATGTAATCAGTTACTGAATACAAAATACAGTACGTTTGTGCTACTTTCAGTGTAATCTGAATACTTTCTAATTGCTTCAAAACCAATTCTGAAAATGATGCCCTTAATACTAAAAATTGACATAACCATAAATACTAATTTTTTTTATCTGATAAACTATAAATTAGAATATAAATGAAAACAAAGTAAGCTTTTAGAAAATGGAAGGATGTTTTGAGATATTTCTAATTTAATTAATAGTTTATCAAATTAAAAATGAATGAAATATTATTTTCAGTTAGTGCACTTGGTTTCAGTGTGGAAGGTTCCCGGCTCAAACCCCACCCCTGCTACATGTCTCCATGTAATTGTGGATTTGTGTCAGGAAAGGCAGCCAGCGTAAAACTTGTGCCCGATCAACATGCAGCGCCACCTCAGATGTGCTGTGGCGACCCCGAGTGAAAACAAGGGATGTATTTCAAAAGTATTCAGATTGCACTGTAAGTAATGCAAAGGTATTCTGATTGTATTGTAGTTTGTGTTCAGTAACTGATTACATTTCAATGTAATCCTACCCAACTGTGCATAGATATTATGTTATGCTAGGTCAGATAAATTAAAAATTCTGCAATTTAAATAACATGTCTTAATAATAATAGTGGTTGTTGTTGTTATTGTTGATTGGTTATTTATTGCCTTCATAACAAAATTGAAAATCAAAGATAAAAAATTGTAATTTTTTTTCTTAATGACCTGTTACAGCCCACTTGTAGGGCTGACTGTGGCTCCAGGTGGGCTGCAGCCCACACTTTGAAGCCACTATACGTATCTCATCAAATAACGCATTCAACTCCATATGTTTTCTTTGAGGTAAATTTGAGGAAATTTAAGAAAAGTCAGTTGTTTATATTACTCTGAGACATCCACATTTAAGTAAACTACACATCAATACAATGAACACCCCTTGCTCTTAATTTTTTTGTTAAAGTATACAATAAAATGGGTGGATTTTGACATCATAAACAAGTGTTATTTTTTCCATTAAAAGGTGAATGTAGCCTTTTTGCTTTATTTTGTTATACTTCTTTGATTCCACAGTAAAGAAAGAATTGCAAAAAAAATAAACTAGCACTAGCTCAAAAGTTAAAATATTAGACAAGAATGTTGGTAACAAAAGGGAAAACTTTGAGGTTGATTCGCCTCAACACCAACATTGAAGAAATTATTTCTTGAAACTAGGACCACATCTTACTGATGCCCATCTAGTACTTTTTGAGATATCTTGTCTACAGTCAGACATATACACAGGTTGGTAACGTAACCTTTGTATTCCTCTGTCAGATGGAACTTAATGAACTTCAGTTTTATGGCTATTGTAGTTCAGCAAGCAGACACCCACCTGAGCGCATATACTATGACACCTTTCTGACTGAAACAATTTAATTATCGCTAACTACATTTGCATGAAGGACTTGAAGATGACTGTATTAATTGCTACATTTGAACATGTGATCAAATGCGTGCGTTTACGTGCCCCACACAATAGAATTGGAACAGATGTGGTGCGTATCCTGAGCTTCTACAAGCCATGTCATGCACAACTTTTAAAATTTATTTTTAAACTTATTTGCTATGCACCTTCTCAGTTTTAATTTTTCTGCATAAATGCAACCAAAGAAAAAAAAACCTCTGCCAGCATCAGCAAAGACACATCCCACCCAGGCAACCACCTGTTTGACCTACTACCCTCCGGCCGATGGTATAAGCCAATCAAAACTAGGACAAACAGACTCAGGGACAGCTTTCTCCCCAGAGCGATCACTGCACTGAACAATAACAAATCACTCTAATCCGCACCTTTCAAGTTTCTTGTGCAATATCTGTAAACCATGTGCAATTTTCCCGTGCAGTATGATTCCACAGTTGTATATAATTCTCGTTTTACATTCTACTTGGTCCACATTTTTATTTTAGTTTATTTTACCTTATGTTTATATTAGTTGTACATACACTCTGAATAATTTACCGTTAAATTTCACTATCTTTATTTGGCTAAAAATTACTCGCACCACGGAAAGCACCTTTTTGGAGTTGCACTCAAATCTTGTTATGCAAATTACAATGACAATAAAGGGGATTCTGATATTTTGCCACCGTTACCCCAATATTATACAGTCTGAAATCTCACGCAAATAACCAATCAGATTTGCAGAAAAAATGTAATTGGATTAGAATAGCTATCACTGTTGATGTGGTAAGCAGACCTATAATTTTTGGCTATTTGGTGGGGGTCAGGTGCTGTGTGAGATGTTTTTTATTGGTTACATGATCCTTTGTTTGAGAGCACTACTCTAATTCAATAGCATCCATTCAGTACATGCAAGGATGTATGGTCTCAGTCTTTTGTTAAGCTCTGTCTATGATTTCATTTGTTAGTTAATTTAATTGCAGGCTTTTGTATTTTGACCACGTTGTCTTTTTCTGGGGATGTTCCAGTGCATCGGTGCTGGAGTGTTGAGGCACCAACATTTCACCTGGCAACAGGATGATTACTTTGAACAGATGGGTTGTCTGCCTGGGTAGTTATCCAGAACCCATAACTTTTTAAACTTACCCCTGTAGAAATGGGCTCGATCCGTTTGTACAAGGCATTTGCTATGCAACACCAAATTTTCACAGACCCAACATTTTGTATAGAAATTTGTTTCATTAGTCCAGTCACAATGGCATGAAAGGTCACAAAGAATGGGTAAAAAGCTGAAAATTGGTGTATGCTGTCCCCTCAGTCGCTTCGATAACATACAGAAAGTCCCTGTGTATCTTCAAAAATGACCTAATATTACTGGACTACATAACCTCTTGCATGAGTTCAGAAGGCACCAACCTTGACCTACTATTTCTGAGAAATAGTAGTAGAAATAGTTCTGTAAAAACAGCCCTTTGCCAAGTGTGATTATTCAACACTTGTTGCAAACACCTCGATAATTGGTACCTCTGCTCATCTCACCACTCTCTGCCATAAGCGCAGATGGTGCCAACCTTGACATGCGTCACCTGGACCAAATCAGATATAGCCCTTTGCCAAGCGATTGCTCAACACTAACTCCTCTCAGTCCCAAGAAATTTGGGATTAAAGTTCATTTCATAACGCTCTGATGTGATGTCAAGAGGGTGCTGACCTTGACCCACTTTCTTTGGGACAAATTAGGGAGGGTTTAAATTAAAGCCTGACCGATATATCGGCCGGCCGATATTATCGGCCAATATAAGCCCTTTTCAAAGTACTCACTGTCGGACGAAATTCTGCCGATAGAAAGCTGATAATTTCTCATAAACAGAACAGTTACTGAAATAATGTTTGTGTCTGCAATGTAAAATGTCCTTGCACCATTTGTCCAGTAGATGGAGCTCTGACTCCATTCAACTGAGAGCTGCTTACACCCCTGCTTAAATGTGTTCATCACCGGCCCCCATAGTTCGCCGTCACACTGCACTGATCGGCTGACAAAAGCATACAATTAAGTTTATAAGGATGTTGTTTGTAATAACTTTGCAATTACATTCACCCCACATTTCTCCCGTTTCAGTTCAGTTTGATTAACTCAGTTTATGTAGTAATGTGTCAAATGTGCTTCATTGCGTCGGTCACGCTTTTTATTAAGCCTACGTTGTGTAGACCTTATTTCTAGCATGAAAAACTTGTTTACTGCTAAGAGGTTGAAACATTCAGCTGATTGGCTGATTTATCGGCAAATCAGCCGATTTATCGATTATCTGCATTTTTTCATCCAAATATCGTTATCGACATCGGCCTCAAAAAATCCATATCGGTCGGGCTCTAGTTTAAATGTAAGTGCCTAAGTTCCTGTCCTTCCACAAGATGGAATTCAGTTGAAGCTTCTGGTCCTTAAAGACAGACCTCTTGTTTAAGTGTCTCAGTTCTTGGGTGGGGATTTATCAAATACAACAGTTCTAATGAAAGTACAGCTGTTGTAGAGGACGTGTTCAGCTAGTGTCTCAGCTTTCTAAAGGAACATGAGGTTCCAGATGAACATTACATAACCAGTGATCCTCTTAGCCGCTCTCACTGGTTTGGGCCGAGGCACTATCCCCAAGTAGACGGGGCTACTGCTGCTGCACAGTAGGACCAAACTCCACACCAGCATCTCCTCTTTCACCAGTGCATTATTCACAAGGTCTTGACAGAAAGTGGAGTATTTACCAGACTTATGACTAATGCCAGCTACTTTCCTAAACCTTGTGTCTGGTGTAGAAAAGCCCTTCATTTCTCAGCCACGCTAAATTTGTCTGAGCAACCAAGAACATACTTTCACTGTTGAGTGGATTTAAAGTCTGCTATCTTTAACTTTTATGTTAGAAATAATTTTTTACCTGTTTACAGCTCAGTGATTTCTCGTTGGGATCCGAGCATTATCATTCTGTTATGTCACCCAACCCCTATCCAGTCTGCTGAGTCATTCTTGGACTGGATCAAAGGCGCAGGACAATAATTTGCATAAACCCCTGCATTCGTGAGAGCCAGGGTTGAGAGAGAGAGAGAAGATAAAGAGAGGTGAGAAGGAAATAAAGCCAAACTGCTCAGGTGGCTATGATGGTTAAGGAGGAGGAACTGTTGACGTTTCACATATTTACTCTCATAGATTCCTTAAGTCTTTTCTCGGGTTAGAGTTAGGTTACGCTCAGGTTAAGCTCTAACCTATGCAGTCACACTTACACTTGAGAGCCTGTACAACACAGTTTACCACTCTGTCATGTGAGCTGCAGATTATGTGCTAGTATGTAACATTTGATGGTCCCAGACAAGCTTTCTGTTTCACTTATTTCATTCTGCGTTCCCCTCTTGTGATACGTTTTCGTCTGTGCTATGAATATCTCGGGAATAACAGTGATGTCACTGTCGTCGTGTATCACACATGCAGCATGTGGTTTCAGCCCCTCCCTTCAGCCTCTATTAATATATCCAGTGACATTATTTTCAGAGACGTTACTTCGAGTGGGTCTTATCCACAGTGGCTGGAGATGCTGCAAAGAAAGAGTAGCCGCCTCACGCACTCATCTGTTACATGGGCAGGGAGGGGACCTTTAAACATTGTGGTTTCAGTGACTAAATGCCACTTCCATCATACTAGGTCACCCACAGCTACCCAAAGTAAGCAAGCAGCCACCCCACCCAGCTAGTCTGGAAGAGGCGGAGCATTTTAATGGTTCCTGCAGATTGCCTGACCTTTAGAAAAACATGACAGAGAAACAAAATTAATGTAGTTTTTTACAGTGGAGTAATAATTATGTCATCATTGTAAATTTAATATATTTTTGTTTTGAGTGTTTGTCCTTTAAAAAAATTTGATTTGTGAAGATGTTATCTCAAGTTTTGGGAAACTGTGATGGCCTACTTTCAGGGGTATTTTGACATTTGATACACAGTGATTATCAGAATAATGAGCAGGGAAAAACTATACAAACAAGAGCAAACAGAGTTTTCTGATATCCGCCAGTCCAGATCCAGATCACCTCCAAAATGCAGTGGAGTCTTACTTGGCCTAATATGTAATCTGTCGTGCAAATTGGTGAGAATCCGTTAAGTAGTTTTGACATAATCCTTCAAAGCGTATATAAAGTGAAACTTGATCCAGAATCTGGATCGGGATCGCCTTGAAAATTTAATGGTGACTTCCATGCCCTAATATGTTTCTGTGGTGAAAATTTCATCAAAATCCATGCAATAGTTTTGATGTAATCCTGCTAAAAGACAGACAGACAGAAAAATAAACACTGATTTTATTATGTCCTTGGTGGACATAAAAATCAAAAATACAAATAATTGTGGGCAGCACGGTGGCTCAGTGGTTAGCATTGTTGCCTTACAGAAGGAAGGTTGTGGGATCGCTTCCCACCTGGTCCCTTATGTATGGAGTTTGCATGGGTTCCTTCTGTGTATTTTGGTGTCGCAGACCAAATGGTCCCCCAAAAATTCATCCCCACCCCCCGATGAAGCGGTTCACGGATTAACACCTCGTTTCTGCTTGAAACTGCACTCCAGTCATCATCTATTTCAGCGACAGATATCTGAAGCTTTTGTATAACAATTATTTCCATATAAATTGAGCATTATTTCATCATAAAAGGCTGCTGAGGTGATCAGAGCACCGTGGCTAAACGAGCTACTAGCTGATGCGTTTATGGCGTGTTGGACATTTCAAAGCATCACGGAATTTCGCCTAGTTTCTGCTTAAAACAGCCTTGTTTCTGTTTAAAATTGACTTTAGAATGATTTAAGAGGTTTTACCTTCATCATCTGATGGTTAATAATCCCATTAATCCATTTGATGGCTTTGGGTGATGAGACTCCGTCTCAGACATGTTGCTGTGGTCCGAAATGACGCATGCGCAGATGCAGAAGGCGGACCGATTTTTAGGGGCGGATCGTTCGGTCTGCTACACCGGCTTCCTCCCACTTCCAAAGATATGCAGGTTAGGTGAATTGGAAATTTTAAATTGACCTAAATTTTAAGTTGCCACAGTTACTTTGAAAAAGTAATCCAATTACTGATTACTCCTTGAAAAAGCAACTTAGATACTTTACTGCTTAGTCAATTGTAAAAGTAACTAAGTTAGATTACTAGTTACTTTTTAGTTACTTTCCCCAGCTGCTGACAACTCTCTGCCACCTCAGCATGACAATAATACCTGTTTTGCCAAAACTCATTTTATAGTCACCCTTTCTTGACTTCAATGAAAATAAATACTTGTTTTATAAAAAGTAAAATAAAGACATCTTTCTTTACCTCCTATTTAACTGTTGACAGCACTGTAACAGTAAAACTTGCAGTTTCTAACCTACATTGTTTATAAATGTAACTATATACTTACTATATTACGGACACTTCATTCTATTGCACTACAATACCTGTTAACTTGAATCCATTGACTCATTGGGTCAGTTGCACTAAACCATTTACTGCTGAATGTTGCACAAAACAGTGAATGTTGCACACTGATGCACTATTGTGTACATAGTTATACGAGGTCTATTAGAAAAGTATCCGACCTTATTTTTTTTTTTTTTTTAAACCATATGGATTTGAATCACGTGTGATTACATCAGCCAAGCTTGAACCCTTGTGGGCATGCAAGAGTTTTTTCACGCCTGTCGGTGACGTCATTCGCCTGTGAGCACGCCTTGTGGGAGGAGTGGTCCAGCCCCCTCGTCGGAATTCCTTTGTCTGAGAAGTTGCTGAGAGACTAGCGCTGTGCTTCATCAAAATTTTTTCAAAAACTGTGAGGCACATCCGAGTGGACACCATTCGACAAATTAAGCTGGTTTTTGGTGAAAATTTTAATGGCTGATGAGAGATTTTGGATTGTTTCTATCGCTGTAAGGACTTCCCACGGAGCGGGACGTCGCGCAGCGCTCCGAGGCGACGTCGTCATCCTGTTTCAAGCTGAAAACCTCCAAATTTAAGCCTCTGTTGACCCAGGACGTCATGAGAGAACAGAGAACTTTCAGAAGAGGTCGGAATCAGTAGTTTATCCAGACATTCCACTGTTAAAGAAGATTTTTTTTAATGAAAGACGTGCGGACGGATTGGCGCGTCGGCTCGCAGCCACCACAGGAAAAACACCTCCGTTGGAAGCCTTAAGGGCAAGTTGGAACATGCCCTGCTGTTAAACAATTTCTCAGATATTCACTAAACTGAAAGCCACCAAAAGCCGCCTGGATTTTACAAATGGTTATCAACACGGAGGTGTTTTTTCTGTGGCGGGCGCACAGAAATATATATATATATATATATATATATATATATATATATATATATATATATATATATATATATATATATATATATATATATGCATCCAGTGGGGGCAGCAAAGTAAGAATTTTGTTGTACAGGGAAACGTGTTTCTTTACTGTGCATATAACATCTTTGAATCTTGAATTGCTTAAATTCTTTCTAACATTTTTCTAACATTTAAATTCTCTCTAAACATTTTACTTGTCAAAATTATTATTATTATTATAAGGAGTATTAGTAGTTGTAATAAAAAAGACTTCAAAACTGGACCTTTAATCTAGGGGTGTTGGGATGCCGCGCCCCTGGTTTGGCGTTTAAGCACAAAGAATGGATAACATTTGTTTATGCAGAAAACATGACCAGATTTACAGGTAAGAAAGTTTTATTTGTGTTTGCACATCATGTGGTCCTCAGAAAGAGTTTAGGTGCATTTGAGTGGAAAATAGTGTTAGTTGTTGACGCGTCGCGGTGGATCAACTGTTTTTAGCAAGTAGATACGGAGTGGCTCAGCTCAGAATTCTAAATAAAGGAGAAAAAAAAAACAGAAAAATGTCTTTGTAAAGCTCAATGCAGGTGTGCTGTTGTCACCGCACTTTAAGAGGTGAGGACGAGTCGTAGCTTCTGCAGAAAACCGCGGATGAAAAGCTCACAGCTCGCTTAAAGTGGGCAGTTCAGTCGAACCCCGACCCCTTGTCCACGGACCAAGTTTAATGCTTCTATCGACCCACAATGCAAAAATAATAGTAACGCACAGTGACTTGGAGAAGTAACTTTAATGTGATTACTGATTTGGAAAGATTAACGCATTAGATTACTCGTTACTAAAAAAGTGGTTAGATTAGAGTAATGCGTTACTAAGTAACGCATTACTGGCATCACTGACTGTAGGTGTGCATGTAAATGTGTTTGTCTGTCTATATTTGGTCCTGTGATAGACTGGCTTCCTGTTCACAGTGTACTCCACCTCTCGCCCAATGACCGCAGGAACAGGTTCCATCTTCCCCATTACCCTTGATTGGAATATGCGGGTATGGAAAATCAGTGAATGCAAATAATCCTTAGTGTGGACCAGCCATTCCTGCACTTAAGAACATTAGGGCACACTTTGAAATGGGAAAATTGTCCGAGACCCACTCCTTTAATCACACGTTTCATTGACACATGAGACTGAGATGAGTTATTTCCATATGTACAGAGTTGGGTAAGAGTGCTTTGAAATGTAATCAGTTACTGAATACAAAATACAGTACGTTTGTGCTACTTTCAGTGTAATCTGAATACTTTCTAATTGCTTCAAAACCAATTCTGAAAATGATGCCCTTAATACTAAAAATTGACATAACCATAAATACTAATTTTTTTTATCTGATAAACTATAAATTAGAATATAAATGAAAACAAAGTAAGCTTTTAGAAAATGGAAGGATGTTTTGAGATATTTCTAATTTAATTAATAGTTTATCAAATTAAAAATGAATGAAATATTATTTTCAGTTAGTGCACTTGGTTTCAGTGTGGAAGGTTCCCGGCTCAAACCCCACCCCTGCTACATGTCTCCATGTAATTGTGGATTTGTGTCAGGAAAGGCAGCCAGCGTAAAACTTGTGCCCGATCAACATGCAGCGCCACCTCAGATGTGCTGTGGCGACCCCGAGTGAAAACAAGGGATGTATTTCAAAAGTATTCAGATTGCACTGTAAGTAATGCAAAGGTATTCTGATTGTATTGTAGTTTGTGTTCAGTAACTGATTACATTTCAATGTAATCCTACCCAACTGTGCATAGATATTATGTTATGCTAGGTCAGATAAATTAAAAATTCTGCAATTTAAATAACATGTCTTAATAATAATAGTGGTTGTTGTTGTTATTGTTGATTGGTTATTTATTGCCTTCATAACAAAATTGAAAATCAAAGATAAAAAATTGTAATTTTTTTTCTTAATGACCTGTTACAGCCCACTTGTAGGGCTGACTGTGGCTCCAGGTGGGCTGCAGCCCACACTTTGAAGCCACTATACGTATCTCATCAAATAACGCATTCAACTCCATATGTTTTCTTTGAGGTAAATTTGAGGAAATTTAAGAAAAGTCAGTTGTTTATATTACTCTGAGACATCCACATTTAAGTAAACTACACATCAATACAATGAACACCCCTTGCTCTTAATTTTTTTGTTAAAGTATACAATAAAATGGGTGGATTTTGACATCATAAACAAGTGTTATTTTTTCCATTAAAAGGTGAATGTAGCCTTTTTGCTTTATTTTGTTATACTTCTTTGATTCCACAGTAAAGAAAGAATTGCAAAAAAAATAAACTAGCACTAGCTCAAAAGTTAAAATATTAGACAAGAATGTTGGTAACAAAAGGGAAAACTTTGAGGTTGATTCGCCTCAACACCAACATTGAAGAAATTATTTCTTGAAACTAGGACCACATCTTACTGATGCCCATCTAGTACTTTTTGAGATATCTTGTCTACAGTCAGACATATACACAGGTTGGTAACGTAACCTTTGTATTCCTCTGTCAGATGGAACTTAATGAACTTCAGTTTTATGGCTATTGTAGTTCAGCAAGCAGACACCCACCTGAGCGCATATACTATGACACCTTTCTGACTGAAACAATTTAATTATCGCTAACTACATTTGCATGAAGGACTTGAAGATGACTGTATTAATTGCTACATTTGAACATGTGATCAAATGCGTGCGTTTACGTGCCCCACACAATAGAATTGGAACAGATGTGGTGCGTATCCTGAGCTTCTACAAGCCATGTCATGCACAACTTTTAAAATTTATTTTTAAACTTATTTGCTATGCACCTTCTCAGTTTTAATTTTTCTGCATAAATGCAACCAAAGAAAAAAAAACTTTTCCTTAATGCAATCGGTAGTAGGAGGAGAGAAGCACAGTGCTCTTTCATCATACCTTCTGTTCTTCCATTTCCCCATTTCTCTCAAAGGAGTGTGTGGATAAGGGATTATGACCTAAAATGGAAGAAAACCTTATGTATGACCTGCCAGTCATTTATGAAGTTGTGCCATTTAATAGATCAAACTGAGGAACTCTGCAAAATACAGTGAGAAGGTGCACTGATGCAGAGAGACAGCGCACAGAGAGTGCGTGTGAGACACAATGTGCACATAATCGCTGTGGAAAAAGTCTAAAAATGTTGAAAACAATCCAGTGCAAAGTTTTTCTGGCTAGTATTTTTCCTACCAAAGATCTTTGTCACAGTTTACACTTTGAAGACATGTCTGGTGTCTTCTTTTCTGCTCTCTTGGTTATTATACTCTGAGTATATTCATCAGTGATATTTTGTGTTCACAGCTTACCTTTTTATTGTATCTAGTAGCGACTTCTCCCCCGTGTTGTCTTTCTCCTTGCACTCTTGTTCCGATATGCCTGTGCCTTGTGTACTTTCATTGACTTTACTTCGTGTTCACGAGTACTCAGGCATTCAGTTTGACTTGCGCTCCCATTTACTCTTTAAGTTATTCACTATATAGTCATACACAGCCCTAACTCCATCCCCGCTTTCTTGCATTATTTCTCTGATTTTTATTTTTATTTATTTATTTATTTATTTATTTTTAAATTCTCTGACCTATGCTGCCTGCTCGTGTTCTTTGAACCAAGCCAGCCGATTCCTGAGCTATCTGCCTGGTATGTTTGATAAATGTATCAACACTTTGTCTGTTTATTTGGATCATCCATTTGCTGCTGCCCTTGTGGACACTGTTACTGATTGGGTGTACCAAATTTCCACCTTTGTCCATGACAACTCTTCCCACCTGCATCCACACAGACACTGTTGCTGAACAGACTGTTTGGCACAGTTCCATCGGCTGTAAATAAAGACTTAGTTAACTTTTCATCAATGTGGTTCTCATCTCACAGGTTCTCGGTTGTACTTGATCCCTTACAATCCACACCACCTTTTTCATTCCAGATGAAATGTTGGTCTTGCAACTATTTCATTCTGATTGCATGAGGTATTTTTTCTTCTTAGGATTTGCAACTGTTCTGATGATTAGTGCGGCATATAACCATCAGGCCAACATAGGAATTGCATCATTCTTTGACTGGGCCAATTTTGAGATTGAGTTGTATTGATCCGTATCGCTGGCTACTGTGTTACAAAGGTCTGTTTAAGTAGATGCTTAGGAATGTGATGATCTCAGCAAATACCCTAAAAAATTATGTAAACAAACAGGAAGCCCATGTGGTCCTCATGACACAAGCTGATTCTTAGATGGACTAATTAGGTTTAACACTAAGTCGAGCTGAGTGGTTCACAACCCGCTTACAGGTGGACTTTGTCCTTGCTCAGACATCTATAATTGTTCAAATAAATTAATTTGAGGAGGAAAAAGTTGTCATTACCCCACAGCAAGAGATTGCAATTGTATAAGTGTCACAACCCAAAAGGTTTAGGAATTGTTGGTCTAGATCGTGTGTGTGTGTTTGTGTGTGTGCTCGGCCAGTGAGGGAGGCCAAGCATAAACTGAGTCCGGGTGTGTCCCTCCCTGCCACAGGCCAAGCCTTCAATGGGCATCTGTGCACTGAGGCTGACGCCTAAAAGGGAACATTCTTTCAGATACATGGACACGAGCGCATTCACTTCTGTAACACACACACACACACACACACACACACACACACACACACACACACACACACACACACACACACACACACACACACACACACTCAGTCACTGCCACTATGAGCTTGGTCATTTGAGAGGAAAGCTGCTGTCTTAAATCATCCTCATCTGATTTTTCTGCTTGGAAAATCCACATGCCTATTTGCACAATAGTGTATTTATGCTCAAGCTAGAGAAGAGTGTAATCCACCGGCAAAAACAAACGGTCTTTTGTGGCTATGACCGGTGATTCATGCAGTTAAGGTGACACAAGGAAACCATGTTCTGCCACGAGAATATACTCACACGTGGCTGCTGCTGACTTCCTTCACATATGTTGCCCCCCCCCATCCCACGAAAATAAAAGGGGGATAAAGTGCATGGTCACTAGATTGATTACTTCAGTCGGAATTTTGCAGAGCACTCACTTCCTGCTTGGTTCTGGCAGGTTCCTACTCTGACACGCAGACAGAAGCAGTCAGCTTCTCAGTTCCCATCCCATCTCAGAGCCACATGGCACTGCTGTCCTAAAAAGAAAAAATAACTTTTTCTCCCGAGTACTCATGTTTTTACTAAAGTTTTATCATAATAACTACCGTGTTGTCCATGGTGATCCATGGGTTCGAGATTGGGTAGTGCTTATAACATAAGTAGCTGACATTTTTCAAGGGTGGTAATAAATTTAGCAATAAGTTGGAACGGCGTGTGAGTCCAGAATGTTTTTAGAACCTTAGACCTCAACAATTTTCAGAAGAGGAACTCAGCCCTTTTATTTCTTGTTAATTAGTAATTTCTTAATGTCAATTTTACTGTCTTAATGTATTTTTTAATTAAGGTTCTTGTCATCACATGCACACTATTATTATATTTTATTATTAATTGTATTTTCTCATTTGATTTTTAAATGGGCCACAATTGAAATAAGTTTTTTCACTTTCCTGTGTTTCCATGTATTTACAATTACATTATGTACTTACATTGAACACACACAGTCACACTTTTAATATAAAGGTGATTTGCCACCCATTCTGCTAGAATGGCGTGTTAGTCCAGAATGTAATTAGCAACGTTCGCTAATATCCGTAGTTTCTCCAAAAAATACTAGTCCTGTCATTGTTCCATTTTGGCACCGTTCATCTTTCACCCAAAATATATAACCATACCAAACGACAAATGTCAGCTATCCCCAGTCACACGCACAGAGCTTTTTGTTATTTCTGCATTCTGCTGCAAGCAGGTGCTTTTCATTTTGACACATACACAATCAGAGACTGTGGCGGAAATCATCAAAAGCAATACTCTTTTCACTCATGGTAACAGCAACATGACACTTAACTAAACTGACTAAACCAATTGAACTACAAAACACTATATATTAGTAACACTAACAGCACTGTTAAACTAGCATGAACTGCAGTAACAACATTTAAAACCCCAAAACCGTGAACTCCCATGGTGCATTGCAGCACAATGTCCATTGTTTACTGGTTAGCTAAAATTAGTAATTTTTCAAAACATTTTAGGCCAGTCAACTTTCCGTTTTTGCAGTGTTCATACTTGACCCAAAATGCATGAGCATACCAGACAGCAAATGCCAGCTGTCCCCGGATTCTGCATGATTGAAGCTATACTCACGCATGCACACAGAGACCATTTGGCTATTATGATATAGACAAGTAAGTTGCCCCTAAGGGCAAGGGACACAACTATAAGTTGATAGAAATGCACGATATTTTATTTATTTATTTATCTATTTTTTTGGGGGGGGGGGGGCAGGCAGGGCTTTGACCTCCCTTTATTAATGTTTAAATATTTCAGTTTTGAGTGTTTTACAGTTCTTGAATTTTAGGACACTGTAATCTTTGCTTTATGGACTGGAAGGGCAGCAATTTCTCTTCACAGGCACAACTTACAGTTGTGAATAACATAATAGTAAAGTGCAGAACGTAACTACAGAACAACATTAAACAAAAATCCCCACATCCCAAAATAAAACTGAAATTAAAACCACAAAACAATTAAAATGTACAGTCAGCAAGAATAATTAAAATAAGGTAAAACTAATGGTAGGCAATACAGAAAGGCAGATGTTTTCTTCTGACCTTAATTTAATTTTTTAAGTACGCTGCATTAGTAAAGGGCGCCCAGCTAGCTGGGTCTGCATCTTCGTGCATCTCAAACATTTTACATGTATTTAAAGTATCGCCCATGTCCTTAATTTTGCACTCTCTGACTGCCACTCCTTAAAGCACATATTCATCAGTCTGCCATTATATTTCTTCTCTCTGTCTGTTTTAATGGGCAGTGACATCATGTAAGACTCAGATTAGGTCAAAAGTTTTTTCCTTTACAATTTGAATTATATTAGTTCTGGACTTTAGAAGTCAATGCTCATGTTGTAAAAACAAATGACTTTTTTTTTCTTCTCCACCACACCCCTAGTGCATCAAGTGTATTATACCAAGGTAGGAATCACCCTCCCCTGCGAAGATGAGTGCTGGATTTCCAACTACTGTATATTCTTCTGAATTATTTCAAACACTTGCTTTTCAGCCTTGACTAGAAATGGAAAAATGTCCTACCTTTTGTAAAGTGCAAGCGATCTCATTAGTTTCAAATGACCATATCCTCCTGTGGCTTTTTTTTTTTTTGTCTTTTGCTGCCTTGCAGAGTGTCATTGCCCACAGTGTGATCTTTCTTGCATGACCTGTTCTTCTTGACCGTGTTTCTCTATTCTTCCAGACTCTTCATTGTAGTACAGAAGATGGTCTTTATAATATTGAGCCTCCACCTACTCTTTGACCTGATTCACTTTCACATGTGGCTTCCTGGTCTTTGTCAGAGAGCAGTTTTACAGTCCAATCCAAATACATGACCAAATTCAAGTCCAAATCCAATACAGCAAAGTGTACTTAAGAAATAATTTTTACAGGCAAACAGCACACGTTGTTAGCCAAATTATGCTATAGAGAAGTTAATTCCTTTCATAATCCCCGAGTTTTTCAGAAGTTGAAAATTAATTTTGTTGTCTTATGTATGCCCTGTGCATTGTGGGAATTTGTTGTTTAGTTCCTTGCACATTTGAGCTGCATCTGTTGAAAACTGCAGAAACTTGGAACACACTGGAAACTGTAAGGACACCATACAAGTGGGATTTGCCCACTGTGTGGACACAACACACTGCAAGTTCTATGTAAGGAAAACTTCAAGAAATCTTAGTCTGTGGCCAATATGTATGGCATGTTTGTGTGCAGCTTTGTCAGAGTTAGTCCACTTTTTTAGAGTTAAATTACGACTCATACACTATGAACGATTGGTACTTCCAGGCACACATCACTTTCCCCTCCTTATAATCCAGTAAAGGCAAAGATAATTCTTCTGAGCCTAATTAAATTGCTTTGATTTAAAATCTGCCATTTAGCGATGCGAAGTACCGAATAGAGTTTTTAGTGACCTAAAAATCCAAGGATCTGTCATTGACTGCTTCAGTGGACCTTCAAAACCACACTGAAATCAAACTGCTACTCTAAAATGAAAAATCTGATGACTGTTGTTTTGGTAAATTGCTCTTATCGCCCTCTTACTCCTCTTTAAATCTGGATTACCATGCCTACCCTCCAGATGGCTGAAATTTCTTGTAAAAGTATTTGTTGGGGGCACTTACCAGAATCAGATCACTCCTCTTTGTGGCTCCTGCTTTGTCCCACCGTGCAGATCTATAGTGTAACCTATAAAACCATATTTTTGTATATGTGTGATTCACCTTCTATACAATATTAAGCCATTGCAAATTTTTGGGTTGAAGCAGAATTTAAATGCCTTATTGTTTTGTGGAAAATTCTGTGGAGAGTGTGCAGGACTTGCACATATGCTCTTCACATTCCCGTGTTTGTCTTTTAAACATCTCCACAGCAGTGTTTGAGGTTTGGACTACAGACTCCCCTATTTTGGTATCACTGTGTCCACCTTTCTTTTGACTCGTCAGAGTTTACAATGGAAATCTACTATGGCTGAGATGTCTTAGCAAGGCCAGCCTTCCTCTGTGGCTCATATTGCCATCCCTTACGTCCTTTGGTGTTGCTCCAGGAATTTATGAAATGTTGATCAGCCAGCTGTAGAGCTTTCTCCTGGGAATGCAACCCGACCCGTTTTGTTCTACAGGTGCTTGTTGCATGTAATGCTAATCACAATACTCCAGCTCTTGAATGTCTGAAATGCAGCAGGAGCTGTATTTTTTAAATATATATTAGTATAGTGTACATATTTCATATTTAAACATTTTTTGTGGTATATAAGATGTCTTGTTTCTTTTGTGGTGTGCAGTAGCTCTGCGAGGGAACCCCCAATTTCGTTATACCCCCAAATACAATGACAATAAAGAATATTCTATGTTTAGAATTGTCTTAGAATGTACAGCTGATCTGAAAAGCTCTGCCTTTGTAGGCTTACTGGCCAGAATTGTGTGGCTTTAGACAATAGCATATATTCTTAAGTTTTGCGAAAGTGTGACCATGTACCCTGTTAAGTGTAGTGTGGCTGAATACAGAGATAGATAGATGAGCCTGTCCCATTCAGTTTATTAACACAACAAACAATGTTTCAAGTTTAGTGCACATAAACAATGTCAAATGTATATGTGTTGTCTTAATTCTGATGTGTGCCATTATTACTGTAAACAAGTAATAATTGTGGATTAATTGCTGTTTGTCTGTGGAATGTGAGTGTGGCAATCTCGTTGTTGTAATGACAATGATAATAAAGCTATCATCCATCCATCCATCCATCCATCCACAATAACTGAAAAAGTGCCATCATCTTATGAGTCACCATATTAAAAGGATAAACTAATCAACACCTGAACTTTGATGCACCCGCTCGAGAGAGAGAGAGAGAGAGAGAGCGAGAGAGAGAGAGAAAGTGAGAGAGGCAGGTAGAGCAAGAGGGAGAGAGACTAGTTCCGTACATTAATAAATCAGAGAAATAAACCATAATTTTCTGATTGTTTCAATCAGTCAATCAACAACTTTATTAATCCCACAAGGGACAATTTCATTTGAGCAGTCTGTTGTATTGTAAAACTCAAATAATATTCACCTAGCTATGTGGGAAGGATTTTGTATTAACATACCCGAAGCAGATACTTCATTCTCTTTCTGTCACTCTCAACATATGTGTAGTTTTCAAGTTGCATGTAGCTTGTAAAAAGCTTACTAGTTTCTTTCTGATGGCCACTGAAGGTCACTGCTGCTTGAATGATGAATAGCATCAAATTGCAGGTATTCCCCACAAGCTCTCACCCACTTTTATTAGTTTTGATTAGTAAAAGTCACTAACCATATTCTCCTGTGTCTCTTTCTCTCTCCATATCATTGTTTTCAGCGGGATCCAGACTATTTGAAGCTGTGGCTAGAGATTTTCATCTGCTCCTATGAGCGATGCCTGGATGTGGACTTTGAAAAGCTCCCTTCAAGGTAACTTGTAGTAATCTGCCATCAAACTTGACAACTTACATCCCATGTTTATAATAAATGCATTGGTGAAATTAAAGTTGTAATCCTCAAACATCTCATAAATGGTCAATATGTCAACTGTTCTCTTGTCAAGTCAAGTCTGGAAGCATGTGCTAAGTGTCTTACCACATCCACCGCATTACGGAACAGTCAGTCTTGGTTGGCAACAACCAAGGCAGAGAACCAGTCCACCATTTAACTGTGGCAGCTAGGACAAACGTGGGTGTTTCAGTGACCATCTACAGCTGTTGGGGTCCTCTACATTGACACAACTGTATGCTGAATCATGCCCAGAGATGTGAATCCCCAGGGCAAACTGTCATAGCTAATGGCCCTTCACAATGCAGGTGATACTCCTCATCTGAGCCTCCTTAAGTAAGTGTTCATTTAACACAAAGTCATTGGATTCTCCAAAGACATTTAAGACCAAAGTCAGCCACTTGGCACCTTAGGAGAATAGTTACCGTTCAGATCTCACAATGACGTAGTAATACAGGAAGTACGAGGACCATAAAGACTCCTGCAAAGATATCGGCGTCACCAAGCAGCCTCTGTATAGTGACCTTACGAGTCCATACGTTCTTCCCAGGCATCTCCTGATTTCAAAGGCCAAGGACCCAGAGACATGTACTATGCCACTGCCAAGATAAGTGAATGTCTCTACGAATTCAACACTTTCACCACACTCGGATACACTTCTTATGACCAAGTCCAGGAATTCACTACAAGTCTGGATCTTGTTCTTGATCCAGAACAGTCGCAAACCCAGACTCTCACAGTCCTCACTCAGATACTCAAGTGTTCCATCCAGGATATTCATTTTTTCCACAAAGCTTGCAGCATCATCCTCCAAGTCAAGGCATGTAAACTTTTCCTCACCAACAAAGACTAAACTGCTGGTTTCCACAAGCCTACCCAACACCTAATCCAGCGGTGTGGGAACCAGAACACATCCCAGGAAAATGTCAGGTTTCACTGGTAAAAATCCAGAGTTTCAGCCCCCACTCTGGACAGTCCTCACAGTACCTTTTTGGGGATATATATTTGCATTTTTATCAGCAGTATCTATTTCCTCATTCAGCCACGGCAGTGCATCCTCCATTGTTGTTTATCCAGAACAAGCTGAAAGTATAAAATGCAACAAAACTCCCACATGATAAACTCTTGTTCTTAAAATGGGAACCATAATGTAATGACATGAAATCACCATTTACTTTTAAGAGTACCACAGTGTGGTTTTCTTCTTTACAGCACTGTGAATGGGCTGGCAGCTGTTTCATCATTTATGGTGGTAGCCTGACCGCACACCGTGCAGTCGTTTAAAGCTGAATCCAGAAGCATCCACACCAAATGCCTTTTGCAAAATGGTTACATTTTAATATGGTTGAAAGTCTGTTTTGTTGTGACATGTTAACATGCCTGTTGTGCTTAAAGGCAGGTTGTGCATAGCCTTTTAGACCATGCAGTATTCAGTAAATCAATGTTATATCGCTACATGCACCAATTATGAACATCAAATAAAACTTCACTAAGTCAGACAGTCCAACATTTCACAACAGTATCATATTAAATCCAGGAATTCCATTCTACCCTTTTGCTTTGACTTTTCACCACTTCGTCACCTGATTTCTATTAGTCTCCTTCCTTCATCCTCCTCTCATCCCTCTTTATTTGCCTTTTTTCATTGCTCTTTCTATTTGGCCCTCCTATCCCCCTTTGCAGCTGCTACATCTGTCCTTTCGCACTGACACATAACATGGATTTGGCTCCGCCGTCTCTCTCATGAGCAGCGCACATACCGTTTCTTCCTGCCAATGAATGTCTGACTGCAGGCGAGGGTCAGGCATTTGTGTGTGAATGAATGAACCCATGGAATGTATGGAGTGCTACTTTCAGAATGCTTGCTCTGTGCGTATCGTGACAGTGGCAGATCCCCCGATCTGCTGCCCAAAGGTGTGATTAAAATATGGGAAAGGTCTTCCATAAATAAATGCTGATTGATGTATGCTGCTGCATGCAGAATAACAAGATCTTTAAAGTAAGTGCTTAAAATGAGAATTGTGTAATAAAAATTATGTTTAAATAGAAATACTTGGTTTTTCTAATAATGTTTTTTAGCTTTCTGGTTTGTAACAAATCTGATATGTGATCTGAACCGATTGCCATGGTATGATATGGGAAATTATCAGACTGGAAATCAGCCAATCAGAGCACGTGTAGCTTTGTAGCCGTGTATGCAGGACATTAGGTAGTTCAAGTGCCTCCTGTTTTGATTGTTGTGTTTTTGTGTCTGTAGGCCAGAGGAGCTTCCCCCGGTGCTGAACCTCCTCCCAGACAACATCCTGCAGGTTTTGCGCCATCAGCTTCTGCAGTGCGTCCAGAAAGCCACTGACGGCCTCGAACCTGAGCAGCAAAACTTAGCGCTCTTGCTTCTCAAGTTCCTCATCATCATCTGCAGGTCAGATATTTTAAAAAGGTCTCTTTGTCTATAATTGCTCTACCGGTAAGTAGAAAAGGCCTTGTGATATATTCCCCACTGTTTTTTATTGTTATGGCTGTAACGTGTTGTATTTTTTGATATGCTTGGTTTAGATTTTACCTCAGCCAAGTCAGTGAATAATCTGGTGATCTGTCCTTGTGCTTGTGTGTGATTGGATGTTTTTAAAGGAACCTGTCCAACGTGGAGGAGATCGGCACATGCTCTTACATCAATCACATCATCACCATGACAACGCTCTATATTCAGCAGGTCTAACTCCTCCTACTTTCTCTGCCTTCTAATAATGTTCTTTAGACTGCATGTACAATGTACAGTTTTTGAAAAAATGCCGTCTACTCCTGAAGTAATGATGATGAAATTATATCGGTAATAGGGGCACTAGGCCAGTGAGAACCCTTGCTTGGCCAGAAATATTTTTCCAATAATGTGAAAATAATGCCTCTTCTGCTGGGATAGGCTCCAGCTACCAGTGACCCTTAATTAGCTTAAGCAGGTATAGAAAATAGATGGAAGATGATACAGAAGAAATAATAAGTATCACCAAGTAGCCATTAATTTGGAAATGAATTGACATTTCGGCACATCAGCAGGCTGAGTCGTGGAAGTTTACCAAAAACTAAATGTAACTATATAAAGTTGAGAACTTCAGATGTTATTATTAAGTAAGAATGAATCTGAATATGATATGTTCATAACAAATGTGAATATCTGTTTGTTGATACAGTTGAAGAGTAAGACAAAGGAGAAAGAACTTGCAGACCAGAGCCAGGCTGAGGAGTTTGTCTGTCACGCATTGGCTTTCTGCGAAAGTCTCTACGACCCTTACCACAACTGGAGGCATCGAACCTGCGGGTAGCAACATCCACCCACTTACCTTAGCATTGCCTGAGAATAATAAGATGACAGGGAGGCTACATTGTCATTTGTCAGCAGTCATGGCACCTGGATGTTGTACCCTAAGCCCAATTGATTTTTGCTGGTTCAAGTCCACCTGTATCCATTCTCCATGTAATGTGGAGTTGCGTCTGAAAGGACATCCAGGATAAAATTTGTGCCCAGTCCCAGTGTGGATCTGTACTGGATCTGTTGTGGCTGCTCTGTATAACCAGGGGCAGCTGAAAGACCAAAAAAAAAAAAAGAAAATCATCTACGAAGTGGAAATGAGGTACTAGTCCTAATCATCGTGAATCATCTGAATATGATATGTTCATAACAAATGTGAATATCTCTTTGAGATTCCACCGGTTTAACCTGGTAAGAAACTAAACTAGGCTTAGACAACCCAGCAGTGTTTGAAACATCCTGTTGTGGTTGCAAAACTTATTCAGATTTCAGGTTTGAATTTTAGAATTGTTTAAAATGCTTTTAGCTTAAATACAATAAACTATTCATCTTGCTTGTAATCGTGCAGGGATGTACTTGTATGTACCATAACTTTATTGTTATTATTAGTAGTAGTATTTTATGATTTTGTCTTTTATTCCCCTCAGGGAGCAGCTGGGTACAGTGGAGAGAAGCAGACAGAAGTACAAAGCAGCTCCTCTCACCGTTGAATTTGTTCCATTTTTTTACCGTAAGCCTTTTTTTTTTTTTTTTTTTTTTTTTTTTTTGGTTTGGACCTAAATTGAAATGCTATCAATTAGACAGGTTTAAACAGGACAGACCTCAACATCCTTCGCTTCAACATTTATATACTTTGTGTGTGTGTGTGTGTGTGTGTGTGTGTGTGTGTGTGTGTGTGTGTGTGTGTGTGTGTGTGTGTGTGTGTGTGTGTGTGTGTGTGTGTGTGTGTGTGTGTGTGTGTGTGTGTGTGTGTGTTTTAGCCTCCCCCACCAAGTTGAAGGAGTCTGCTGTAATGGTCGTGTTTGTTTGTCTGGTGGTGGATGCACTCAGTGTCATGTCTTCTCACAACACAGTTCATGTCAAAGTCAAATTGGAAGTCATTGCTTTTAATGAGGCCTTCAAAACAAAAAGCGGTTTAATTCAAACTTTGTGAAAAAACAGAGGACACTCCTCTCCCCAATTAATTAATTTTGTTAAAGGCCAAGGTCATATCAGAGGCCACTGTCTACAGCAATATCTTCAAAAGGCAAAGAGAATTTTCAATCAAATTTGGTGAACAATTACAATTGGCAGTAATATACTGTAAAGGTCAAAGGTTAAAGTCAAATCGGATGCCATTGTCTAATATGCAAATAATGAATGATTTCTGTTTGTGCAATGGAAAGAGTATTTGCACAAGTTGAAAGAAGGAACATTCCACTCAGTGAGGCACATCCCATCTTTCAATGAATGAAAATATTCTTTCCATTCCATTACATTCATAATTTGTTTTATATGACACCTAAATAGATCTGGGTCATTTGATATTTTACTTTAAATTAGACTGGTGTTTCTTCTCAGAGCTGGAAGCAATCAAACAGCCATCTGTGGCTGACCAGCAGTCCATTCTACCAGAAAACAACTTGCAGACATTTTACTGAGCTTAGCCAGAGCTGCTAAGGAGCTCAGCAGTATATGTGGAAACACAAGTCTGCTTTCCTCAGTCCAACAAAAAAGTGCTTCTACAAACGCTGAAAGATGTCCAAGCGAAAATTGTGGCTGTTGGATTTAGCTTCCTCGCATCATGGAAGCAGTTTTATAAAAAGCTAATGGAGGCATTCAATAGAGTGAAAGATATGGGACAAAAATGCATGGTAAATAGTACTAAAATGCATGGTACATGACATCACTCACACAATGGGACAAATAATGAATGTCATATGACATGTAGCTCATCACTCGAATGGCAAGGATCTGTTTAGGTGTCATGTAAAATACATTACTGACCATGTCTCATGAACTAGATGAGGCAGTTGTCTGAACACGCAACGTCTTTTATACGTGGCTTAACTGAGTGCTTCTCATGTTTTAGCAAGATTACAGGACTTAGTTTGTACAAAGATATTTTTCATTTCCTACCTGTATGAGTAGCCTATTAACAGTGAATGAGAAGGCTCTTGTCTCCTCCAGCTTGTATCCAATGAACTCCTGTTCCACCCCCTCCATCTTTCCTCTCTAGGACCAGTGAATCCACTCTTTGTATCTTCTATTTGCCAGGCGCTCAGATTAGCTGATAGTGAATGGGGTCTGTACAACAGTGATAATGATGCCAGTGGCTGTTTTGAACAAATACTCTATTCTGTGCTCTGTTTATGTGGCTGCTGTGGTTTGACACCAGAGATGACGCTCAAGGGCAAACCTGACATCGTGTGTGTGTGTGTGTGTGTGTGTGTGTGTGTGTGTGTGTGTGTGTAGTCGTTTGTTCATGCTTTAAATGTTGAAATGTTCCTAGTTTAAATCACTTACTTTTAAGAGGTGGGAATGGAATGGTTGTCTGTCTGGATGGTTGCCATCCATGACCCCAGAGGGCTCTTCAGTGTGATGGATTCAGCGACGTACAGCACCAGTGCATGCTTCCAGAGCTGACCCTGGCTATGCTTTGCTCTCAGCCCAAATAAATGATGAATTATTTTAAGCAGTTTCGATAGTTTTACTTATTTTAATCTTCTGGTGCAACATTCAGTCATATTTTATTGTTCTGTTGTCTGCTGGTGTATATTATTGTTGCGTTGTTGATTGTGCACTTTGGCACACTGGTAATTTGGAGATATATCAATGCAGTTTGACATTATGTGTCGTATGCAAAGTATTAAAGTATGTAGCTATCGTGCAGGAAGACTTTAGATACAGAACCACAGATATTGTTTTTCTCTTTTTTGGAGGGGGGGGGGGGGGGGTATAGGTGTTGCAATACTCACAAAAGCCTCTCACCAAAAATGGTCAAGTATTTTGTATTACTGTAATTTTAGCATTATCGTTGACATGCCACAATAATGGTTACAGTGCATCCAGAAAGTATTCACAATGCTTCACTTTTTATTCATTTTATGTTACAGCTTTATTTCAAAATAGATGAAATTCAGTTTTCCCTCAAAATTCTACACACAATACCCCATAATGACAATGTGAAAGTGTTTTTTGTTTTGATTGTATGTTGCAAATACAATGAGGAAAATAAGTATTTGAACACCCTGCGATTTTGCAAGTTCTCCCACTTAGAAATCATGGAGGGGTCTGAAATTTTCATCTTAGGTGTATGTCCACTATGAGAGACACAATCTAAAAAAGAAAAAAAAAATCCAGAAATCACAATGTGTGATTTTTTTTTTTTTCTTTTTTCTTTTTTTTTTTTATAATTTATTTGTATGTTACTGCTGCAAATAAGTATTTGAACACCTACCATCCAGCAAGAATTCTGGCTCTCACAGACCTGTTAATTTTTCTTTAAGAAGCCCTCTTATTCTGCACTCTTTACTTGTATTAATTGCACCTGTTTGAACTTGTTACCTGTATAAAAGACACCTGTTCACACACTCAATCAATCACACTCCAACCTGTCCACCATAGCCAAGACCAAAGAGCTGTCTAAGGACACCAGGGACAAAACTGTAGACCTGCATAAGGCTGGGATGGACAACAGGACAACAGGCAAG
Organism: Thalassophryne amazonica; assembly: GCF_902500255.1. Lineage (NCBI taxonomy): Eukaryota > Metazoa > Chordata > Actinopteri > Batrachoidiformes > Batrachoididae > Thalassophryne > Thalassophryne amazonica. Next base: position 150,216,254 of record NC_047103.1, on the reverse strand, counting down.
CAGCTTGTAGAAGACAACAACTGTTATGATTATTTATTAGAAAGTGGAAGAAACACAAGATGACTGTCAATCTCCCTCGGTCTAGGATTCCATGCAAGATCTCACTTTGTGGGGTAAGGATGATTCTGAGAAAGCTCAGAACTACACAGGAGGACCTGGTCAATGACCTGAAGAGAGCTGGGACCACAGTCACAAAGATTACATTAGTAACACATGATGCTGTCATGGTTTAAAATCCTGCAGGGCAGCAAGGTCCCCCTGCTCAAGCCAGTACATGTCCAGGCCCGTTTGAAGTTCACCAGTGACCATCTGGATGATCCAGAGGAGGTATGGGAGAAGGTCATGTGGTCAGATGAGACCAGAATAGAGCTTTTTGGACTCACCTCCACTTACCATGTTTAGAGGATGAGAACAACCCCAAGAAAACCATCCCAACCGTGAAGCATGGGGGTGGAAACATCATACTCTGGGGGTGCTCTTCTGCAAAGTTGACAGGACGACTGCACCGTATTAAAGGGAGGATGGATGGGGTCATGTATTGTGAGATTTTGGCAAACAACCTCCTTCCCTCAGTAAGAGTATTGAAGATGGGTCATGGCTGGGTCTTCCAGCATGACAATGACCCCAAACACACAGCCAGAGCAACTAAGGAGGAGCTCCGTATCAAGCATTTCAAGGTCCTGGAGTGGCCTGGCCAGTCTCCAGACCTGAACTCAATAGAAAATCTTTGGAGGGAGCTGAAACTCCAAACCTGAAAGATTTGGAGAAGATCTGTGTGGAGGAGTGAACCAAAATCCCTGCTGCAGTGTGTGATAACCTGGTGAAAAACTACAGGAAACGTTTGACCTCTGTAATTGCAAACAAAGGCTACTGTACCAAATATTAACATTGATTTTCACAGGTGTTCAAATACTTATTTGCAGCAGTAACATACAAATAAATTATTGAAAAATCATACATTGTGATTTCCGGATATATATATATATTTTTTTAGATTATGTCTCTCACAGTGGACATGCACATAAGATGAAAATTTCAGACCCCTCCATGATTTCTACGTGGGAGAACTTGCAAAATCGCAGGGTGTTCAAATACTTATTTTCCTAACTGTATATATTGCAAATATAAGTAAGTATTCACAGCCTTTGCCATGATGCTCAAAATTGAGCTCAGGTGCATCCTGTTTCCACTGATCATCCTTGAGATCTTTCTACAGCTTAATTGGAGTCCACCTGGGGTAAATTCAGTTGATTGGACATGATTTGTAAAGTCACACAATTTGTAAAGTCACACATGTCTACATTTAAGGTCCCACAGTTGACAGTGCATGTCAGAGCATAAACCAAACATGAAGTCAAAGGAATTGCCTGTAGACTTCTAAGACTGGGTTGTCTTGAGGCACAAATCTGGAGAAGTGTACAGAAGGTCCCAATGAGCACCACAAATGGAAGAAGTTTGGATCCACCAGGACTCTTCCTAGAGCTGGCTGCCTCTCTAAACTGAGCGATCGGGGAAGAAGGGCCTTAGTGAGGGAAGTGACCAAGAGCCGGGATGACGCACTGTCTGAGCTCAAGCATGTGGAGAGAGGAGAACCTTCCAGAAGGACAACCATCTCTGCAGCAATCTAGAGCATGACACGGGAGTGGATTTTCACCCACGTCCCATCCTGCTCCCAGAAAAAAAATCCCATCCTGTCCCAGTCCTGGACTGGAGTAAAAAAAATAAATCCCATCCCGTCCCACTCCTGTAAAGATGACTCCCAATCCCATCCCGCTCCCACTCAAAATCAGTCCCACTCCCGTATGTCTCGCGCCATGATGATCAATCAGGGACTGAATAAGTAGTGACGTGGAGATGTCTGGAGTTTGACTGAAGATGTGAACATGTCCTGTATCTGGTAGCAGCCTGTGAGCAGGACTTATGTCTCTTTTGTCCTTTATTTCACAATTATGACAGAGTTTTTGGAGCGAGCAGCAGCACCACAGCAAGCAGCGGAGTTTCTTTTTCTTTTTATGGTACGTGCGCACGCAAGCGAATGGAGATTATTTTACTTATTAACTACACAGATGTATAATAAAACAAATGGTGACTGGTTTCTAAACACAATTATGACAGAGTTTTTTGGTGGAAGAGCGAGCTGCAGCAAGCAGCGGAGTTTTTTTTTTTTTTTTTTATTGATTACATGTGCGCACATGAACGGCACAGTTGGTCCTCAAGTTGGGTCCTGCAGAGGTGGAAGGACCACTGAAAGCAGGCGTCATCCAGACTCAGCTCCTGCAGCAAATAATGATACTCTCTGTATTGGGAGCTGTCCACAACAACTCGCTCCGTGTGATCAAGGTCCGTCATGTTAACTTGACTGACAACCGGAGCCGGCGAGCGGAATGGAAGCTCCTCCTATTTGATGACGCACCGGGGCGAATTTTCGCAGCAAAAGCAGAGCGACACACCGGCGAAGGAGGCACGTCCGTCGCCACGCGACCCCCGCGAATTTGTAGCGTCTGACTGCGCCCGGTGTGAACGTGGCATTAAATAGATGAAAATCATCTATTTTTGGCATTCCCGCTCCCGTTCATTTTTATTCCCGTCCCATCCCAATCACGGGATTGATAAAATTTTGACTCGATTCACGTGACCCACGGGAATTCCCGAAAAATGTCATCCTCTACAGCAATCCACCAATCACGCCTGTATGGTAGAGTGGCCAGACGGAAGCCACTCCTTAGTAAACGGCACATGGCAGCCTGCCTGGCGTTTGCTAAAAGGCACCTGAAGGACTCTCAGACCATGAGAAACAGAATTCTCTGGTCTGATGAGACAAAGATTGAAATCTTTGGCGTGAATGCCAGGCATCATGTTTAGAGGAAACCAAGCTCCATCCCTACAATGAAGCATGGTGGTGGCAGCATCATGTTGTGGGGATGTTTTTCAGCGGCAGGAACTGGGAGACTAGTCAGGATGGAGGGTAAGATGAATGCAGCAAAGTACAGAGACATCCTGGATGAAAACCTGATCCAGAGCGCTCTTGACCTCAGACTGGGGCGATAGTTCCTCTTTCAGCAGGACAACAACCCTAAGCAAACAGCCAAGATATCACAAGTGTCTTCAGGACAACTCTGTGAATGAGTGGCCCAGCCAGAACCCAGACCTGAATCCGATTTGGACATCTCTGTAGAGATCTGAAAATGGCTGTGCACCGACGCTCCCCATCCAACCTGATGGCACTTGTGAGGTGCTGCAAAGAGGAATGGGCAAAACTGCCCAAAGATAGGTGCACCAAGCTTGTGGCATCATATTCAAGAAGACTTGAGGCTGTAATTGCTGCCAAAGGTGCATCAACAAAGTATTGAGCAAAGGGTGTGAATACTTACGTACATGTGATTTCTTTTTTTTTTTTTTTTTCTAAGTTTGCAAAAAAAATCCTTTTTCATGTTGTCATTATGGGGTGTTGTGAGTACAGTTTTACGGGGAAAAATGAGTTTACTCAATTTTGGAATAAGGCTGTAACATAACAAAATGTCAAAAAAGTGAAGCTTTCGAATACTTTCCAGCACTGTGATTCTTGTTTTTTGATGCATTATTTATTTCTCCCATTTTAAAACATTTTTATGAACAATGAATCCTCCAGTTTTTTGTTTTTTTTTTGTGGGGGGGGGGGGGGGGGGTGCAGTTTATCATTTTGCAATCAAATCTGTCTGGAGAAGGCAGTTCTCAGAATGTGAGTGACTGTACAAAAGGGAGACTTGTGAGGGAAGCCACCAACACACCCATCTGAAGGAGTTATAGGCTTTGTGAGACTGTGCACAGTGCGTCTTTTGACTGTTGCACCGCTAGTCATGATAACATGGACAGAGAAGGAATTTGTTACAAGAGAACAGGTCCGAGGGACCCAGGTCTCGTGTTCAATACCAGGTTAGACATGCTTTCCCATTCAGTTGAATGGGAAAGCATGTCTAATCTTTTAACTGGTATTGTACCTTCAAGCTGGTATTGTACCTGCAAGCTGTAGCTGAAGTTTCACATCTTCATTTTGAGAAAAAATAGCATAATAGCATAGCAAAATGACTAATCTAGCCTGATAATACACCATATCGTGACTGAATCTTCTGTTAAAATAAGTTGTTGTAAAACGATATTTATGAAGGAGGCAGACACCTCGGAGCCAATACGTCATGTAGCGTCTGTCCAGTCTGACATGTTGACAGGTAGTTAATGGATGACTGAGACCATTGTGACCCAGAGCTGCCACAGTCTTCTCAGTGTTTGTGTATTAAGGTCTTATTTTATCTAATTTGCAGATTTGTGTGTATCTGTCATTTGGTACAGAAAAGATAAAAATGCTGTATATGTGTTATATTTGTGCTGAAACAGATGGAAAATTCATAAATTTGCTCTCTGCTGTAGGCTCATTTATGGCTTTGCGAAGGCCAATTTATACCTACAGATTCGACTGATGTCCTTGTGTACGTGTGTGCTCTCCTTCTAGAGTGTTTCCAAGAGAGTGAGCACCTGAAAAACAGTCTGAAATGTTGCCTGCTGCACCTTTTTGGAGCGATAGTGGCTGGAGGCCAGGTAAGCCAGGCAAGTTACAGGTTTGATTCCGTTGTTCACATGTGCCAATGTCCATTCCAAGTTCGCGCCCTGTTCATTCATTCCAGTCAAAGCTGTTCACACAATAAATAAACCTATAGAGACTTTTGGATTTTTGGTCAATTTTTGCTTCTTATCTCTGAAAATCTACCTGAGTCAAAGCATTGATCTGAAAGCTACCACTGCAAGACCACATCACTGTAAATGTGTTAGCATTTCATCATTAAGGATGACATCATAACAACTGATGTGATGATGTCATCGTTAGCATTGTTCTTCCACCAGATGTTGTGGTTAAGCTTATTTAAGAGGTTGGTCAATGCCAGTGAAATACTTCACAAAGGATCCTTATCCTTTTTTATCTTGTGACATCTGTACTCCATTGGGTAATTTGTAGTGCGTGGTTCCTTTTGAGTTGCTTCCTCATGAGCAGTTGTGAAATTTGCACAACATGCTGGCAAAACTGCCTAGTTCAAAAATAATGAAGCAACAGTGTGACATAACCATCAAAATTTAAAAGTGGTCTTTTTTGTGAAATGTTATCGTTTTACATATGGTTATATATCAGAGTTTCAGTATTTCTATTGGTCTTGCTTCAGTCATTGCTAGAAATTATCAGTGCATATATACTATAATGTGCTAGAGCGTAACGCTTGTGACAACAGTTGGAGGTATCTTCTTTAGTCTGCAGAAGCCTGAAACAGACATTCTGTCCATTAGTTCCTGGTATTATTGAACAAGTAATATAATTATTCTATTGAAGCAGAGTAGGAGATATAGCTAAGGTGTTGACACAAATAAATCAAGGACTTATTCTCAGCGTTACGCTTGGAACAGTTTTACCTTGCTTTAGAAACATGTTTTTTCTAGGAAATGACATTTCTACCTTTACAAAAATGTATTACTGTGTGTTCGTATGAAGCACAAACTGACAAAATACAAGGTTATTTCTTTAACATTCAACTTTAAATGATAATGCTAAAATATCAATGTCACACAAAATTGATGAAAAAAGTGCTGTTTTGGGGGTAAATTTCCTGCATATCTCTGGAACCGTGCAGAATTTTTCCATGAAATTTTCAGTACCTGTCAGAGACTATAGGCAACTCAGATAAAACTGGATGGTGCTAAATAAAATAATGGCTTGTTCATGACAAATGCAATGCATATCAGCAGTTAGGCTTCATTATTTTTGAACTAGGCCTTATCGCCCATTCACATTGCTGGTTTCTTGTTGATTGCATTTAAGGTCCCATATTTTCCAGACTACATGTCACACCAGAGTATTGGTTGCATCTGTAGAAAAATGCATCATGATCATTTATTTGAAATATGGTGATACTGGTTTATGCAACAAGAAGCAAAAGGAATTTAATCAGCGCGTTATTTGCTGTATTTATAATGCAAACATTGCATTAATGAGCAAAAGCTAGCATGCTAATGTTATTGTACAAGATACAAAATACTCAAGAGTAAACAGTTTCTTGTCACCACTAAATGTCAATGCAGGGTTAAACATGCACTTTTAAATCAATAGATGTAAATAGACTTTTTAAAATAATGATGCATTTTTAAAGCTTTACAGTTCACTATACCTTGTTGTTTCCATGTTGTGGGTCTAGCTTTCCCACAAAGTGCAAACAAGTCAAGTGCTGAGTAGTATGAAGGTTAAGAGCATCGTCTTTCAGTTTGAGAACATGTTTTATTAGTTTCACTCATTCTCTAAGACCCAGCACATCCTCCTCATTTAGATCTTGTTGTTTTACATTGGCTGGCATCCAGCTTAATATTGTATTACCGCCACCTTCTGCTCCAGAGTGTGGATCAGATAATAACTCATTCAGATCAGTATACAGGAGCAGCTTGTCACGCATGTAGGCAGTAGATAATAATGCAGTATTTTTTTTTTAACATATCTTAAAAATATAAGCCACAGGACCACTCAAACAAATAAAAAAACAACCAAAACCATGACTTATAGTCTGGAAAGTACTGTATAGAGAAACTCTCTGGACTTTAAATGAAATGGCAAAAGGGAATATTCCAGCAGAGCTTTTCACTCGTGGTGACACAGATATGATATCCAAAGGTACTGCTGAATTCTGTGAAAAAAGAATGGGATGAATTTCACCATTTCTGATCGGAACAAATTCTTTGCAGCCCAGAAAAATTGCAAAGCATGCGACAGTCGAACACAGGGAGGTATTAACAAGAAGCAGACCACAGAAAGAAATAAGTAGGTCCTTCCCCCCTTGTTGAATGAGTATCAACTACAGAATCTGAGGAGCAAAATATCACTGATTCAACTCTTCTTAAGGTCTTTAAGCTCTCCTTCATCATCCTTTGTCAAACATGACAGAATCTATTTTGGTCTTCCACTATTTCAAAGCAAATGGACAAAACATTGTCATGGTATTTTTTTTAGGTTTGCAGACCTTATAGCGACGAGTGCTGGGATGACTAATGAAAATCATTAGTCGACTCCTTGGTTACCCTTACACTTGAAACACACTAACTACCTGGTTGTACATGCATTGATTCTTACATGCTTGACTGCTGCAGCTGACGTGTATGTATTTCCACATCCGCTGTCTTTGATAATCGCTTTTTCCTACACTTTGTAGTTTCTGTAACTGTTTGAGTGATTTTTTCTTCTTCTTCTTCTTCTTTTAAACAGGATGCGACCCGTTTGGGCTTGTGTGTGTGTGTGTCCCCGCTTTATTTATTTATTTATTTATTTTACTGGCTGTATAAACACATATAGACTAGCAATCATCTTTCCATTTAATAGATTATTTTATGATCCAGATCCTGTGCATCCTAGAGCTCTGTGTGAATTTAGTTGAGTTGTATTTGGAAAAGTGATCAGCAGAAAAGCAACCTCTTATAACCAGATAGTAGTCACTACTTTTTAATCACTAAAATGGCTTAAAAAACTGTATTCGGCAACATCTGCTGTATATTCATTTTGTGAATTGTTTTGTAATTTGTGTCGGTAGCATGGCCCAAGCAGAGGGTCACCCCTTTGAGTCTGGTCTGCTTGAGGTTTCTTCCTCAGAGGGAGTTTTTCCTTACTACTGTTGCCTCTGTGCTTCCTCTGGGGGTTGGTAAGGTTAGACCTTACATGTGTGAAGTGAGGCAACTTTGTTGTGATTTGGCACTATATAAATTAAATAAATTGAAATCTTTATATTTTTCATTCAGTATTTTAGCATTTCAGAGGGTTATCTAGAGGAGGTGTGGCACCTGTGATAAACTTCTGCTGTGCCCTGATGTTGTCTATACTTCAGGAGGTTTGTTTACATTGTGCCCTGAACCGGAACTCTGCTGAAACCAACCTCTCGTGAGTCATGGACTGCGAGACGGTGTGAGATTCACAACTGCGAAACACCAAATTGCTGTGACTTCTTTCCCACTCATAGAAATTCCAGTAAAAGTTGTTAATTACTTAATGTTGCCAGGATGATGTCAAACTGAATTTTTCTGTCTATTTTAGCTGCATGAAAAATAAACACTGGGTCTGTTTTCATGGCAGCCATGATACACTTCTGTGATGCTTCTGTCATGCAGGTGGTCTGCAAGGTCTAATTTGTTAAATGAAAATCAGCATGCAACACAAACCCAGCATAAAACAAGCCGTGTGTTTTAAGCCTTTTAGCCTTGTTGGCTAGCCAATCACTAATCTTTACAATAAATTAATATCAAATCTAAGCAGTGAAACTCTTTTTCTGACGTGGGTCGCAGTGGCAGAAGCCTAAACAGCTCACCCCACACTTTCCTATCCATGGCCAAGTGCTCAAAGTCTTCCTGGAGGATCTAAAGGTGTTCCCAAACCAGCTGGGAGATATGGTCCTTAGTCTTCCCCGGGACATTCACTTAGTCACTCTTTTGTACATTCATTTTCTGCTGTTTATCCAGTTCCAGATCACGGTAGCAACAGGGTAAGCAGCTTGGCTAAAGCAGCTAAATTGACTTAAAAAAAAAACATAAACAATACACTATAGAATAACCTATTGAAAATATCATTATTACACAGTGAACTACATATATTCTCAATGGATTCCTTATTCTACAGCTCCGGGTTCATTTCTGGAAAGTGACTTTTGTTTCCTCAAACCTGTGTGACAGCCTTTCAGTCTCTTTCCTAGAAACTGAAATAGTTACTTATTCTATGCAACAGATTTGTTGGAAACAAACAGCCTGTCCATACATTGAAACCTAATTTCATTAGATGGTGCAGCTTCTCCATGGCTGGACAGGACATTCAGGCACTGTGATCTTTTTGGGAAGCGCTCCAATAAAAATTTTAATCCATAATGTAGGGTATCAGTTAAAGCTCACAAACCCAGAACATAACACCACTCTTGAAGTCACTCTTGAGTCTTGAAATTTTTGGGCCACACAAGCAGTCAGCGGGAAAATTTTTTTAAAAGTGCCCAGGGGCAATTTTTTTTCACTGAGTCAGCAATTTTTAGAGCAGTGGGCGGATTCGTAAAACAGTAAATCCAATAACTATGGCCTAACCTTGCTTTGTTGTTCCTTGGCAGAGGAACGCTGTACTTGCCATCTCCCCGGCCACCATGGAAGTGTTGATGCGGGTGCTGGCTGACTGCTCTATGGGTAGCTGCTCTTCAGATGAGAGTGAGGACTGGGACAGTGAGGCCCCCGATCGTAAGGCATTGTTAACGTTGGGCTGCCTTCGGGAAGTGGTGCAGCGCCTCCTAGCCTCCAGCTCTGACCAGCGGCAAGTGGAAATTGCCTCAGTGTTAGAAAACTACTTCAAGCTGCTCAACTCGGATCCTGCAGCTGCAGTCGCTGCCAAGCAACAACAGCAGCAGCAGCAGGCCAAGGGTCGAGCACCGTCACTGGGTCGACATTGGGAGAGTCGATTTGTGGCGCTGCAAGTACACATGCTAGGTAGGGGTGATATACGTGTATTGCTAATTATTTATTCAATTAATTTTACATTGACTGGAGTAAGTACTGAAGGTCAAGCAGTCGTCGTGCATTTCTGTCTCTTGGATTTGTCATTCTCTGTCTGTCTCTGTTCATCTTTTCTTGTTCCTGTCAGACACTATCAGGGACATGTTCCTGTGTTCAGACAGGCCAGTTCTACAAGCCATCTTCCTCAACAGTAACTGTTTTGAACACCTGACACGACTGCTGCAGAACAGCAAGGTAACGGCCCTGGTGTTCTGATCTGAAATGACTCAGACACGGTATGCTGAGTGCGAGTGTGTCATTCCTATGTTTGGTAAATGTGAGCCAACTGAAAACACTGAATAAAAATCAGCTTCATGTCTAATTTATCAGTTGCACTTTATCACATCCTGCGTGATACCAGAGGATTTTCAGGTTGTGTCAAGTCTTGCTTTTCCCTGTTGCAGTACATTTGCTCAGCTAACGTTTTTATGTACATAGGAGTTTATGTTTATTGTGTCAGTGCTTGATAAAATGGTTCAGTTATTACAGTTACAGTTGACTTTAACAGCTGGTATTTGATTCTAAAGTAGGTCAGTTACTGTAGTTTGGATGTATTTAGTCCAGAGTTGATGTAATCCTTAATTATTTTGTGCGTCAAACTTTTTTTTTTTTTTTTTTTTTTTGTGCTTCAGTTACAGTGGGAGCGCATTGTACACAAATTGCATGCGAGCCTCTCCACAGTAATGCTGAATCACCAACATACTGAACACTACAGAGCACCTTGTCTTTTAACCTCTCATCCTCTCCTCCACTGACAGCCTCCCCTGCACTGCCTGTTTTTCTTGCTCTTTGACTTTCTGTGTCTGTCAACAGCACCCTCCCCACATGCTCTGTTGACTTGTTGCTTGTTGTGTGTGTATGTCAGCTGGTTAACACTAGGTGCACGGCGGCAGACAAGGACCAGAAAGATATAACCAACAACAGGTTACTGACAGGAGAGGCGGATGCTCAGGTACCGCCAAGAAAGCTTCACTACATCCTACACCACCTTCCTCCCCACCCTTTGTGCTCACCCTATAAAACCACATGAGCCACTGCCCACCAACTTCATTTCATTAGAGTCACATGGGCACTCCACAGCAAGACACACTGGTATACACCAGACAAGCATTTGTAATTGGATTGCACCAGTCTCTCAGAACCTTACAGAAGCTGTACGTAATGAGTCCTCAATGCACGTAGTTGTCATAGCCTGTCCTAGTCTGAGATCTGTCAGATTACCTCCTGTTGTGTGTGACTTACTATTTATTTAATGCTTTATTTATTCAACGCAACAGTAATTTTCCAGAACAAAGTGCTACCAATTTTGCCAGTTTTACAGTTTTCATATTATAACATTAAAGCATTACATTAATGCTACTGCAGGCATTGGTGTCCTCATTCGTGATCTACTCATTGTTTGTTGTTGTAGGTTTTACATATTAGTCGAATAGTGTGCATGTTTTGCAAATTATAGTGTTGTGAGCAAGACACTAAAATCTTTAAAATGTTCTGGCTTCATTGTGGGGAAGTATGGCTCATTTCAGTTGTAAATCATTTTGGATAAAAGCATCTGACAGCTGTGTAAATGTGGATATGTAGGGTGTGTTTTAAGTCTGCATTTTTAAATCAAGTCTGTTGCAAAGGATCTGTACTTTACAAGCAGTGGTGTGTGATGACAGTCTCAATTTCCCACTCAAACTGAAGCAAAACGTCCTAACGTCAAGCAACCCAGTCCAGTCCAGTCGAAGATTCAAGCTTCTCTACTATGGAAACCACCAGGAGTAGGGGAAAAACTACAGAGGATCTTCAGACAGCACAAAATCCCAGTTTACTTTAAACCAGTCAACACCTTGAGACAGAAATTAGTTCACCCGAAGGACAGGATCCCTAGTTACAAACAGAGCAATGTAGTGTATCATATCAGATGTCAGGAAAACTGTAATGAACACTACATAGGTGAGACGAAGCAACTTTTACACAAGAGGCTATACCAGCACCGCAGAGAGGTCGCCAGTGGACCTCAGTCTGCAGTTCATCTCCACCTGAAAGTCACTAACCATACGTTTGAGGACAAGGAAGTTAAAATCTTAGCCAGTAATGGTTTGAGAGAGGTGTCAAGGAAGCATTCTTTGTAAAACAGTTGAAACCCAGCCTTAACCGCGGAGCAGGTCTCAGACATGCTTTGTCCCCAGTTTACAATGTGGTACTCAGGTCAAAGCAGTTTCAGTCTTTTGTTCGTGGTAATGAGTCATTCACGTCATCAGGAGAGAGTCGTCAAGGGAGCCATCAGGGGAGGCTTCCGTCCTGTCATTAGGAGAGTGCTAACTAGAGCACAATAGGTGCTAATTAAAGCTATTGTTTAGTCACTAGCCTATAGCAGTCAGCCTCTCGGTAGGTGGGGTCTGGTGAGGTTAAAAAACTCCAGCTTTTGTTGGCTTCTGGTTTATTCTTCTCTACAAAAGTCAAGACAGAAGTCAGACTACCAGAGCAAGAATTTTAGCTGAGGAAGCTTCTGTGATTTGAAGCAAAACGTCCTCACGTCAAGCAATCCAGTCCAGTCGAAGATTCAAGCTTCTCTACTATGGAAACCACCTGGACAACTGAGAGCCTCCACAGAAACATTGCGACCGATTGTGGGCATGAGGCCCTGGCACTGGTACGTAAGCTGGAAAGGACTGCTAAAAAGATAGCTAACTTCAGAAACCACTTAAGATTTAACCTAAGATGCAAACAAAACAATGTTATTCCCAAATGCATGAAGCAAAAGGCACTAGAAGCAGGCCACACAGCAGAAAAGATCCAGCACAGTTACCTTAGGAGGATTTTGGGTCTTAGAATTAGAAGGCTTCATTTTAAAATATTAGACCTCCAAAATAATCTTGGTAGTCTTTACAAAAGGTTAGAAACCTTAGTGGAGGAAGAGGCCCATAATAAGATCACAAAGTTCATAGTTAAAATTCAAATGGCTGAGCATTTAAAAAGTAAGGAGCGGCAAATCAGGAAGTTTCACAACCTTTTAATGCAGAAAAGGCGTACTTTCAGGGGGAGTAGTTTTAAAGATACACCCAGACAAATTAGTGACAACAGGGAAAATTGGGTAAAGAATCTGTCCGACAGGGTTCTTACACAGACAGAAAAGGATGTGCTTACCAAAGGACTAAATTTCTCAGTGACCCCTAAACATATACCGACAGTAGATTACATCACTGCAGTAGAGTCAGCCATTAAACATAACAGTTTGTCAGAGTCAGAAGCTGGGGACCTCCGACTAAGAGTCACAGCAGCGCTTAACAGTGCTAAGCCTCCTACGTCCAACATCACAGGAGAAGAACAGAAAGCTTTGGCAGCACTGCAGAAGGACCAAAGCATCCTTATCCTGCCAGCAGATAAAGGCAGATGCACGGTGGTCCTGAACACATCGGACTACGAGGCCAAGGTCAGCAACTTGCTCAATGACTCCAGTACATACGAACGTCTGAAGAGAGACCCCACGAGTGGCTATAAGAAGAAAATCATTAGCTGCCTCCAAAACCTGGAGAAAGAGGGACTCATGGACAGGCAGACATACTACAGACTGTACCCGGGGGACGCCACTCCTTGCATCTATGGACTGCCCAAAATCCACAAACAGGACGTGCCACTCAGGCCTATTGTATGTAGCACAGATTCCATCACATACAGTTTGGCCAAGCACCTCAAGTGGATTTTGGCTCCTCTAGTGGGTAACTCAGACCACCATGTGGAGAACACACAAGATTTTGTGAACAAAATCAAGGACCTGCAGCTGGAGGCAGATGAAACTATGGTGTCATTTGATGTGACTTCGTTGTTCACCTGCATCCCCACCGCTGAGGCCATCTCAGCTGTGAGGCAGAGACTGCTGGAAGATGTGTCTCTACCTGAAAGGACCAAACTCACACCAGACCACATCTGCCAACTCTTGGAGATCTGTCTTAACACCACGTATTTCCTGTTTAGGGGGAATTAATACAGGCAGATCCATGGTTGTGCGATGGGGTCTCCGGTATCCCCCATTGTGGCCAATCTGTACATGGAGCGAGTGGAGAAGATAACCTTGACGTCGTTCACGGGCATCTCTCCCAGTCACTGGTTCAGATATGTCGATGACACATGGGTTAAAATCAAGCAACAGGAGGTCGAGGACTTTACAGAACACATCAATTCGGTGGACTCTAATATCAAGTTCACACGTGAGGATGCCAGAAACAACCATTTAGCCTTCTTGGACTGTGATGTTATGATTGGAGAGAACAGGCAGCTCCAGACAGAGGTTTACAGAAAACCCACTCACACTGACCAATATCTGCTCTTTGGCTCAAACCACCCCCTTGAACACAAGCTCGGGGTGATCAGGACTCTTCAACACAGAGCCCTACAGGTGCCCACAACTGCAGAGGGAAGGGCTAAAGAGCAACAACTTATACGGAAAGCCCTCACAGTATGTGGGTACCCACATTGCTCCCTGGACAAAGTGCAGAAGTCCCAGAAAACAAAGAGACCAGATAGACAGGAGACGGAGACAAGAAGAAGAGTGTCGAAAAACTACAGAGGATCTTCAGACAGCACAAAATCCCAGTTTACTTTAAACCAGTCAACACCTTGAGACAGAAATTAGTTCACCCTAAGGACAGGATCCCTAGTTACAAACAGAGCAATGTAGTGTATCATATCAGATGTCAGGAAAACTGTAATGAACACTACATAGGTGAGACGAAGCAACTTTTACACAAGAGGCTATACCAGCACCGCAGAGAGGTCGCCAGTGGACCTCAGTCTGCAGTTCATCTCCACCTGAAAGTCACTAACCATACGTTTGAGGACAAGGAAGTTAAAATCTTAGCCAGTAATGGTTTGAGAGAGGTGTCAAGGAAGCATTCTTTGTAAAACAGTTGAAACCCAGCCTTAACCGCGGAGCGGGTCTCAGACATGCTTTGTCCCCTGTTTACAATGTTGTACTCAGGTCAAAGCAGTTTCAGTCTTTTGTTCGTGGTAATGAGTCATTCACCTCATCAGGAGAGAGTCGTCAAGGGAGCCATCAGGGGAGGCTTCCGTCCTGTCATTAGGAGAGTGCTAACTAGAGCACAATAGGTGCTAATTAGAGCTATTGTTTAGTCACTAGCCTATAGTAGTCAGCCTCTCGGTAGGTGGGGTCTGGTTAGGTTAAAAACTCCAGCTTTTGTTGGCTTCTGGTTTATTCTTCTCTACAAGAGTCAAGACAGAAGTCAGACTACCAGAGCAAGAATTTTAGCTGAGGAAGCTTCTGTGATTTGAAGCGAAACGTCCTCACGTCAAGCAACCCAGTCCAGTCGAAGATTCAAGCTTCTCTACCACTCAAACTGACCTCAAAACCCTATATAAAAAAAAGAAATAAACAAGCGGAGGCAAAACCTTACCCGACTTATAGCTTTCCACAAATCCATGTAAAACGGACTAATTTTGCATGTGGAATTAAATGTGTGTAAAGCCCCTTTCACACCGGGCCGCCATAGAGTTGCGTAATGTGGCATACTGACGACGCTGAGTTTAAGCAGCTCTATGCTGAGTTTTTGCTCCCCTACACAGCAGTATGCTGAGGGTTTTAATTTTTTTGGCTTAGAGCACTAGACACAGAAAGTACACAGTTTTTAAGAAAGTAAACATTTTTAAATTGTGGAATATGTCATCCGCAGAGATTAGGTGCAAAGTCAAATCACAGCGAAATGTTGTGGAACCATACATTTTTGCCATGAAATGTAAAAAAAAAATCAATTTATCAGTCTTTTTTTCATTCTCATAAATTTGTGCATAGGGCACATTCATGGGAAAAGTTGTAAAAAATTTATTTTGCTGAACGGTAGATAAATGGCATGTTTGCAAGTCAAGTATGCAAACTATCTGAAGGCTTATCACCCAGCAGATAGCCCAGCACCTCGGAGGCCAATAATAATACTCTTATGTTTTCCCCTTTAAAATCAGTCCTTTCCTGAACAAACACATGCACTGAGTAGTGAGGGCTAGAGATAGTGATCATGTTTGTGAATGTATTCTGCTTGCACACAGAGGCTTGGGATTCCCATTTTGATTTGACTTTAAGTTGGAATACTCCAGCATCAAAAGTGTTTCAAGAAATGTCCTTTCCTTCACATTGAACAACACAAGTGGGAATGTTTTGTAACTTTACTTGTGAAATGTCCCATAAAATTTCTACAAATACTGTAATAACATATCTCTGTAAGAGGCACATTGTCTCAGAGGTGAAGTTGCTGATGATGGAGCAGGCCACCAAGACTTCATAAATTCTTATGGTCATCTAGCAGATCCTATGAGTTGGAAATCTGAACTGCACTGAAGACTTCTGGAAGACTGCAAATGATTAATTCTGGAGAATGTTCCAACTAGATTCCTTTTTGGACACTGAGTCACCTTTTATATTCCATTCACTGAGACTCTGCTCTGCACCATTCGGATGTTTGTTTTTGAGCCATCAGTTCTTGCGATCACTTCTTATGACATGTATGTGGTTGCTTATGTGCAACATTTCTCTCTTGATTCTCTCTGCATGTTTGACATTTCTTTATTCTGCTTTGCTTATTTGTTTTTTGTTATAGGTAGTATTTCTTTATTCTGCTTTGCTTATTTGTTTTTTGTTATTGGTAGTATGACCTAAGCTGCTTAAGGTTTCTTACTGTATTCAAAAACATCTGAGGAAGATTATTCTTACCGCTGTTGGCAGTGTGCTTATTCAGGGGGTGGGTAAAGTTAGACTTTACTCTTCTGAAGCACCTTGGGGTGACTTTTGCTGTGATTTAACTCTGTATAAATTGAATTATGAAGTACGACCACAAAAAAATCTGTAGAAGTCTTACTTTACCTCCTTATCTATATGCGCAGAAGTGGAAGACATCCTGAACTTTGTGTTACAATATCTACACCTGGCTTCTTCTTGTGTGTTTCCAGAGTTGGTGCACATTTTTTAACTCTCGTCACTGATTTCTTGCCGTAAACGTTTTTGTATTTAGTCCACTTTAATGTTTTCAGAGCCCACTGCACACCAACATTGCACAGATTAGGTATTGCAGATAGCTAACTAGCTAGTGCAGCATGGAAATCCAATGTCCATAATGTCAATGATTAAGGTGCTAGTCAGTGTTACTAACGGTGATTGAATGCATCATGTGTCAAATGAGGATACAAGATTATTATGATCACACCAGCTTCACATTTGTTTCAAAGCAAGTCTTGCCACCCAATACCACTTTTGCACACCCCACAAAATGGGCTTGCTTGGAGAGGCTGGAACCAAACCAACCTGGCAACACAGTGTGCAAGCATCTATATATAAAAGCCAAGTGACCTCTGTGTATGTGTGCGTGCATGTATGGCTTCAGTCAGAGAAACTGGGGAGAGCTGGCATTTGCTGTTTGGTATGCTTATGTATTTTGGGTCACAGATGAACACCGCAAAAACACAAAGTTGATAGGACTAATATTTTTGGAGAAATTAGGGATATTAGGTAACAACAGCGAACAATGGATGTTGATAATTACATCTGTGTACATCTGTACATGTGTGTAACTTTGATCATGGAAAAACTGGGGAGAGCTGGCATTTTCCATTTGGTATACTTTTGTATTTTGGGTAGTGTAGAGCCTGTAGATCCCCCATGGGCAGCGCACTAGTATCTCTAATTGAACATGTGTAGCGCCTCTTAACGCTCAGCAGCGTTCAGCTGTCAATACTGTTTGGGTGCTAGTTATAGTCTCTCCTTCAGGTACAGCTGACTGAACGGCCTGTTTTATACTTAACATCTGTTCAGTACAGCTGAGACTCCTGAATAGCATTAACCGATCGTCTGAGTTCATTCAGTGGATTATGTGATGCAGACTGAAAGGCTGAAAGGTTATTTGTTACCTTTATGGAAAATCGTATTTCCTTTCTTGTACTTTTACTACGCACAGGACCAAATTTCTAAAGTATAATCCCTCCATTGATCGGGATAATATAAACACAGGTGTACAGTTACACGTGGGAACACACACACACCAGTGTGCCTTTGTTGTAAAGTGGCTGTAACCTGATGCTGTAACCTGCTACATGTTGGTGTTTGTGAGGTCAACTGTAGAAATCCACTGTAGAGAACAACAGATGGTAGCAGCTGTTAATGCAAAAAAGCGTTACAGCTAAACCTACCAGTAATAAAGATTAAACTCCTGAAACACGAAAACAACTAAAACTAGTAAAGAACTGAGGTTTCAAACTGTGTTAACAACCCAACATTTCTGTCTTGTTATGGAGTGGCCCCTTTGCCTCATTCGCCATTTTCACTTTCCTCCTGCCGCTTCATCCCTCCGAGCTCTTTCTCTCCATGTTGTCGTGGTTTTCGGTGGAGTACAGGATGGGTTTCAGTGGGACGCTATGGCATTGTTGTGTGTACTTGCAGGATTGTGTGGTTTAAGGTGGTCTGTACTCAGTGTTGATGATCGCAACAGTCCCTCTCCAGCTGGTCCAAGAACCTCAGTCTACAGCTACATTTTGTTAAATAAGTGGTTGAGTAACCTCCAAAAAAGGACAGAGCTGGATGGAGATGTGCTTGTGTTGTTTTTCATACTTGTTATAAATTACCTGCTGTATGTCTGAGGAAAGAGAATGGCTTCAAGTCTCTCCCTAACTGTGTGGAAGTGGGATTTCTGATTTGATTTTATTTATTTATTCCAGTCATATTTTCATGTTGCGTAAAGGAATTTCATCTTACCCGGAGCAGGGGAAACATTTGCTTTATCCCTGCTGTAACATCTGCAGTACAGGCTGCGCTGCAGCTTTTACTGCAGTAATCTCTTAATAAAGGTTTTGACTGCAGCCAATTCTGCCTCTTACTCCTGCAAGTGTGATGCATGTTGTATTGAGTGCATTTTAAATATGTTGAATGTTCTTTTGCAATTAAATTCTTGTTCACAGGTGTGGTTTCAGTACTGCCTGCATGCCCTTTCATTGTATTAAATGTGCTGGAATATCCGTAAGAGTGTTTGCTTTGTGTTCAGTCGGGCAGTTACTGTCTTCCCTCAGAACATGCGTTGGTGGGTTGGCGGGGGGGGGCAACACTGATTGGAATGAATGACAGATCCTTCCAATTTGCTTTTAGGTATTTCAAGGGCGGCTAGATTCTCTTGCTGTGGCAGCTATCAAAGCCTTGACAACAGTGATGCATAAATCACCGGCTGCAAAGGTAAAGGGCAACTCAGATTAATGCTTTGAATGAAATGTAATAGCTATGCGGTGCATTGAACACACTTTAGGTGTTTTTTTGTTTGTTTGTTTGTTTTTGTTGGGTTTTTTTGTTTGTTTTTTTTTGCACTGCAAAAGCCGCAGATTTAAGCAAGTGTAATCATCTTGTATTTATATTCATAATCTTGCTGGTCTTCTTTTCAGGTATATATGGATTATGTTGTGCTTTTTAGCAGCAATCCTTTGGCTTAATTCAAGTAAATGTCACGTGCGTTGACAAAAAGCTTTTATCTTTATTTTTATATATATGAGGGATGAAACGTGTGGTGGGTTTTACAAATAAATCTGTATTTGTAATTGTCTTCTTTTTTTTTTCATTTGGAAAAAAAGGCAATTTGAAAACTGAAAATTCTGTTTGTCCTTCATCACTTTTAGCGAATGTGTGGCTGCTCATGTCATGAACACTGCCATCTACTAGTAACTGTACTTTAATGGTAACATTCACACTATACCGACCAGCCAACCACGGATGTCAGGAAACTAACGTATCCATAATGCAATGCTCATGTGTGTCTAAATGCTAAAACCTTCAAAATTAGTGCATTACTTCAAAACTAAAGCATATAGCTGATATTTTCACTTTGTAAAACGACAGACGTGATGTTAATTTCAATAACTTGTCCTCAGTTAGTTTGTTTAAAATTGGAACCATAAGTCAAAACTGTCTACCTGTGCAAAACGCCAGTGAAATGACCGGCAGGTCTGTATGGTGTGAAGAGAAATTATCTTCTTTTTTCCCCTCCCTCTTCCTTTCTTTCTGGTAGTCAACTCTTCTCTACCTGCAGAGGATAGAGCTCTACAATTCATGGCTGTCTGTCTGCTACAGAACATGTAACAGACAGGCACTAAAATCTTTGATTTCAGACTACAAATGTTTTTACGTGTTAAGCTTTATTCACCATGCCCTCAAAAATATGTTAGTGGTCTAAAAGTTATCGGAACTAAATTTATCGGAAGCTAATTGGCCCGCTGATGGTTTTCAGAGTTATCTGGAAAGCTAATCTGCTAATGAAAATGTTAGCTTCGATAATTAGCAAATTAGCGGAACTGTGCCCACCACTGGGTAGGACACAGTAATTCGCTGGATATTTGGGGCTTATACAATACAGGCAGTTTGTAAAACAAAAGTGCCGTGTTACACTTTAAATGCATTTGTGGCCACGCAGTTAGTGCACCTGCTTCCAGAGTAGAAGGTTCCCAGCTCAAGACCACGCCTGCCCATTCTCTGTGTCATGTGGAGTTCCATCAGAGAGGGCATCCAGTGTGAAAGTTGTACCAAATCAACAGGCAGAGCCATATCTCCAAGGGAGAAGCTGAACAAATTTACCTTTACAAGTCTGCAAAAGTGTTTGGTTTTTATGATGAGTATCAGAAAGACTAATTGTTTGAACCTTTAAAATGTACTTAATTGTGCTGACAAGCATGCTGATGTCCCTGTAGGAGGTGTTTAAGGAGAGAATTGGTTACAATCACCTGTACGAAGTGCTCGTCTCTCTTGGCCAGCCTTCCAAGCAGCTCCTCAAAGAGTTGATGAATATGGTAGGATCTCTGCCTCTGTAATTGTTGGTCCTGATGTCTGTCCTTCTTGAGTCTTTACTTTTATGAGTGTGAAGATGTATTTCCTTAATGGTGTGTGTTTGTGTGTCCAGGCAGTGGAGGGGGAGCACACCTCAGTGGGGCTTCTCGGCATCAGTAACGTGGAGCCATTGCTGCTTCTGATTCAGTGGCTCCCAGAGCTGAACTCATCAGAACTTCAGCTTTTTGCAGCTGACTGGCTCCGCCGCCTTAGCTGCCTAAACCGCCAGACTCGCGCCACCTGTGTCAATGCTGCCATGGTCATGCGAGCACTGGCTGCTCTAGAGCACCATCAAAGGTTGCATCGAGCCTGTGCAGAGAGCATATTTGGACTGGTGGGCTCACTGGGCTCTCAGTCCCTGAGTGCCAAGGAACTCCTGGGGTTTCTTCGCCTCCTTAGACCCTCAGAATCCAGCCAGGCTCATCCCTATGTCAACCCCGCCCTTAAAGCCCTGCTTGCCATGGTTCGCAAGCATGGCCTAGAGAGTGCTATGCAGTACTTTGACTTGTCACCCAGTATGGCTGGTATTGTAGTTCCCACAGTGCAACGCTGGCCGGGATCTGGTTTCACTTTCCTGGCCTGGCTGTCTCTTGACCAAGACCAGCTGGGTCCACCAAACAAGGATAAGAGGAAACAGCTGTATAGGTGAACTGTTATTTGTGTTCAAAAAATTATACTGTAGTATGAAAACACAAGTAAAAATAGTCTAAGCTACTGCCTTTTGGACTAATCTGAAATATAACTTTATATAAAAATCAAGATGTCATTTTCTCATTGTGCTGTCTGTGTGTTCTTCAAAAGCCACGATGAAAAAGCTACAGACCTTCTCAGGATCCGCTCAAACTCTGATCGTGTCTGGAATATGTCCTCTAAAACAACATGCTCTCAATGTGTTTTTCTTCTTCTTTTTTTGTAACATCACCTATAGTTTTTTCACCCCAGGAGGGACGGGGTTTGAAGCCTTCATCAGTGCAGCAGGTGTGTTGGTGGTGGCTGTGTGCACAAAGAAGGAGTATGTCACCGTCATGCTGCCTGACTACTGCTTTTGTGACTCTCTGTGGGTGAGTTACTTTTTTTAATCAAATTATTTGATTATTTTAATGGAATTTATAAGTGTCATATCTCCCAGAGATTCATACCATCATTGTTCAATGAAAATGTTTCAAACCCTCTTCTTTTATACACCAACTGATCAGACACCATCTGAGTCCATGGGAAATGTTTTCTCCTGAGTGTCAGCAGAAAAATGTGCAGTTTTTAGGCGATGATTCTTCAGCTAAAAGTCATATATACGAGGGCTGTCAATAAAGTAACGGTCCTTTTTATTTTTTTCAAAAACTACCGTATTTTCCGGACTATAAGTCGCACTTTTTTACATGTTTTGGCCGGGGGTGCGACCTATACTCCGGTGCGACTTATAAATGAAAAATATACCGGTAGGATCTCAATTAATTTACTGTAACAAAACAATTTTACGTGACAGAGTCGATCTATGTTTTAAAATGGCCACCGGAAAAGGAAATGCAATGCATCATGGGCACTGTAGTATGACGGCCATCCTATAGTTCACGCTGGTCGCGATAACCAATCAGAGAACAGAACTTTGGATGCGTATTCCTCACCTCACCCACAGCGTGTGAAGCTGACGAACACGGTGCTTGCTGTTATTCCGGCTTGGCGAACAGAACAGCTTCAACCCTTGGATATCAATGTGAGCAGAGTGTTTAAGTTGATGCTGAGAGCTGCGTGGGAGCATTGGGTGAGCGACGGCGGAGGATTAGCGTGTGCACTTGGAAGGAGCTGGCGTCGATGATTGTGAAAAGCGTTTGAAGCAGACGAACATGGTGTTTATTCCGGGATGGCTAACAAGACAGCTTCAACCCTTGGATATCAGTGTGAGCAGAGTTGACGCCGAGAGCTGCATGGGAGCACTGAGCGACGGCGGAGGATTAGCGTCTGCACTTGGAAGGAGCTGGATCGACACCGCTGGGAGGTCATGAGCTGCGCAGGTAGGCGCTGCATGGTTCGCCTCGCAATGTGGTCCGCAAAATACAAACATATCCGTAGGTAAAATGCAGCTCACGAGAGGGCACTCGAGGCTTGTGTGACTGTTCCTGCGACTTCTGACTACCATAGAAAAATAAAAATTTTAACGTTACTGATAACATAAGACAACGGAGAAGGCCCGAAAAAATGCCACCAAAAAGAAAATCATACTCTGCAGATTGTAAGTTACGACTGGTGAAATATGCATCCGAAAACGGTAGCCGTCACAATATTATCATCTGAACTTTTCATGTTAACATACCTGTATGTCCATGGGACTTATAGTCCAGGGGACCTTATTTATGGTTTATTTTTCTTTATAATGGATAAAGTGGCTAGTGCGACTTATACTCCGGTGCGACTTATTTATGGTTTATTTTTCTTTATAATGGATAAAGTGGCTGGTGCGACTTATACTCCGGTGCGACTTATAGTCCGGAAAATACGGTATATGGATTTCATTCATATGTTTTTACGTCAGACATGCTTGAACCCTCGTGCGCATGCGTGAGTTTTTCCACGCCTGTCGGTGACGTCATTCGCCTGTGTGCACTCCTTGTGGGAGGAGTCGTCCAGCCCCTCGTCGGAATTCCTTTGTCTGAGAAGTTGCTGAGAGACTGGCGCGTTGTTTGATCAAAATTTTTTCTAAACCTGTGAGACACATCGAAGTGGACACGGTTCGAAAAATTAAGCTGGTTTTCAGTGAAATTTTTAACGGCTGATGAGAGATTTTGAGGTGATTGTCGCTTTAAGGACTTCCCACGGTGCGAGACGTCGCTCAGCGCTCTCAGCTGCCGTCGTCAGCCTGTTCAAGCTGAAAACCTCCACATTTCAGGTTCTATTGATCCAGGACGTCGTGAGAGAACAGAGAAGTTTCAGAAGAAGTCGGTTTCAGCATTTTATCCGGATATTCCACTGTTAAAGGAGCTTTTTTTAATGAAAGACGTGCGGACGGGTCCGCGCGTCGGGACGCAGCCGCCGCGACGCTCCGCCACAGGAAAAACACCTCTGTTGAAAGCCTTAAGGACAAGTTGGAACATGTCCTGCCTGTTAGACAATTTCTCATATACTCACTCCACTGAAAGCCATCAAAAGCCGCCTGGATTTTACAAATGGTTATCAACACGGAGGTGTTTTTCCTGTGCCGCCGCACCGCGTCGGCTGCGTCCCGACGCACGGATCCGTCCGCACGTCTTTCATTAAAAAAAGCTCCTTTAACAGTGGAATATCCGGATAAAATGCTGAAACCGACTTCTTCTGAAACTTCTCTGTTCTCTCACGACGTCCTGGATCAATAGAGCCTGAAATGTGGAGGTTTTCAGCTTGAACAGGCTGACGACGGCGGCTGAGAGCGCTGAGCGACGTCTCGCACCGTGGGAAGTCCTTAAAGCGACAGAATCACCTCAAAATCTCTCATCAGCCGTTAAAATTTTCACTGAAAACCAGCTTAATTTTTCTAACCGTGTCCACTTCGATGTGTCTCACAGGTTTAGAAAAAATTTTGATCAAACAACGCGCCAGTCTCTCAGCAACTTCTCAGACAAAGGAATTCCGACGAGGGGCTGGACGACTCCTCCCACAAGGAGTGCTCACAGGCGAATGACGTCACCGACAGGCGTGGAAAAACTCACGCATGCGCACGAGGGTTCAAGCATGTCTGACGTAAAAACATATGAATGAAATCCATATAGTTTTTGAAAAAAATAAAAAGGACCCTTACTTTGACAGCCCTCGTATATAGATAGATAGATTTATAGATCTTTTTTATTTGCAGGTTATACAATTAAACTTGATTGGAGCAATCCAGTTAGCAGCATAAAAACAGTAATAAATAAAACTAGGAGCACTCGGAGAGCGCAAACCTCTGCCAAGGCTATAGGGTCACTGACGTCACATGGAATACCCTTTGGCAAAGAGACTTATTCCACGTCGTTTCACACACCTAAATGTTTTATTATTACTGTTAACAGCTCTCCCTGCATCTCACAGTCAAGTTTTATGTCTCTTTTGTTTCAGGACAACCTGTACTTTCAAAATATGCTGTAGTTGTGTTTTATAAGTGTAGTAAAGGTTTACAATCAGAAATAAGAAAGGAAAAAGTAAAACTGAAAAATAATTTTCCACACACATTTATTCAAAACACACAGCAAACTATAATAAACTAGTAACACATCACTCCTAAAAATAATCTTTGGTGTGTCACATGAGGTGAATCTGCCCTACGATTGGATTTTGGAAAACCATGTGATGGTAAACCAATTCCGATTGGACACTCACATTGCTCACGTCATCACACAGCTTCTATGTGGAGTACAAAGATGGTGGACGGTGGCTAGAGTTAACGTTTTAGCAAAAAAACTACGTTTCTATCTCATATCATTAAAAAGTTATTTATAATTTAGTAAAGCTTGGTCTCAGCATCGTATCCGACAGCGTCGGCCCCAGAGGGTTAAACCCTTAGATCTTCAGCAAAAATGTACTTATAAAGAGAAACTGCATGAACTGCAGGTTTTTATTATTTTTTTTCTAATAAGTTTATTCAATGAGGAGACACAAATGCTAAATTATTGTTTTGTTGTGTAACTTAACTTTTGTTCAGCCTTTGTGACCCGTCTTCATGAAGTTAGATGCAAAAAATTGGCCCTATCCTGCTATCATAAAGAATCCTTAAAAAATTACTGGATCCGGATCATTACCAAAATTTAATGACTTCTGAGTTAGACCAAGATACACCCTGGTAAAAATTTCATTGAAATCCGTTGAGGATTGTTAGAGTAATCCTACCAACAATCCAACCAACCAACCAACCAACCAACCAACAAACAAAACAAACAAACAGACGCGACCAAAAGCATAACCACCTTGGCAGAGGTAATAAATGTAAAATAAATAAATGCAAACTCACACAGACCAAGCACATCTCACCCATATCCATGAGCACATACATATTCATTCTGATAAAATTGTAAAATATGTCATAAATACTTGATAATATATGTATGGATAAAAGGCACGAGAGCTATTGCACTATATCCGTTATGGTACGGGATGCTTGTGCTGTGATTTCTGCAGCCTGTCCACAGCTCTCCTTAAAAAGCTGCTTTGCAACCTGTTTGTGGGTGTGCTGGGGTTCAGTCTATCTGAGGGGAGGGTGGTGAAGAGGGGGTTTCCTGTGGCCTGTTTGAGGAGACTGCTCCTGTGGAACTCGCTCAACTTTAGCTTAAAGAGGGGAGAGCCAACCATCCTCTCAGCTGTTTTATGAAGTAAACATTGAGAGTTAGATACAACTCAGCCATCCTGCTTGTCCACAAATAGTTTGTTGTGGCTTAATTTTCCACATTTGCTGTCTCAACAATTTTCTTGTCTTATTTATACAGTTCTAAAAGTACGTGACTGAAGTATGTGGCAGAGGGAAAAGCATTTTATTATTATTATTTTTTTTTTTTTAATCCACCATCTGGATGGCATGGTGGATTAGTGGTTAGCACTCTTGCCTCACAGCAAGAAGGTCCTGGGATCGCTCCACGCCTGGTCCTTTCTGTGTGGAGTTTACATGCTCTCCCCATGTTCGTGTGGGTTTCTTCCGGGTGATTTCTCCCACAGAGACATGTTAGATGAATTGGAAACTTTAAATTGACCATAGGCATATGTGTGAGGGTATATCTGTGTTTGTCTGTCTATATGTAAGTGGGTATAGAAAATGTATGGATGGATCCAACATTAAGAAGAGTTTCTGAAATATGTTTGGTCACAGCGTTATGGCAGTCATTATCTGACTGTGCCTGTGGTGTACAACCCCAATTCCAGTGAAGTTGGGACGTTGTGTGAAATGTAAATTGTAAAAAATTACATTTCATAAAATGTAAAACATTGAGAAACATTGTTCTTAAACTGTTGGACTATTTTTTTCACGCAGTTGTTCACAAAGTGGTGATCCTCATCTCATCTTTGCTTGTGAATGGCTGAGCCTTTTGGGGATGCTCATTTTATACCCAATCATGACACTCACCTGTTTCCAATTAACCTGTTCACCTGTGGAATGTTCCAAATAGGTGTTCTTTGAGCATTCATCAACTTTCCCAGTCTTTTGTTGCTCCTGTCCCTGCTTTTTTTAAATGTCTTGCAGGCATCTATTTCAAAATGGGCAAATATTTGCACAAAAACAACAAAGTCTATCAGTTTGAACATTAAATATCTTGTCTTTGTGGTGTATTCAGTTGAATATAGGTTGAAGAGGATTTGCAAATCATTGTATTCTATTTTTATTTACATTTTACACAGTGTCCCAACTTCATTGGAATTGGGGTTGTATTTTTTGTGCTGATGTAGGTTTTACCTTTTGGTGTCACAATGGTCTGGCAGAAGAGCGTCTTTTGTTCAACGTGTGTCATCTCAAACTGAAAATATTCCCATCCCACCAAAGCTTTGCTTTTCTTTGGAACTAAATTGTTCAGTGTTTCTTCTAATTCAGTGGATGACCATTTTTATCCACCACAAGTTTAAAGTTTTCCTTCTGATTGGTGATCGTGACTTTCACGCAAGAAGTCACTGACACAACAGTTTAAACCCTGGATTATACGCACTGTTAAAATATATCCTAAATCACAATCTTTGCATTTTCTAAATCATAATGTTTCAAATCACAGTGTTTATTTGAAATTGGTTAATTGTACAGCCCTACCAGTGAAAGAGAGCAATACTCTGATGGCTAAGGAAGACTGATTTGTGTGCACTTCTGTGTCCAGCACAGCATTGCTGTTGTGCATATGCCAGGAAAGAGGCCATTCGGACAGAGTATTGCCAACATATATGTGGATGGACAGCAGAAACTGTCTGCCAATCTCAAGTATCCCACCATGACAGAGGTGAGATCTCGGCTGCTTTCACACATGCGTTGCTGTTGGGTATTTTCTCCTCCAAACATTCTTAAAACCTTTGATAAGACAAACAGAGTCGAGAAACACCAGTGAGACAGAAAGTCAAATTAATCACGCGCGGAGTGCGGCCAGGCTGTACACCAAGGCTACACTAAAGTCTGGCCTGCTTTTCCGCTCTTTTTATTAAGAGACGCCCTCATCACATAAACAAGAAACTTGTCCTAAGGGTGGGGGTGATGACGCAAGACAAGTTTCTTCCCATAACATAAACGCATACGTCAATAAGTGCAGCTGTAAGGAAGAACACTTTCAGGTCAGCACATCTCGTTCGTCTGTTGCAGGTATCAGCTGTTCTGCATCTGCCTGAAGTGTCCTGTCTTTCACACTCCTTCACACTAAACACCACATCACAATAGTCAAAACGTTCTCTTACTCCCAGTCGTTAGAGGCTGCGAAAACAAAGTTATATTATAATAATAAGTACATCCAGCCCTTCATTCCCAGCTCAGATTGACCCCAGAGTGCTAAAACAAAATTGAATTCTCAGGATTGCATTAAGACAGGTGCAAAACAGCACATCTCCGTTCTCATGAGAAAGAAGACAAAGCTAAAACAAGGTTGAATAACACGTACATTCTCAGGGTGAAGTGCAAAACAGCACAACACCGTTCTCATGAGAAAGAAGACAAATGTACAAATGTTTAACAGTGATAACATATATACAAAATCCTTAACATTCCCCTCCTGTTTATCGCCTGTTAAACATACAGTAGGCATCACTCAGCTTAGCACTTCTTTTTGAGATTTTCACTAAGAGGTTCATCATGGTATGTTCTCTCTCTAGGCTTACACCCCAGAGGTGATGTCGTCATTGTCACCATCATCGGTGTCTGGGTCATCATACTTCCATTGGTCTGGGTACAGGTCAGGAGAGCCATCGTCCTCCTCGTTGTCGTCTGTCCCCAGAAGTGGATATGATGCCGGACCCCCTCCTGGTCCTGGACTTATTGCTGTGGTTATCATTCTATTTACAAGGCCTCGGAGACATGGAATACAACAACATCCACACAATGTTAGAATTGCAGCAAATACTGCTATAGACACTAATAGTGAAGAAATCAAAGACCTCCATTTTCCCATCCCTTCCAGCCACCAATCCCAGCCTTCGGTGTTTACTCCACTGTGCTCTTTCATCTTCCTGTTCAACGTCCTCAGCCCGTCAATGGCTTGAGTGAGACTGCCGTCTGCAGCCGTGTTGTTGGGAATGAATGTGCAGCATTGTTCTCCGAACATGGCACAAACACCTCCTTTCTCTGCCAACAACATATCCAGAGCAATACGATTCTGGAAGGGCATAAGGGACGTGGCTTCTAACTGTGAATGGACAGCCTTAAATCCTTCCTCAGTCCAATTTCCTAATTTCTGTACATTGTAGTGGATGTAGTTTATTCTGTCCACGTTTTTATTAATTGAGCACCACCAACAGATGGAAGATTCGAATCCAGCTGCTATTTGATTAACCAGTTTATACTCGTCAGGCACTCCCCTGGGGACTCCTATTGCGTCAATATATGTTGGATTTCCCACTCCTTTCCAATCTCTTTTCACTCTATGTCTGGCTATGCCTTTCTGCCAATCTTCAGGAATAAGAGAGGCTGCATATGTCGTAACGTCTTCAGGGGTCATGGGTATGGCTTCAACTGGTAACAATAATGATATTAATGCACAATAACCTGACACATTCCGTGGCAGTCTGTCAAAGATTCTGTTATCCCCACACCACCACCATACGTCACTCCTCCCGACAGGTTTGAATGTGGGAGTACTATGGACCACATTCTTACACCAGGCGGTGTGGTTTAAGCTACCCAAAGTCTTACTTGTCCCTGTCAAGTGTACACATGTATGGTTAGCATGCCCAACTTTGCTTGAGAATAAAGGTTTAATCTTAGTCAATTTGGTCACTGGATAGATCTTGTCCCACTTAGAACAATTGTTGTTTGCCGCAATGTATGTCTGTGTCATAGCAGTCAGTAGACAGTCTTTGGGTAATGCTGCCGGTATTACCTGTAATATAGGTCTGGGTCCCATACATACAACACAGTCCTTCTTTGCTGCTAGTCCTGCTTGTTCTGCCATTAAAAGCCAATTGTTATTTTGTCCACTAATTCCTGTAGTTACTAGGAACCAGTCATCTGCCTTCATGTCTTTTGTGCCTTGTACAGACACCCCCTTTGCTTGTATGGGCACCCCCTTTGCTTGTATGGGCACCCCCTTTGCTTGTATGGACACCCCCTTTGACGTACTTAATTCGGTCAATATTGGTTGCTGTACTCCATCTGTTTCACAGAGGAAGAAATGGAAATACGGATCTTTTCCTTGTTTGTATACCCAAAGGAGGAACAACCAACAGTCTCCCTCTATATCAGGTGGGAATATGGTTCCTTTTTCTGTGGTATTCACCACTATAGACAGCTTATCATCTGTTTGATACATTTTGAGAATTTGACTCTGGTACTTAGCCCACTCGGTTTGTGCCCATCTTGGTGTCCATCTACTCCATTCATCGGCTACCAACGTTTCCCATCTCCTATCTTGTTGATCGTTGGTCATATACCATGAGAAACTATTTCCGTAATTAGTCCCTCTGTCACCATCCGGCATTCCATGGGTAAGACCACTATATGGTACAGAGATGATCACAGATGTATTTCTAGGAATGCAGGCTTGTACACCAAATCGGTACGCATTATTCCCATTACAGCTATGTACTGTGGCATTTATTATCGGACTGGGGTCTTCGTTACTTCTTTTTGGTCTCTGCAATCTGTGGATGTGATCCTTATTATCATGTCCCGTGCTCATGGCTTTTAATAATAATCCCAATTCAAAAAAGAAAAGTAGCATAACAAGGACTGTCCGTGGGGTCCAGAAACCCTCGTTCTTTTTATTTTTTTCTTTCGCCATTTCTGCACACTACAGCACACCTATGTTCAGAACAGTGGCTTCTTAATGTCTTCTGCTAGCTTTCGTGTCTAACCTGGATCTTAACACCAAGCTCACACACTATTACTAGTCTTGTCCTACTGTTCTTACTGTTTGTCTGTGTCTGCAGAAATGACTTTCTTACAGTGAGTTAAATGAATCCATGTACTTCTTTCCCCAATTTTCAAAGCTGTGGGTGTTGTGAGTAGTACTTGATAGGGCCCTTCCCATTTAGGTGAATGCCAGTGTTTTCTCTTGATGCTTCTTATCAACACCCAGTCTCCAGGTACCACTTTAGGGTCCTCCTGTGGAGAAATGGGATCATCAGTGTTTGGAACTCTCCCTCGTTGTCCTTCTAACATTTTTCTCATGTAATCCGCCAAATTGGCTTCCTCAGGTACATCCCAAATTTGTCCATAATATGGCAATCGATATTTTCTGCCAAACAATGTTTCATACGGTGTCAACCCCATGGTACTAGTTATGTTTATATACATTTTTACCAAATCTACACAATGCGTCCATGGTCTGCCTGTTTCCTCCATTGTCTTTCTAAGTCTTTTTTTTACTGTTCCATTCATCCTTTCCACTAATCCGGCGCTTTGTGGATGATAAGAACAATGATTTTTGAGATTAACCTGTAGTGCTTCTCCTACGTATTGCACTATTGTATTAACAAAATGCGCTCCATTATCTGAATAGACTGTTTCTGGTATTCCAAATCGTGGGATGATGTCTTTGCATAATGCTTTAGCCACTGTAAGTGAATCTGCATGTTTTGTAGGGAACAATTCTACCCATTTTGAGAAGGCATCAATTATGACTAAACAAAATTCCTTCCCTTCATGTTTACTCAGCTGTATATAATCCATATGAATCACTTGAAAGGGATATTGTGGTGTTGGAAATTTACCTCTTTGGGGTCTCAAATTGCCTTGTGAGTTGTGTTTTGCACATATCATGCATGCTCTACAATGCTGTTTTGCATATGCATCGAACCCATAAAGACAAAAAATAGATTGCAATTGCGATATCATACCCCCTGATGAGACATGCGTCACGCCATGGCTCATAATAGCTGCCCATTTAAACATATTTTTTTGGCAATATGGGTTTCTTTTGTGGTCATACGTACAAATCATTTGCATACGTAGCCCCTTTAGCTATCCACATTTGTTTTTCTCTGTCAGTTGCCTGCTGTTGCATGTCAGCAAGCAGTGTATGACCTAAATGCAAATCTGGAGTAGTGTCCTGTACAACAAAAATAGAAGAAGCTGCTGCTGCCTCTTTTGCTGCTCTGTCAGCAAAATCATTTCCTTTTGAAATACTGTCAGAGCCTTTGGTGTGAGCCGCACATTTGCATATAGCAATTTGTTTAGGCAATTTCACAGCCTTCAGTAGTGCAGTTAGGAGTGTGGCATGAGTCACTGGCTTTCCAGATGATGTCACCATTCCACGCTCTTCCCACAGTTTTGCAAACACATGCACTGTGCTGAAAGCGTACTGGCTGTCTGTATAAATTGTTACAGCCGTACCTTTTAAACAGATAGCAAGCTGCAGTTAAAGCAACTAATTCAGCTGCTTGTGCTGAAAATGACGATGGCAATGAAGCAGAATCTAATACTTCTGAATTTGTGACGACAGCATATCCAGATTGCGTTTGTCCATAAGCATTTTTGGTGGAAGAACCATCCACATACACGATTGTACTGTTTGGGATGGGTGTGTCCCGGAGGTCTGGGCGTGCTTTTGTACAAACTGTTGCTACATCAAGACAATTGTGCGGCTCACCATCCTCAGGTAAAGGTATCAATGTGGAGGGATTCAATGTTGTACATCGCTCTATCGTAAGGTGTGGCTGTGATAATAGCAAGGACATGCACGAAAGATGTCTTGCTGGGGACAAAAGGCTCATGTTTGTCTGCAACAGAAGTGCAGAAACTGCATGTGGAACTTTCAGTGTCAACTGATGGAATAGAACAACATTACTGCTACTTTGAACAGCCATAGAGGCTGCAATAACAGCCTGTACGCATGGTGGTAAAGCACTTGCTACTGCATCCAATTTAGATGAGTAGTAGGCAACTGGCCTCAATTTTGAGCCATATACTTGAACCAAAACACTAGTCATGAACTTATTCTTACAATCAACTGTTTGAATGAATGGTTTACTATAATCTGGTAGTGCCAAAACTGTGGATGACACTAATGTTTGTTTTACTTTTACAAAAGCTTCCTCAGCTTCTTTGTTCCATTCCAACACGGTTGACATTGAAATATCATCTTTGTACATCAAATCAGAAAGTGGACTAGTCAACTCTGCATAGCAAGGAATCCATGCCCTGCAGTAATTTGTCAATCCAAGAAATGACATCATCTGCTTTTTGGTTTGTGGTTTTGGAGCGTGCAAAATTGCTTCCTTCCTGTCAGACAGGATAGTACGCCCTGTGGCTGATAATTCATGTCCTAAATATTTTACTTTATCCCTACACAACTGAACTTTGTTTTTACTCACTTTGTGGCCATTATCAAATAAGAAACATAATAATGCTACTGTGTCAGTTATGCAGTTTTCTCGTGTGTCAGAGGCAATCAAAATGTCATCAACATACACTAACAGTTGGCTATCTGCCGGTGGAACGAAATTGGCTAAACATGCTGACATGACTTGAGAATAAATAGTTGGGCTCTCTGCGTAACCCTGCGGTAATCTGGTGAATGTATATCGTTGTCCTTTAAAGGTAAAAGCAAACCAGAATTGACTATCTGGATGTACTGGCACAGAGAAAAATGCATTACTTATGTCAATTACTGAGAAACTATTAGAATTTGGTCTCAGCGAATTTAACAAGGTGTGTGGATCTGGGACACATGGTGCTCTTTTAATCACAGCAGCATTTACTGCCTGCAGATCTTGAATCATTCTCCACCCCACTGAGGGCGGAGCCTTTTTTACCAGAAATATGGGTGTGTTACATGGTGAATCTGGACATGGCACTATTACTCCTGCTGTTAATAAATCCTCTATTACTGGCCTGATTCCGTCAATTGCATCAGGTTTCAATGGATACTGTCTTACACATGGTCTGTATTCTGTTTTTGGCCTTATAACTACAGGTTGTGCATTTTTAATCAGTCCTACGTCTGAAGGACCTGTTGTCCACAATCCTGACGGTACTGAAGAGAGAAGAGCATCCTCTTCAGGACTCAACTGAAACACTCAGGATTGTGAAGTGGACGCATCAATGTGTGTTCCAGCTGTCAGCACCAATGAGACATTAACTGGCACTTTATACAACTTGGTTGATGGACTGAACTCCGTTCGTGGTCCAACTCTGCTCCAATCAGTGGCTGACAAAGCTGTTATGACTGTCAGTCCCAATTCTTGCCATTCCATCAAATATGGCTTACAAAGTGACACATGTAATGGCATACCTGTAAATCTCAATTTTAAAATGTCTTCAGTGGCACCTGTCACTGTTATGACAGCTGTTGAGTTGCCATCATGAATCAAATCGGTCATTGTCAGCTTCACAGGTGAAACGTTTTTCAATTTGTTTTCATAGTCACCATCCGGACCTGGAGGATCTTTATGCCACATTGTGACATGCAGGTCAGGTGGTGACATCTTTTGTTCAGGATTTTTTAGTAGGGCTGTCGCTTGCAAGACGACATCTTTACCCCATCCTGCAGCATCTTCTTCTGAAATGTCAAATGTATAGTAATAGTGGAATGTGGGGTCATCGCTTTCTTCTCTTACCATGTTAACGCCTCCTGTGCGTTCAACAACTAATTTCCCTTGTTCCACAATTATGGACAAGCCCAATGCAGTCAATCCGTCTCGTCCTAAAAGGTTAACTGGACATTGTGGCATGTTCAACACTGACATAGTACATGTCAGGCCAAATGGATCTGTCAACGTTATGGGTTTAGTGATAGGGACGTCTGATGTTTGTCCATTTGCAGAGCGAACCCTAAAGATTTCGTTGCTTAATTGATGGACAGGTATGTTGTCATTACATGTGGTTCTACATGCTCCTGTATCACAAAGGAATGTCACTGGTCGTCCATTTACCAACAAAGTCACTTCTGGTTTTGGTACCGGATTTCCCAGTAAGGCACACAGATCCATATCACAATCAGACTGCCTATCTGATGTGGAATCATGGATTATGGATTCTAGTCATTGTGGATACTGTGGCTGCGGAGGATTATTCCGTTGTGGAATTCTCCCTGCTGCTCCCTCAGTAGGTGGATTCGGACAATTTCTATACATATGTCCCTCTCTTCCACAGTTCCAACAAATCAGGGGACCACGTGGTGGCCCTCCCTGTCTGTGCTGCTGTTGTGGTTGCCATGGTCCTTGACGTTGTGGCTGTCCACCTTGTCTGTTTTGCTTTTTGGGGCGTTTGCACTGCTTCTGCTGTCTTAAGTTACCCTGCTGGTAATATATTTCATCATCTCCATGTGCTACATACACTCCTTTGTCGCTGTTTCTTGTCTTTTTCTGCTTTAAGACTCCTTCTGCATGACAGCAGTGTGTATGTGTTTCTTCCAATGTGCCTGTAGGCAATCCAATCCAATGTTTCTGTATCCAAGCTTTTATATCCTTATTGGAATGTTGGATCAGAGCGTTTTTCAATTGTTGTTCATACACTGGTGTTCCTGGCAATATGCCACTATGGACCCTAAATACATTCTCAAACCTGCACCTAAACTCTGTCCATGGCTCTCCTTCTTTCTGAGTTGTCCTGGTAATTTCAGTATAATTTATCTTTGGTCCTAACACTCCTTTCGCACGTGTAATCATAGCTTCCACTCTTGTTTTCAAGACTAGATCATCATGTGGCAACGGTACGCCATCCTGGTCTGCAGGATTCCAGTCTCCGCGTATCTGACTCCATTTAGGGCCACATGCTTTCATCCACACCTGTTGGACTTCAGGTCCATTAAGGTGGTAAGAATTTCTAATGTTTTCTATATCCTGCATAAATCCCTCTATCGACATGTGGCGATGGTATCATGTCGACTGCTGCTTTGATATCATCAGCATTCCATGTCCGATAAACGAGCATGGTTGGTAGCTGTCCTGCTGTTCCTGCACGAGGATTTGGTACTTCTATCATAGGATAGGCACCTCCCTGATCACTATGTTCCACCATGGGAGGGGCTGTAGGCACTTTCGCTTGACTGCGTGTTTGTGGTTTTTCTGGTTTTTCTCTTTTTACCTTAGGTTTTACTGCCAAATCATACTGTGGTGGCGGTACATCGTCATCCTCTGGTAGAGGAGATAAAGGTGTTGTTGTCACCGACGATCCAGCCGGCGGTGGTTGTTGAGGCTGTTCTGGTTCTCTGTGCTGAATTATCACATCTTCTTCTGCCTTACCTACAGCTTTCTTTTTCCTTGCTTTCTCTAATCGTCGCTTCTCTGCTCCCTTCTGTCTGTTCTCTGCTTCCTCCTCCCAAAATGCCACTAAATCTGCCCCTACTTTCTGCATCTTTTTCTCATCACCTTTATGTTTCTGTTCTAACTCCTTCTTTAGCTTCTGTATGCTGATCAGGTTCAGTCGTCCGTCAAAGTCATGTTTATTTATCCAGGTCTCCAATTTCTTTGTTGCTTTTGGATTTTTTGCTTCCATAAATTTCCAGTCGTCAGTTGATAAATTTTCCTTATTTTTAGACGTCTTACCCCCATTTTTATTATATTTTTTATCCCTTGTTATAATTTGGACTTCAGACGGGGGCACACCTAGGGTGTTCTAAATCTGAAGTTTTCACACTTTCTTTGGACGTGACAATCAATTTGCCGTCGTGTGGTTGATTCCTTTCACCTCCCCGTAGGAAGCGGAATCACTTGCCTGCTGCTTCCACACGCACGGTTGTCACTAACGTTGTCCAAAGTATTACACTTTCACACAGTTATTTACACTTGCGCAAAACACTATTTACACATAGAAACACTCCTAATAATCGTACGCGTATTCTTATGTCAGGGGAGCTCGCCCTCCCGTGAAATTTAACTAATGTCCTGCATTAGGGGACTCCGCCGTCCCTGCCAGATTTAACTGCTTTTTTACAGTGCACATATTCCTACCCGGGATTTCCTTTACGTATTAAAACAGAGGAGTCCGTATCCTCCTTCCGGAATTTAACTACGTGCGCCCCTCGCAACCGTAGAGAAGTCCGCCCTCCTTACAGAGTTTAACTGTGTTTCATTAACAGACGATTCTGTATCATCGCTTACGGAGTTTAACTGTTTTATGTGATCACTTTTATCCCCTACCGGTACGCGTATATAAACAGAGGAGTCCGCACCCTCCTTACAGAGTTTAACTGTGTTTCATTAACAGACGATTCTGTATCATCGCTTGCGGAATTTAACTGTTTTATGTGATCTGATCACCACTCACTCAGTACTGTTTACAAAGAAATTTTACTCACTGACTCGACTTCCTGTCTGTCTTCTTCGGGAAAATCTCGTCAACCAGACGATGCCAACGGTGGTCGACAATTGCAGACACGATCAATCGATCGGACCTTGGCCAAGGATTTACGTCTGGACTTGACGACCCCCGCCGGACACCTCCGGTGTTGTTGAGATCCCGGACGAGCCCCCAGTCAATGTTGGGTATTTTCTCCTCCAAACATTCTTAAAACCTTTGATAAGACAGAGTCAAGAAACACCAGTGAGACAGAAAGTCAAATTAATCGCGCGCGGAGTGCGGCCAGGCTGTACACCAAGGCTACACTAAAGTCTGGCCTGCTTTTCCGCTCTTTTTATTAAGAGACGCCCTCATCACATAAACAAGAAACTTGTCCTAAGGGTGGGGGTGATGACGCAAGACAAGTTTCTTCCCATAACATAAACGCATACGTCAATAAGTGCAGCTGTAAGGAAGAACACTTTCAGGTCAGCACATCTCGTTCGTCTGTTGCAGGTATCAGCTGTTCTGCATCTGCCTGAAGTGTCCTGTCTTTCACACTCCTTCACACTAAACACCACATCACAATAGTCAAAACGTTCTCTTACTCCCAGTCGTTAGAGGCTGCGAAAACAAAGTTATATTATAATAATAAGTACATCCAGCCCTTCATTCCCAGCTCAGATTGACCCCAGAGTGCTAAAACAAAATTGAATTCTCAGGATTGCATTAAGACAGGTGCAAAACAGCACATCTCCATTCTCATGAGAAAGAAGACAAAGCTAAAACAAGGTTGAATAACACGTACATTCTCAGGGTGAAGTGCAAAACAGCACAACACCGTTCTCATGAGAAAGAAGACAAATGTACAAATGTTTAACAGTGATAACATATATACAAAATCCTTAACATTCGCCACATTGAACTTACCTAGATATTATTCAGAGGAGCTGTATTTAGAGTGCATATGTCAGAATCCATTTGACCGGACATTAAATGGACCTGCTGGCTCCCAAATACAAAGTCTATGTTATGTCCGATCCAAAGGATTCACAGGAAATGAGTGAGTGTGTTGATGTTTCTGTCATGCACCTTGCACAAAACTGAAATAATACGAACATCTGAGGGTGAAGAAGAAGGGCCGCATATATGAACAAGCCAACTTGAGGAGACAATGAGATTCAGGAACCTCGTTCAGTAAGGGCCTGTACACTGAAATTGTCAAACATATTCAAAGACAGCAAGACTGAGTTCCACTGCAAATGTTTTGCATCATGTCCTACCTCCTGCATGCATGACCCAGGCACCACCTCTGGCCTAAACCAAACAGTATTTCTAGTGGGTGACATTGCATGTGACACAGATGTGTGCTACATGTGTGAAGTGTAACTCCAGAGAATGTCCAGACCTGATTTTCTAGACATTGTCCAGAGTTCTTCGGAGAAAACGGCTCTACATTAACATGGTTAGTATTGGCAATGCATTGCTTCTGTACTTCATGTCCACGTGTCCCATTTTGATTGAATTTATAGCCATTATCTGGCGGGGGGGGGGGGGGGGTTAGTTAATCTTTGCACCTTGGCGTATTTTGCTGTAGTCAGTTTTTGGCACTCTTTCCTGTATTCTTTCATTTTTATTAATGTTGACTTTCTAATATTTTTTTCTGTCCCACAGCCATTCACTTCCTGTTGCATCGGCTCAGCAGGCCACCGAACCACTACCCCACCACCTTCCCAGATACCAGACCCTCCGTTTTCTGCAACCACCACACCGACATCTCGCTCCTCACTGGGTGCCATCCTCTCGCCACAAAACTGGGGAGGCTTGCTAGGGGGAAAGCCCGAGTCTGTGACAAAGCTGATCTCCGCGGGGACCCAGGACAGCGAATGGGGAAGCCCCACCTCCCTGCAGGGCCAGCTGGGAAGTGTCATGGTCTTCCATGAAGCTCTTCAGCCAAACCATATAAAAGTGATTTGTGGCGCTGGTAAGTCAGAGGAGATGGACATTACATATGAAGTGATGTACGGAGAAATTGAGGGATAGATTATATTAGAGAGGCACAGAATGCTGAAAGAGAAAGGAGGACAAGAAACTGAGCATAATATCAGAACAAATCATCAGATGTGTAGACAGAATTAATAACAATAACAACACATAAAAGTGAAAAATGCACCAATTCCAGTGATGATTTAATCTACTGGTCAATCTTCATTCCAACTCTCACCTATGGTCATGAGGTTGGGTCATGACTGAAAGAACTACATCGCGGGTACAAGTGGCCAAAATGGATTTCCTCAGGAGGGTGGCTGGTGTCTCCCTTAGAGATAAGCTCGGTCATCCATGAAGCTGCTTCATCTCGTTGAAAGGAGCCAGCTGAGGTGGTTTGGGCATCTGGTAAGGATGCCCCCTAGGCGCTCCCCTAGGGAGGTGTTCCAGACCCAGGACTAGGCGGAGAGATTATATCTCCACACTGGCCTGGCAACGCCTCAGTATCCCCAGTCAGAGATTGTTAATGTGTCCCGGGAAAAGGAAATTTAGGGTCCCCTGCTGGAGTTGTTGCCCCTTCAACCTGATCCTGGATAAGCGGTTGAAGATGAGTGAGTGGGAGTCAGTGATTTCAAAATGGAATCCAAACCGTGCCTCTTAGAAGTCAATTTTAAGAAAGACTGTGCGTTGTCTGACTACGCTTCTGTCACACTAATTTCATTCTTTGTCTAAACTGTCCAGGTCCAAATTGTATCTCTCCATTCAAAGCCCAGGAATCAGAACTTGGAGACCTTTCCTCAAAACTGCTGCTTCACTACTCACCCAAGGTGACTGATCCACTGCAGTCTCAGCCATTCCACCTTAAAATGTTCAAATTAGCCTCATGTCCATGGCGTGGAGTTTTTTTTCCTCTATTAATTATTGCATTTCTGTTTTTATACAGTAGCAATTGCAAAATGTATTTGTACTTGCAGTCCTAGACACAGTCCTCATTCTGTTTTTCTTAATGAATGGAAAGTGAAAATCTACTGTGGTGACTAAATATAGTCCTGATTGTCAACAGGCATGTAGGAATCCCATCTGCATGGATTTGTCTCCCAATATGCTGCATGGGCGTCTGACCGGGAACAAAGTTGTCAACTGGGATATCAAGGTGGGAGAACGATCCAAGGCTGTTCATGTGATTGTGACAAAATGCACTTTTGATTTCTTCTTTTATTTTTCATCAAAACCATCTGCTAATGTCTACTGCTGTTACAAGAATATGTATATTCTACTGTGGCAGGATATGATCAACTGTGTAGGCGGGCTTTCGGTTCTGTTCCCCATCCTGGAACAGTTGTCCCTAGTGACTCCTGATGAGCAGCCCAGCAATCCGGCTACTGGGACAGATATCATCAGTCCTGACGGGACCACTGCACCTGCTGATGGAGACTGGGTCATCCTCCCATCTAACAGGGCTTCAGGTCTGTTCTTGCACCTTCTTGAATACATTTATCTCAACTCTCGTCAGTATTACGCAGTTCTGAAATAATAGTCATCGCATAGGAATGAATGCATTTTCTGTTCTGTTAGAGTCTCGCCTGGAGAAGAGTCTGGTTGCCACCTTCCTATTGGTGCTGAAGCATTTCCTCCAAAGACACCAAATTAACCAGGAGAGTCTGCTGCACTCGTATGGTGTTGCTACACTGGGGGCACTTCTGCAGAAGGTCAGAATCATTCATTGGGCCAGGAATGTAGCTATGAATTATGGATAAAGAAGGAGATTCCTTAATTTTCCTCCTCTGGGCTAGGGCTACCTGGTAGTCACAAAGCCAGACACTAAGAGAAATGCCTTGATGCAGAGAATTTGGCTGCTTTTAGTTGCAGTGGCTAAGAACCTGTTTCGTGGTCATACGTCGTTCATATGAATTACACACTAGCTGCAATTATTGGTGTAACTACCTAGTCAGGTAACTTTAATGAAACCTTTGGCATGTGAATTTAGCTGCTTGTGAGTTTAGTATCATTTACAGACACATTGGGCCTCATGTATCAAAGTTGCGCACTTGTGGCGTAAATTTACGGTGTAAATTTGAAGTACACCAAAGTTGCCGTGACATGTATCAAGCAGTGCGCACCTGCCCATTTCCGGCGTACGCCTGACGTGACCTTGATAAATGCAGCAGGTGAAAACAATCGTAATTATAATAAACACGCCCATAAATATTCAGACTCTGCTTCAGACACACCCTCATTTTACGACATGGAAGCCATGAAGACGGCAAAGAAAAAGAACTCCACCAGTCACGATGCGTGCCAATAGAGCGTCAAAAGCGGCCGTTGTATCAATTGTTTTGTAGTATAATCAAAAAAGTGTTACAGTGGTCCCCCGTTTATCGTGGGAGTTACGTTCTAAAAATAGCCCGTAATGCGAAACCGCGACGTAGTCAGCTTTATTTTTTACAATTATTATAGATGTTTCAAAGCTGTAAAACCACTTTATACACTTTCTCAATCAGGCATGAACATTTTCTCACTTTTCTCTCATGTGTAAACTCTCAAACCTTAGTAGAAAAATAAGACCAACCTGTTTTCAGGCCCAAACATTTGTTTGAGAAATAAAAATAGAACGTTTTCCTATAAATAATTATGATGGCTTTTAGAACTAACAAATTTAATTTTAACGATCAACGTACGAGGTTGGACACATAAGAAATTATTAATAGTGACTGACCAGTATTTCACAGTTCCTCTGATCGCGCCTCTGCGTCCTGGCGCTGCACCTTTTTCCACTCACACCTCGCTGCAGGTGTCTGTTTCCGAGTGACAAACACAGTTATGAGTAGTTGTTGGCGCTCTTTTTTCTTCTGGGCGAGAAGATTCCTATAAACAGACACGCAGACCACAATGCACTGTAAAAAAAAAAGCATGCAAAATTGGACTAAAGAAATCCGCGAAACGGCGAGGCCGCGAAAGGTGAACCATGTTAGGACCACTGTATTCTCTTTTCACATGTCAATAATACTTGACATGTGGATATTTGCTCGCTCAGTTAATAAGACATGCCTAATTTTTCAGATTTCTTTATTCTTAAAATGTATTTCTTTATTTATTTTATTGTGACAAATGAATGGAGACGACACAACCTGATTGCAGCACGGGCGAAGGGAATGAGAACACTACAGTTGTAATTATCAATTTCATTGTCTAAAACTATCACACCACATAAAGTTAAGCTCAGCGCTGCTCTGGCTCCAGGCTCGACGTCTGGAGAAAAAGGCGAGCAGCGCTTTCTTTGCGGTCAGCACTGTGGCCATGGATCGTGCTCGAGACCAACAATCCCGCAAAAGCGGGATTTGTATTGATTATTGTCTAGTATAATCAGGAAAGTGTTATTTATGTAACATATGCATTGATTTGTATAATGGCACTGTTTATCATGTTGATCATTTTAATTTTTACATGGATTCCAGCACTGGTTCATTTTGGTGTATAATTTACGCCACCTCTCGACCTGGTGTATATTTTCAGCGCAGCGTACGCCAACGACCACATTGATAAATGCCAAGTAGCGCAGCCATTTTGGCGTACACCCCATATACGCTCAAATATCGCCGTACGCACGTTGATACATGAGGCCCATTGTGTGGCTCAAGGAAACTAATTGCAGCTGAAGACAAAATACATAATTTAGCCACATTGGCTCAGCACTAAAATATCGCAGCGATAGCCCACCTCCTGTTAGCACAGAAATACGATCGTTTGTGTGAAATGTCTAGTTTACACTAACTTGACTCTCATCCCTTGCATATTAACTTACTATTCAGTCATCAGACATACATATTTCAAATTTTCAATTTATTTGATGTCATAAGCATCCCAGCACCAATTTTTACTATTTATATATGATGAGACATGATAGCTTTACTGTGTGTTAAATTTTGATGAAGTACTTCTAAAGTTCTTCAGTTTATGTCAGTATATGCGGACTGCGGTCCAAGTCTGGACTCAAGACAATGTCATGTCTGAACGTGTACATGTAACTGCTTCAGTGTAGTTTTGAATGAAAACAAAAATAAGACATTTGTGGAAAAAATAAAGCAAATACTAATATAAGCATCATGAGCCACAAAGAAAACTGAATTTTTAACACAGGATATGCTGACAGAGTTGGAAGCTTTCAGTTATGCATTTTATTTTTAAGTGCAGCTTTTGTTTTACTTGAAATGACAAAATAACTTTATTTTTAGAGTACTTACTGTTTATAATCCCTCCAGTTGAATGTAAAAACTAAGAGTAAATATTGTTGAAATATGAATGAACTATGCTTTTATTTAATTTGATAATTGACTGTGTACAGATATTGAACTATTAGATTATTTCCATGTATATGACAAAAAAAATGATACGTGTTAGACATTATGAGGTCCTGGACTTTTCCTTGAGGAAATTTCTTTCTAAGTTGACCTGTTTGAGTTTTAATTGAATACCCACATCCTCCATTATATTACCTGTGCCACTGACTTTAGAGGTCTGTCAGCATTCTTTGTTTGTGTGATGTCATGTATTAGCTCTCTCAGGAGAGTCCTTGAGAACCACTGCAGTAATGTTTTGCCAAATTAGCAGTTACTTAGGGAGTATTAGATAAGTGCTACTGCGATACTTGCATCGTGGCTATGACACTACAGTCATGTGCATGCTTCCCTGAGTATGATCCAGCTTGCTGGTGTCTTAGTGCTGAGGACAGCAGCAACCGGCGAATGCTGCACACCACTGCATCCTTCACACTACCAAAGGAGTAGCAGTTGCTATTGTGAACCAGCTGCTTGCAGTAGTGTCAGGTATCCCCTCTGTCAATGAGCGTATTACGGTGATCAGACTTAAATATTGTCTGGGTGTCTTGTGTCATTTCAGTCTATGCCCCGAGTGCACTGAGTGTTGTCTCAGTAAAATAGACTTTTTATTTTTTTTACTCACAGCTTTGTTACGTGGCTGGTGACCACCCCACAGGTTTAATTACTAGTACTGGTTTAATTTAAACAAGGAACTAAAAAGTAAAAATTATGAGGCAGAACCACCAAAATATAACATTCTTCTCAGACACAAAGACCGGCCTTTTTGTTGAAATCCATGACCACTTATTGTGATATTCAGAAGTGATTATATAAATGTGTATCAGCCAACTGGGAAAGTAATGACAGTATGAAATATTTTTTTACTTCAACAAGAGATACTTTTGATGAGACTCCTGAAGCCCCTCTGTATTAATTTGGTTGTTTATTTTTGTGTAGACCAGGTTGCGCAGTGGGACTGGAGTTGGGCTGCCAACATGCAGGCCTGTACTCAAGTCCTACTTACGCTACCGATCCGTGGCTTTGGAAGACACTTCTTCGGCCTTGTCTCAGTCCACCCAGCTGTAAATGGGTACCAGCCTTGGCTGAGGAATTAACTTGCGCCGGTCCACCATTCTGTCCATGGGGAGTTGTAGACTCTTAACCGCTTCATGCTATGGACCTTGGTGATAAGAACTGGCACCAGTAGGCCTCAGAGCCTAAATAGGACTAATTTCCTCTTATTGTGTGTGAGAGAGAGAGAGGGAGAAAGATCTAAAAACTGTATTTCAAATTGCTTTTATTGCCCTGATAATACTGGTCCTGTATGAGTCATGCTTATTATTTCTCCTGTAGCTTTGCAAAATTCAACTTTGGCCTCTGCCTCTACGTGTATTTCTGTTTGTCTACTATATTTCCCATTCTTTATTCATGAGCTCTTCCTCTCTTGTATGTTTTGTGTTGTTTTAGTGTCTGTTTATTAATATTTTGGGATTGTGGAGTGGAAATGCCTCTAGATTGACCTTTAGACGACGGGAATGTAGAACTCTCCAC
Organism: Thalassophryne amazonica; assembly: GCF_902500255.1. Lineage (NCBI taxonomy): Eukaryota > Metazoa > Chordata > Actinopteri > Batrachoidiformes > Batrachoididae > Thalassophryne > Thalassophryne amazonica. The sequence continues at coordinate 150,171,658 of NC_047103.1, read as the reverse complement.
TGAGAGGAAGATAAAAGGAAATGACTTTGATAGAAAGATAGCTGCCCTTAAAAACCCAACCGCACCCTATAAATGTCCAAATGAGACACTGTTGTGTTTTGCGATTTGAATGTAGTGCAGCAGATAAGAGAATATTTAGAACAGAATCCTGCAAATGGTGATAAAAGCATCAAATTCAGCAGAAATACTCCTTAGGCATTCCTCTTTTGGGGAAAAAAAAAAAAAAAGATTGGCCACTTGAATTTTCAATCAGCATTCAGGTAGAGGCCAATTGAAGAATTACACAGGGGTCAAAATTAAAAGATGCTCCAACCATATTGAAACCTATACCACATTATTTACCTGATCATAAAGATTCCAAAAAGGTATAGTTTGGACTATCTGTGACTAAATTCTATGGAGTTATGGGATCGAAATAGCAAGAATGGTGACAAAGGTCAGTGTCAGTTTGTACAGGGGTCAAAAGTTAAAGTTGCTCCAATTTTTGTAAAAAGTGATGCAAATTAATAGTTGATTTAACAGGGTTTTAAAAAGGAATAGTTTGGACCATGTATCATGCTTAGTTATCACGTTACAGGGTAACATATGTCACATGTCATAGCATCCAATGGACGTTGACCTTGTTTGACCTTTACTTTGGAGACCAAGCATTCAACACTGTCAAAACTACTCCATTTATTAATCCTATTAGCTCAACCAATTAGCTCCTTTTGCTGCGGTTTTCCACAGACACAAAGTGGAAAAGTGTGCTGTGGCCTGATGAGTCCACATTTCAAATTGTTTTTGGAAATCATGGACGTTGTGTCCTCCGGACAAAAGAGGAAAAAGACCATCCAGAGCCAGCTGAATGTCTTTCGGCATGATGGTGACCCTCTTGGCGTGGATGGCACGCAGATTGGTGTCCTCAAGCAGGCCGACCAGATAAGCCTCACTGGCCTCCTGCAGAGCCATCACAGCGCTACTCTGGAAACGCAGATCAGTCTTGAAATCCTGAGGGATTTCCCTCACCAAGCGCTGGAAGGGCAGCTTGTGGATCAGCAGCTCGGTGGATTTCTGGTAGCGACGAATCTCTTTGAGGGCCATGGTACCGGGCTTGTAGCGGTGAGGTTTTTTTCACACTGCCGGTGGCAGGAGCGCTCTTACGGGCTGCTTTAGTGGCTAGCTGCTTCCTTGGCACCTTGCCACCAGTTGATTTATGAGCAGTCTGCTTGGTTCTTGCCATGTGTTACCGCCAGTCTTCTTTGTGCAAGAGTTGTAATGGGTAAGTTGCCCATGGCATCTGTGATGGCACCATCAATGCTGAAAGGTACATCCAGGTTTTGGAGCAACACATGCTGCCATCCAAGCAATGTCTTTTTCAGGGACGTCCCTGATTATTTCAGCAAGACAATGCCAAGCCACATTCTGCACATATTACATCAGGCGTGGCTTTGTAGTAAAAGAGTGCGGGTACTAGACTGGCCTGCCTGCAGTCCAGACCTGTCACCCATTGAAAATGTGTGGCACATTATGAAGCACCTGAGAAGCGGAGACCCTGGACTGTGGAACAACTGAAGTCGTACATCAAGCAAAAATGGGAAAGAATTCCACCTACAAAGCTTCAACAATTGGTGTCCTCAGTTCCCAAACACTTATTGAGTGTTGTTAGAAGGAAAGGTGATGTAACACAGTGGTAAACATACCACTCTCCCAGCTTTTTTGAAATGTGTTGCAGGCATCCATTTCAAAATGAGCAAATATTTGCACAAAAACAATAAAGTTTATCAGTTTGAACATTAAATATCTTGTCTTTGTGGTGTATTCAATTGAATATAGGTTGAAGAGGATTTGAAAATCATTGTATTCTGTTTTTATTTACATTTTACCCAACGTCCCAACTTCATTGGAATTGGGGTTGTAATTTTAAAGGTTTTAGTGTGGACATGGTGTGTGCGCAGTGCATTCTGGTTACCATAAAAGTTCACAACCCTTTGTATATTGTGCCTAAAACTCTCGTGAATATATTCTCTGGGTTTATAGATGTTGTTATTGTGTTTGTTTTATGTAAAAATGGCAGAAGGAGGTCAGGTTGCTTCTCCATTATTTTCAGTTGGAATCACTGTGAGCTGCAATCGCTTCCTGTTTGCTCTATAATGTCCTGGTTATTGTCCTTTACAACACTGTTTGTTATCTTTGTTCCAGAGTAATATATATAAGATGTCTGAAATTCGGTTTGTGTTTATTAAATTCCACGCAGATTAACGTAGGAAACAGATTATTTATTTGGAATATTTGTTTTGGCAAGTTTTTACAGTCTCTACTGCCATCTACTGGCCAGTAGTGTTCATGGCAGTATTCGATTATTCCATAATCCTTTGTGTGCCAGAGAGTTGCTGCAGCTGATGAAAAGAAATAAAAATGTACGTTTTGGTTGTATAATGTTCATTTACAGTTGTCGTCATGTGTTTTCTCTGTGCTGTTTAAACCATAGCAACTCTCTGGCGCGCAAAGGATTATGGGTTAGGGTCTGAGTGTCTGGGCGCCAGTAGATGGCAGTGTTCTATGCATTTTGACCCCAGCTATATCAGACGGTTGTCTAATCACAACTTGACTTTTGGCTTTTGCTAATGGCTTTTTTTTACATATGAAAAAAATGGCATATTTTACAAAAGCACATTTATATATAAACCTACACACACGTCACATTAACATGTTTGTTTTTGCATAGAATGACTAAGTCAACCAATCAGTGTTAGCGGAGGCTCATTTTACCTATAATCCCTTTGGCATCTGTGTGTGTTTGTTACAAAACTTCACTATTTAAAATTAAAAGATGTTATATTTTAACTTTGTACAAATGACAGAATTGTCATTAATGTAGTTATTCTATCCAGAATAATTTGATTTAGAAATCAAAACCATAAGTCAGAACTGTTTTATTTTCCAAGACCTCTGCCTCATGGTGGTACTGCTGTATGCGGTTAAGGAATAATTACTTTTTTTCTGTGACAACCTGGTGGTCAGGCTCTTTTTGCTGCGGTAGAGTAAAATACATAATAAACAGGAGCTTCCAGTAGGGGGCACAGCACACAAAGACAGAAGTGGTGGTTCATTGTTTGGATTTGTGATCATGGTGTTAAAACTCAGTTTTGAAAGTTATCAGTTAGCTGTAGCTTCCGATAAATTTTTGGGTGGTTTATCAGTTTAGCTTTGTAAAAAATAACGTTTCATTTCATTCATTAACTGTTATCGAAGCTAACCTTTTGGTTAGCTGTGCCCACCACTGGTTCCTGTGGACAAACATCAAGGAATTATAGAATAAGGCAAAACTAATGTTTCAAAAACTTTCATAGATGAGCCACAATCTTTGTGGTGTAATTTTTCTATGGAGCTCTTAAAGAATGCAGTCATCACTTGAAGGAATAAAAACCCCTAACCAACAGTCTAACATAGTGGCGGTCCTACCCACCCGTTGGGCTAATTTGCTGCCACAGGTCCTGCAAGCCTTCAGTTTATTAAAAGGATGTTTAAAATCAGAAAATTGAGGCATTTTAAAGCATAATGTGTTGTACAGTATCAAAGCATGAGGCTTGAGCCATTTATTGGTCTTTTAGCAGGAAAACAACCCAAAGGACGCCTCCACCAGCACAAAAGAACATTTGAAAAGGAAAGGATGGATTGTTTCAAATGGGCTAGCAACAAGTCCTGACCTAAATCCCACTGAAATCCTTTTGAGAGAACTGAAATGTGTCATTGCTAAGAAAAAAGAAAGGATTAAAAAAAACTCCTGAATACTTGAAAGAGCTTCAATGCATACTAATGGACGAGTGACAGAAACTACCAGCTGACGGGTTAGGCCCCATAAAAAAATATTAGTTTATCATTCTTGATATTTTTTTTCCCTCTTAGAAATGGGTACATACAGTGTCATTTCAAACCTGATACATGACACCAACAGCACCTGCATACCAAGTGAGGAACTGAAAATATCAGATTTTTTTTTTATTTAAATCTTGTTTCCATGCTGAATGCAGTCGGTGTACTGTACGCTAGTAGTGTGCTAAACATGCACACTGTGTGTGAGTGACACGAAGCAACTGACTCCGTGATTGTCAATGACCGTCTTTGGCCAAAGCATACTCGCCACCTAGCGGACATGGCATTTCTTGCACCAGCTGTACTGCCATCTGTGAAATTCGGCTAAAATAAAATAAAAAAAAAAATGATGCGGGCGGGCATGGTAAACTGTTTTTTTTTTTTTTTTTTTTTTTTTTTTTTTTTTTAATGGGGCCTTAATGAAGCTTAAAACATTTAGAGATCATTGTTGCCAATGGTGCTGAAATATATTATTGAAGGGTGCCAGTAAGTACATTTTTTTTTTTTGGTCTGTATTTTTGTCACAATATTAAACCATGTTTTTGTTGTTATTCAGTAACTTTTGACATTTCATAAAATGTACTGATTGTACAAAGGTGTTCTTTTGCATTTGTTTGTTTTTTTAAATCATTGGAGCCAATAATTTCTAACATTAACAGTACATTACAACTACACAGAATGTATGTCATTCTTTTATATATTGTATATTTAGTGGGTTTTATTCTCTTATGTGCCAGCAAATCTGTGTATTAATGGACTAATGTTAATGTATGTTGTGCTGGTATGTGTTCAGCTGCCTGCAGGTCACGTGGATGTTAGTGTGCTGGTTGCTGTGCAGCTGCTGATAGAACAGGTGACATATGAGAAGAACCAGGCTCTGCTGCAGCAGTTCAACACACATCTGCTGTTCAATTTCAACATTTGGAACAGGGGAGACTTCCCATTATGCATTGGTAAGCTCTGTAATCATGTCCATGTGACCATTTTGTCACAAAATGTCCTTTTAAACTGTTAAGATGAGACAAAAACTCAACAACCAAAATTAAACTGTTGCAGCATTAAACAGGATCTAGGTAAACAGCATGAAATATTCATTAAGAATGCAGCAAATTGAACATTGCATATCATAGACAATATCCAGAAAAATAAAATTAAAGCCATAGTGATGAGTATAGGTGCTGGGAAGGTATTTGATTTGGTCAACTGGGACTTTCTGTATCAAGTTCTATATAGTTTTGGCCTACGTGACACTATTATTAAAGCTATGCAGGCAGTATATCATAGACCCACTGCTCGGGTTAAAGTTGACGGACACCTGTCAAATTCATTCCCCCTAGAAATAGGTACACCACAAGGTTGTGCACTATCACTGTTGCTCTTTACATGTTTCTTAGAACACTTAGCTCAATATATGACAGTTACAGGTGTAGCTGCTCTTTGTAGTATTATGAAAGATGGAACTTTGTTCAGCTTTGAAATACTTAAAGAAAAATTCTTGCTAGAAAAATTAGACTTTTTCCAATATTTGCAAATGTGGAACTTTGGTAAGAAAAGGGTACAAAATCTAACTGGCAAGTATAGGATTGTTGGACCTATGTATACAGAAAAGCATATGATGCATATACTAGTTATAAAAGAATTTCATACATGGATAAAGTAATAACGAATCTTTAGAAGACACACAACTTCATATATTAAATTCAAATGGGAGAAAAAAAGCAGAGTAATCATATCCGAGGAATGGACAGCATTATGGAGATACCAATGGAAATACACCAGCTCTCATAACTATTAGTAAGTATTAGCAAATAAAAAATGCCTTTTACTGACAGAACAATAATTTGTCCATCACAAATAAAATAATAAAATGTAAAAATATAGCTGGCTTAAGAGTAAAATCATCTAGAAACCAAACAGTGCTGCTGACTAAGTATGTGCTGTATCCTAAAGATACATACAGTAGTGTGTTGCACTGAAAACTGACAGTAATGATTTTCTGCACAGAAACCTCTTGTTTTGCCAGTGCTTATGTTGTGATTGTTTACACCATGTTTTTGCATGGTTTGTGTGAATTTGCAACACACACCTTATCATATGAAATTGTTACATGTTTTATATGTTATATTTGTTTGTGTTCTCTGTTTGCAAGTGTTGCAGAATTAATGCAGGAGTTTTCTATATTTGTGTTTTCTGTATTTTTTTTATTTTTTTTTTGAGTGTTGCCTTATGTTGGAAAGGTTGTGGCCTCTCATGGCCACCATTAAAATATTTTTTTGTCCACAACTTGAAGCTATTCAGTTTATTGTCAGCAAGGGGTTTAAAAAAAAAAAAGAAAAACAGAAAATATTCACATTATAGAATCTAAAATCACACAGTTTAGACACATAAATGAAAAATTAATCCAGAAAATTTGACACAGTGAAAGGATATGTAATTATGTCAGAGGTGAAGCCAAATATATGCGCTTTTTTTTTATTTTTTATAATTGATTAGTCATCACAGCTCTGGCCTGATTGTGGCTGTAAGCAGGTTTGAACTAATTTATTTGATTTGCTTTAATAAAGGTCATATCCAGTACATGTCCACTGTCATCAAAGACAACAGGAAGCAGTTCAGGAAAAAATATGGTGTTCAGTTCCTGTTGGACACAGTACGCCTCTATTATGGGTGAGTCACCTTCTTCCAAAATTCTGATTTTTCTAGTATTTACCTTTTTCTCACAAAACTAATTGCTTGGCAGCTGTCGATTGTGGCTATAATTGTTTCCAGTTACTGTTGTGATATATTTGTAAAAGACTCCTCAAGGATGAAATTTAGCCACAGTGATTTTTATTACACGAGTTACTGCAGGGAATCAAGGATTTGTTTAAGGCTTACACCATTATGTACTGTGTACTTTAGGAAGAACAGCAATAAAGAGAGCGACCTGAGTGATGATGACATTCGCACTATTCGAGCCTCTCTCTTTGGCCTCATCCGGTACTACATCAGCAAAGGCATGTCACAGGAGGAGATGCACAGCATCCTGGGTTACATCGCTGCCACTGGAGACGAGGACCAGGTTAGGATGGAACCCATTACCTAGGAATGGTCTGGTTAATGACATCACGCCAATGTGCAAATAGGGTCTACAAATATGAGATATTCTCAAACAACTCAACAACCCACTGGCAAATGTCTGTGGAGATTTTTAGTCATCCAAGTAGGCTGAGTCAGGTCAGTTGGTTATATGTAGTTCCTGTAATGAAGTAATGAAGAGTTGTTGGTCACTGACGGTCAGTTGAGTTCGGGTGTCAGTTGGTGGTGTTCTGAGTAGAGCCCGACCGATATAAGCCCTTTTCAAAGTACTCACTATCGGCTGAAATTCTGCCGATAGAACGCCGATAATTTCTCATAAACAGAACAGTTACTGAAATGATGTTTTTTAATTTTCAATTTCAATTTATTTTCATTTGTATAGCGCCAAATCACAACAGAGTTGCCTCAAAGCACTTCACACAGGTAAGGTCATGTTTGTGTCTGCAATGTAAAATGTCCTAGCACCGTTTGTCTAGTAGATGGAGCTCTGACTCCATTCAACTGAGAGCTGTTTACACCCCTGCTTAAATGTGTTCATCACCAGCCCTCGTAGTTTGCCGTCACACTGCACTGATCGGCTGACAAAAGCATACAAGTAAGTTTATAAGGATGTTGTTTGTAATAACTTTGCGATTACATTCACCCCACATTTCTCCCATTTCAGTTCAACTCAGTTTGATTAACTCAGTTTATGTAGTAATGTGTCAAACGTGCTTCATTGCGTCGGTCATGCTTTTTATTAAGCCCACATTCTGTAGACCTTATTTCTAGCATGAAAAACTTTTGTTTACTGCTAAGAGGTTGAAACATTCAGATTCACTGGTCGTCCGGAAGGATTCTGGGAATTACTGCTGTTTGCCATTAACCCTCTGGGGCCGACGCCATTGTATACGACAGCTGGGACCAAGCTTTACTAAATTGTAAATAACTTTTTAATAATGTGAGATAGAAACTTACTTTTTTTTTTTGCCGAAAAGTTAACTCCGCAGACTTTCGATCCACCGTTGGCCATCTTGGTACTCCTCATAGAGGATGTGTGATGACGCGCGCAATGCGAGTGTCCAATCAGAATTGGTTCTCCGTCACATGGTTTTCCAAAATCCAATCGTAGGGCAGATTTACCTCACGTGATATGGCAAAGATCGTTTTCAGGAGTGATATCTTACTAGATGGCCCGTTTGAATAGCCCCCTAACTGCTCCAATTGCATTTTTTGAACTTGAAAATTCTTCTCTGTTATCAAGTTAATCAGTATGAGGACAAAGCTTCAGCTTTTAGCTCATACCCTTTTTGTTAAGAGTCCAAAAAAGAACATTTTATTCATTAAAAAAAAAAATAAAATAATAATATCGGCTGATTTATCGATTATCGGCATTTTTTCATCCAAATATCGTTAGCGCCATCGGCCTCAAAAAATCCATATCGGTTGGGCTCTAGTTCTGAGTTTCATTTGGGGGGTTGAGGACAGTCTTTGAGTCTCTGTGGTGCTGAGGAATGGATACTATTATAAGGGGGGGGGAGGTTTTGTCTCAGCCCCTCACCCCTGTTTTGAGAAGGATTCATCAGTTTAACAAGATGACTTCCTTGACAACTCTTTCAAACCATCCATCTTCTCTGTCTAAAATACATATGAACATTGTTATCTTCAAAGGTGTGTCATTTCTTCTTCATTTGTTGAGTGGCTGTTTAGTTTCTCCGATGTAGAGCTCATTGGCCAGACTATTTTTGTGGGTGTGTAGTGTGCAGTCTTTGGGATGAACCAATTTCTGTTTGATGGTGTTACTGAATTTGAAAAACACAGGCATGTTGTGTTTATTGAAATTCCAGCCACATATGGAATCATAGTGTTCCTCTTGTTCTAGCTGTGTTTCATCACTCAGTGTTTGTATTACTACTGGGTCTTGTAGCTGTTTTCACAAAGGCTAGCCACAGATATTAAGTGCCTCCTTCAGGTGCTGGTATTCTTTTTCTTGGGCCTGGGAACTTGTTGGGATGTTATCCTCCTGGTGTTGCAGGGTACTAATAACTCCCAGCTTGTGTTCCAGTGGGTTATGGAAATCAAAAAGAAGGCATTGGTCTCAGTGTGTGGGCTTCCTGTAGACCCCATTGTGCAAGGTCCAGTCCTCATTTATGTAAACATCACAGTCCAGGAAAGGAAATGTTAAGAAACTGTTATTCTTAACATCCTCTCATGTGAACTTTTGTTTTTATCCAATGAGTTGATGTGTTCAGTAAAAGCCTGCATTTCCTGGGTTTTAATTTTGACCCATGTGTCATTCACATTTCTCAGCTAATTGTTTAGTGGAGTTCCTCTGAAGCAATACATAGCCTTGGTTTCCACCTCTTCCATGTAGAGGTTGGCCATGATGGGGGATACTGGTTCGCCCATGGTGCATCTATGTTTTGTCTTCAGACAGAGGACCAGGAGTTGTCAAATTTGGTTTGTGTTGAGGTCACGTCTAGTGTGGAGGTTACACCCTCACATCGTAGGACACCATGGTTTCATCCAGGTTCTTTCTCAGGCCTCTAACCTTCTTCACAAAATCCATAGTGTTATGGATGTGGTAGGGAGTGTTGCCTTCCAGTGGTGTTAAAATAGTGGTTACATGCTTGGCTATGTCTTATGTGACCAAAGTGATGCTTCTGAAAATGGATCTTAGTGGGGCTCCTTTGTGTATTTTTGGGAGTCCATACATGTAGGGAATGGTTTCTCCAGGATACCAATGAAAATATTATGAGTGAGTGACAGCTTCCTCTTTCTGCAGATGTTATGGACATTCTATAACTTTCTTCAGTGTTTTATAAGAATCACTGAGCAATGTCGTGATCTTAGAGTGATATGAAATTCTGGGACTTGGTTGATTATATCACCATACAAATCGTGTATAAAGTTAAAAATAAACTTTTACCTCAACATGTCCAGGACCTGTTTAAAATGAGGGACATTTGAGAGGAACATTAATATTTGATAAATTAAAGACTCAAACTACTGTAAAAAGTCATTGTGTTTCTGTAAAGAGTGTAAAAATTTGGAATAACTGTTCTGATAGCGTTAAATTGTCTGGTACTTTGGTTGGCTTCAAAAGACTTTATAAAAACAATATAATTACTTATTATAGCATGATGAATTGGGTTACCTGAGTTTGTTACTGTTTTCTTTTTAAATTTTGCATTGCACTACTGTTTGTTCTGTTGTATTATATATTCATTTGAAACGGGACAATGCATATTAATGAACATTGTTACATGTAAATATGCCGGATTATAGCAGGATGCTAATTTCCAGCCGTAGTCCCAGTAACATAGAAACAGACTAAGACCACACAACATACCAAAATAAATTAATCATGACAGAAAAACAATTAAAACAGAAAATACATACAAATATTATACAATTCAAAGTAGCAATAATTGATAGTAGTTAATAAGCAGTGTTGAGATATTTTAGTTCACTGATTAATCTATATTGTCTCTGCTTGTTTTTCTTTTTTAGTATTTGTTGTTATGAGTGTACATGTATATAGCGAATGGTAAAAGGGGTGGGTGTTTATAAGCTTTTGCTTCTACCTACACCCTTTCGGTCGCACAAAACTCGGAAATTGCCCATGAGTTTTTGTTTTGGTTTGGTTTGGTTTTTGTTTTACGAGAGATTTGTAAAGTATGAGTGTGTATGTGTGCCGAAAAAAATTCATTCGTTCATGATATTCAGATGTGATAAGCACCACATTACATCTCCCTTTATCATCCAGCAGGTTTTTGATTTTGCTGTCTTTACTCAGGGCGGTCAGGGCTTTGCTGTGCTGAGGAGTGATGTTGGAAGGGGGTGCTTTGGAAAGGGCTGATGTGGCCTCTAATCTGCCGCAGTTTCAGTTTGGACATTTTTCCTTATGGCTGCTTCTGTTGCAGTAATGAGGCTCATTGTCGGAAGTTGTTGTGTTGTGACTGAGGTTTAATCCTTTGTAAAAGGATGTCTTTCTGCCTTTCACTTAGTTCTCAGTCAGACACGTTCCTCATCCACCAGTCCTGTGTTTCCTCTTGTATGGGGATTAAGTAGCTGGCTCTGCTCCCTTGCTGTTGTTGAGACCGTGTCATGTACTGAGATTACCCTGTACCAGATTTGTATATTTGCATTCTGCACATGCTCAAAAAAACTGAAAGTATGTTCTGTCCTGAATTTAACCTTTCTGTATGTGGACCAAAATCGGGTTTAATGTGAATAAATTCTGATGTTATCTCTTAATAATATTGCTTCCCTGGACTCATTCAGCAATATGTTTATTGGAAACAAAGTCTGAATGTACCCATGAAATTACACCCTTACCAAGTCTAGCTTGCACTGTCAATTGCCAAAAAAAAATGCAATGAGAGTATTCTCTCTCTGTTCATAAGAGTATTCCCACCACAGGTCAAACTCAGTTCAGAGCAAAATAATTAATCAATGTACTCCAGTCTGAGTTTGTGTACAAATAAATAAAATCCATTTAACAAATTTCCCATTTTCAGCAGAGATGAGATCAGAATTTATTCACTTTAAACACTGATTTTGGTCCACACACAGAAAGGATCAGCTCCTTACCGAACAAACTTCCCGTTTTTCGCACATGTGCAGTTGGAGCATATACAAATCTGGTACGGGGTAATCTCAGTCCATGACAATGAAACTGAAATGAGAGGAAATTGCATGTCTGTCTGTCCTTAGCTTTGGTGTCTTGTGCCAGGTTGTGAGCCTATTCCTGATCATTCCAGGTCTCTGTCCTTTCACTGTGGCACCTCCACCTAATGAGTCTGTGTCATCTGCATCTGAGGTTAAAGCTTCCTTTCTATCTTTTCATAATTCAGCATCAATGATTTACTCTTTAAATAAATGTGGGGTGAATTAAAACTGCCAGACATGCATTTAATAAATTATGTCACATCACATAATATGTAAGGTGTAAACTTGTGGAGGGAGCTCTTTATGAAATAGTCTTACTGGCTACATTTGGGCCTCAGGCCGGTAGCCTGGAACCTCAGGCTGGTATCCTGGGACATCTGGCTTAATGCAAGAACCCTTATTACCTGCAGTTAGGAGGGCAAGCACAAGGTTAATGGAGTCAGTGAGTGAGAGAGTCAGTGAATTTGCAAAATTTCTGGAAGTAACTATGAAAACTACTGCAGTACTGAAATTTTGGGTTCTGGTAGATAAAGTTGAGGACTAGTGAACCACCTGTTTTGGGCTATGTTGGCATGTTTTATCATACACATTGACCGTAACTGGTCTGTCAAGTTGTGTGTGAAGTGGTGTTGCTAATCTTAGTTTCAATGTTTTTGTTTCTGGTGAATTTCTGTTGTGATACTCCAGCACTGGAGTTTGTTTATTCCCTGTGTGACAGGTGTTTGTGCAGCCTTCCTCTCTCTGCATAATTAAATGAAAACAAAAAACCCATCTGTAAGCAGGAAGTCTCGAGGCTTCTCCCTGCAGCAGCCTTCAGTGATGCATATCCTGCTACAGAGAGCTGAACATGGCTGCTTCCATCATTATGTCCAACCATATGGCCAGTATAATGATATGATCTTGCACTCTTGGACATCTGTCAGCTCTGAGGCTATTTAGACATTTGTCAAGCCAAGATGAGACTTGTAATGGTGTGTTCTATGAAACATCTTGGAAAAGTGAATATCCGGTACACTCTCAGCTACTAACAAGCTAATGTTGAGTTTAAACACCGCCAATGCTTCTGATTAGAATCAAAGGTGATCACAAACCCAAACACAGCCAATGAGTTAGCGCTATGCACCCTGCCCACTGCTGTAGGGAAGCGTCATTTACCTTGACAGCATACAGTGGTCCAGCCATGAGGCAGATGTCTTGAAAAGGAAACCAGGTTTGACTTATGGTTTTGATTTCTAAATCAGATTAATCCAGATAGAATAACTACAGTAATGTCAACTCTGTCATTGTACAAAGTGAAAATATAACACACATCTGTTAATTTTAAAATAATGCACTAATTCTGAAGTTTTGAAAATTAACACACAGATACCCAAAGGGATTATGGTTAAACTGAGCCTCCGCTCACACTGATTGGTTGACTCATTCATTCTATGTAAAAACCAACACAAGTTAATGTAACATGTTTTGGTGTTTAGAAATAAATGTGCCTTTGTAAAATGTCATATTTTTCATTTGTAAAGAAAAAAAAAAAGGCATTTGCAAAGCAGAAAAGTCTAAGTTGTGATTCGGCAACCATGTGATATAACCGGGCACCAGTAGATGGCAGTGTTCTATGCATTTTGGCTCATCTACTGGATGGCAGTGGGAAACAGCTCAGTTTACCCATAATCCCTTTGGGCATCTGTGTGTGCTAAATGTTCAAAACTTCAGAATTAGTGCATTACTTTAAAATTAAAAGATATGCGTTATATTTTCACTTTGTACAAATGACAGAGTTGTCATTAACCCTCTGGAAGACCAAGCTTTACTAAATTACACTCAACAAAAATATAAACGCAACACTTTTGGTTTTGCTCCCATTTTGTATGAGATGAGCTCAAAGATCTAAAACTTTTTCCACATAAACAATATCACCATTTCCCTCAAATATTGTTCACAAACCAGTCTAAATCTGTGATAGTGAGCACTTCTCCTTTGCTGAGATAATCCATCCCACCTCACAGGTGTGCCATATCAAGATGCTGATTAGACACCATGATTAGTGCACAGGTGTGCCTTAGACTGTCCACAATAAAAGGCCACTCTGAAAGGTGCAGTTTTGTTTTATTGGGGTGGGATAACAGTCAGTATCTGGTGTGACCACCATTTGCCTCATGCAGTGCAACACATCTCCTTCGCATAGAGTTGATCAGGTTGTCAATTGTGGCTTGTGGAAGTTGGTCCACTCCTCTTCAATGTCTGTGCGAAGTTGCTGGATATTGGCAGGAACTGGTACACGCTGTCGTATACGCCGGTCCAGAGCATCCCAAACATGCTCGATGGGTGACATGTCCTGCGAGTATGCCGGCCATGCAAGAACTGGGACATTTTCAGCTTCCAAGAATTGTGTACAGATCCTTGCAACATGGGGCCGTGCATTATCCTGCTGCAACATGAGGTGATGTTCTTGGATTGGCACAACAATGGGCCTCAGGATCTCGTCACGGTAGCTCTGTGCATTCAAAATACCATCAATAAAATGCACCTGTGTTCTTTGTCCATAACAGACGTCTGCCCATACCATAACCCCACCGCCACCATGGGCCACTCGATCCACAACATAGACATCAGAAAACCGCTCACCCACACACGCTGTCTGCCATCTGCCCTGAACAGTGTGAACCGGGATTCATCCGTGAAGAGAACACCTCTCCAACGTGCCAAACGCCAGCGAATGTGAGCATTTGCCCACTCAAGTTGGTTACGACGACGAACTGGAGTCAGGTCGAGACCCCGATGAGGACGACGAGCATGCAGATGAGCTTCCCTGAGACGGTTTCTGACAGTTTGTGCAGAAATTCTTTGGTTATGCAAACCGATTGTTTCAGCAGCTGTCCGAGTGGCTGGTCTCAGACGATCTTGGAGGTGAACATGCTGGATGTGGAGGTCCTGGGCTGGTGTGGATCCACGTGGTCTGCGGTTGTGAGGCTGGTTGGATGTGCTGCCAAATTATCTGAAACGCCTTTGGAGACGGCTTATGGTAGAGAAATGAACATTCAATACACGAGCAACAGCTCTGATTGACATTCCTGCTGTCAGCATGCCAATTGCACGATCCCTCAAATCTTGCGACATCTGTTGCATTGTGCTGTGTGATAAAACTGCACCTTTCAGAGTGGCCTTTTATTGTGGACAGTCTAAGGCACACCTGTGCACTAATCATGGTGTCTAATCAGCATCTTGATATGGCACACCTGTGAGGTGGGATGGATTATCTCAGCAAAGGAGAAGTGCTCACTATCACAGATTTAGACTGGTTTGTGAACAATATTTGAGGGAAATGGTGATATTGTGTATGTGGAAAAAGTTTTAGATCTTTGAGTTCATCTCATACAAAATGGGAGCAAAACCAAAAGTGTTGCGTTTATATTTTTGTTGAGTGTATGAATAACCTTTGAATGATATGAGATAGAAACTTACTCTTTTTGCTGAAAAGTTAACTCCGCGGACTTTCGAGCCAGCCATCGGCCATCTTTGTACTCCTCATAGAAGCTGTGTGATGACGTGCGCAATGTGAGTGTCCAATTGGAATTGGGTCACCGTTACATGGTTTTCCAAAAATCCAATCGTGGGGCAGATTTACCTCACGTGAAAAGCCAAAGATCGTTTTCAGGAGTGATGTGTTTCTAGTTGGCCCGTTTGAATAGCCCCCTGGGTGCTCCAATGAGTACATGCTGTTAGTACATACTCAGTGTGCCCTGCGCCATTACGCACAGCGATCAGTGAAAGCAGGAGCAGAGGCAGAGCCTCTGATGACAATCTCACGTGCTCAAACAGAGTGAATGTTACTGAATAACTCTGTTGCTTTCTCTGCGTAAAGCACTGTTTACCATATCAATGGACAACAAAACGCATGGACCATTTTGTATATATTGTTCAAAATGTGCATTTGTGTTTATTGTTTGAACCTTTTTGTCATTCAGTCTTTCACAGAAGACCTCAAATTACCTTTATAAAGTGTCAAAACAGTTGTTTATTATAGTTTGCTGTGTTTTGAATAAATGTGTGTGTAAAATTATTTTTCGCTTTATTTTTTCCTTGCCTATTTTTGATTGTAAACCTTTATTACACTTATAAAACACAACAAAAACATATATATTCTGAAAGTACAGGTTGTCTTGGAAAAAAGAGACATAAAACTGGATTGTGGGATGCAGGGAGAGTTGTAAACAGCAATAATAAAACATTTATGCCAGGCGAGTGAACTGTCCAGAAAATTCCCTCGGACCCCAGAGGGTTAATGTAGTTATTCTATCCAGATGAATCTTCTCTTCTTCTTTGTCTTTTGGCTGTTCCCATTAGGGGTCGCCACAGCAGATCAATCGTTTCCATCTCACCCTGTCCTCTGTATCTTCCTCTGTCACACCAACCACCTGCATGTCCTCTCTCAGCACATCCATGAACCTCCTCTTTGGTCTCCCTCTTCTCCTCCTGCCTGGTGTATCCATTCTCAGCATCCTTCTCCCTATATACCCTGGGTCCCTCCTCTGCACATGTCCAAACCATCTCAATCTCACCTCTCTGACTTTGTCTCCAAACCGTCCCACCTGAGCTGTCCCTCTGACATGTCCATTCTTGTCACTCTCAGAGAATCTCAACATCTTCAGCTCTGCCACTTCCGGCTCTGCCTCCTGTCTTTTTGTTAGTGCCACCGTCTCTAAACCATACAACATAGCTGGTCTCACTACTGTTTTGTAAACTTTCCCCTTCACTCTTACTGATATTCTTCGGTCACAAATCACTCCTGCCACCTTTCTCCATCCACTCCACCCTGCCTACACTCTCTTCTTCACCTCTCTACCACACTCTCCATTACTTTGAACAGTTGACCCCAAATATTTAAACTCATCTACTTTCACCACTTCTACTCCTTGTAACTGCACTATTCCACTGGGCTCCCTCTCATTCACACACATGTACTCAGTCTTGCTTCTACTGACTTTCATTCGCCTTCTCTCTAAAGCATATCTCCACTTCTCCAGACTAGACTCAACTTGCTCTCTACTCTCACTACAGATCACAATGTCATCTGCAAACATCATAGTCCATGGGGACTCCTGTCTGATCTCATCCGCCAACCTGTCCATCACCACTGCAAACAAGAAAGGACTCAGAGCTGATCCTTGGTGTAATCCCACCTCCACCTTGAATGAGTCTGTCATTCCGACTGCGCATCTCACCGCTGTCACACTATTCTTGTACATGTCCTGCACTACCCTAAAATACTTCTCTGCCACTCCAGACTTCCTCATACAATATACCACAGCTCTTCTCTTGGCACCCTATCATAAGCTTTTTCTAAGTCCACAAACACACAATATAACTCTTTCTGCCCTTCTCTGTACTTCTCCAACAGTATTCTCAGAGCAAACATTGCATCTGTAGTGCTCTTTCTCGGCATGAAACCATATTGCTGCTCACAGATCTTCACCTGTTTTCTAAGCCTAGCTTCTACTACTCTTTCCCATAACTTCATGCTGTGGCTGATCAGCTTTATGCCTCTGTAGTTACTGCAGCTCTGCACATCACCCTTGTTCTTGAAAATAGGAACCAGCACACTTCGTCTCCACTCCTCAGGCATCCTCTCACTTTCCAAGATTTTATTAAACAATCTGGTTAGAAACTCTACTGCCATCTCTCCTAGACATTTCCATGCTTCCACTGGATTGTCATCTGGACCAACTGCCTTTCCACTCTTCATCCTCTTCATAGCAGCCCTCACTTCTTCCTTGCTAATCTCTTGTACTTCCTGATTTACTCTCACCACATCATCCAGCCTTTTCTCTCGCTCATTTTCTTTATTCATCAGCTCTTCAAAATATTCCCTCCACCTTCTCAGCACACACTCCTCAATTGTCAGCACATTACCATGTGCATTTTTTACCACCCTAACCTGCTGCACATCCTTTCCAGCTCTGTCCCTTTGTCTGGCCAATCGGTACAAGTCCTTTTCTCTTTCCTTACTATTCAGCTTCTTGTACAGCTCGCAATATGCCTTTTCCTTTGCTTTTGCCACTTCTCTTTTCGCCTTACACCGCATCTCCTTGTACTCCTGTCTACTTTCTTCATCTCTCCGACTATCCCAAACTTTTTCGCCAACCTCTTTCTCCTTATGCTTTCCTGGACCTCTTCATTCCACCACCAAGTCTCCTTGTCTTCCTTCCACTGTCCAGATGTCATACCCAGTACTGCCCTAGCTGTCTCCCTCACCACATCTGCAGTACTTTTCCAGTTGTCCAAAATTGCTTCCCCTCCAACTAGTGCTTCTCTCCCCTGCTCGCTAAATTTCACACAACAGTCTTCCTCCTTCAGCTTCCACCATTTGATCCTTTGTTGAGCTCTCACTCTCTTCTTCTTCTTTACCTCTAAAGTCATCCTACAAACAACCATCCTATGCTGTCTAGTGACACTCTCTCCTGCTACCACCTTACAGTCTATGATTTCTTTTAGCTTGCATCGCCTATAAAGAATGTAGTCCACCTGTGTGCACCTTCCTCCACTCTTATATGTTACCCTGTGCTCCTCCCTTTTCTCAAAGTAGGTATTCACCACAGCCATTTCCATCCTTTTTGCAAAATCAACTACCATCTGTCCTTCCCCATTCCTATCCTTGATACCATATCTATCCATTACTTCCTCATCACCTCTGTTCCCTTCACCAACATGCCCATTGAAGTCTGCTCCTATCACCACTCTTTCATGCTTGGGCACACTCTCCACCACCTCATCTAACACACTCCAGAAATCTTCTTTCTCCTTCATCTCACAACCTACCTGTGGGGCATATGCACTGATGATATTCATCATCACCCCTTCAATTTCCAACTTCACACTCATCACTCTGTCAGACACTCCGGCCGCGACCGATCCGGTATCGATTCTGAGTCTGCATAGTTGGGTTGGCTTGTTTTACGCCGGATGCCCTTCCTGACGCAACCCTCCTCATTTATCCGGGCTTGGGACCGGCACTCAGAATGTACTGGCTGCACACCCCATGTGGCTGAGTTATCCAGATGAATCTCATCTATAAATCAAAACCATAAGTCAGACCTGCTTTCCTTTTAAAGACATCTGCCTCATGGCTGGACCACTGTATGCTGTCAAGGAAAATTACTTTTGTTTTTTTTTTGTTTTGTTTTGTTTTTTTTTGTTGTTGTTTTCGCAGCCAGGCTCCTTCTGCTGGATTAGAGTTGAGCTCAGCTCCTCTCAGCTGCCTGGCTGCTGCAAAATACATAGCAGACAGGAGCCATCAGGGTTTATAAATGTTTTTCACCATTACTAACTATGTAAAAAAAAAAAACGTTAGCGGTCTAAAAGATATCGGAACTATAAAACACAAAAACATATATATTCTGAAAGTACAGGTCGTCTTGGAAATAAAGAGACATAAAACATGATTGTGGGATGCAGGGAGCGCTGTAAACAGCAATAATAAAACATTTATGCCAGGCGAGTGAACGGTCCAAAAAATGCCCTCGGACCCCAGAGGGTTAATGTAGTTATTCTATCCAGATTAATCTGATCTATAAATCAAAACCCTAAGTCAGACCTGCTTTCCTTTTAAAGACGTCTGCCTCATGGCTGGACCACTGTATGCTCCATTTTCTTCCGCTTTATCCGGAGTCGGGTCGCGGGGGCAGCAGCTCAAGCAAAGCCGCCCAGACCTCCCGATCCACACACACCTCCCGCAGCTCCTCCGGGGGAACCCCAAGGCGTTCCCAAGCCAGCCGAGAAATGTAGTCCCTCCAGTGTGTCCTGGGTCTTCCCCAGGGCCTCCTCCCAATGGGATGTGCCCGGAACACCTCTCCAGCGAGGCATCCAGGGGGCATCCGGAAAAGATGCCCGAGCCACCTCAAGTGGCTCCTTTCGACGTGGAGGAGCAGTGGCTCGACTCCGAGCTCCTCCCGAGTGACCAAGCTCCTCACCCTATCTCTAAGGGAGCGCCCAGCCACCCTGCGGAGGAAACTCATCTTGGCCGCTTGTACTCGCAATCTCGTTCTTTCGGTCATGAGCCAAATCTCATGACCATAGGTGAGGATCGGAACGTAGATCGATCTGTAAATCGAGAGCTTTGCCCCCCTACTCAGCTCTCTCTTCACCACGACGGTCCGATACAGCGACCGCATCACTGCAGATGCTGCACCGATCCGTCTATCGATCTCACGCTCCATCCGTCCCTCACTCGTGAACAAGACCCCAAGATACTTAAACTCCTCCACTTGAGGCAAGGACACTCCACCGACCTGAAGAGGGCAAAGCACCTTTTTCCGGTCGAGAACCATGGCCTCGGATTTGGAGGTGCTGATTTTCATCCCGGACGCTTCACACTCGGCTGCAAACCGCCCCAGTGCACGCTGAAGGTCCTGATTTGACGTCCGCAAACAGCAGAGATGAGATTCTGTGGTTCCCAAACCAGACCCCCTCTACACCCTGGCTGCTCCTAGAAATTCTGTCCATAAAAATAATGAACAGAACCGGTGACAAAGGGCAGCCCTGGCGGAGGCCAACGTGCACTGGAAACAGGTTTGACTTACTACCGGCAAAGCTAACCAAGCTCCTGCTGTAGTCATACAGGGCCCAGATAGCCCTTAGCAAAGGACCCCGGACCCCGTACACCCAGAGCACTCCCCACAGGGTGCCCCGAGGGACACGGTCGAACGCCTCTCCAGATCCACAAAACACATGTGGACTGGTTGGGCGAACTCCCATGAACCCTCGAGCACCTGATGGAGTGTGTATAGCTGGTCCAGTGTGCTGCGTCCAGGACGAAAACCACACTGCTTCTCCTGAATCCGAGGTTCGACCATCGGTCGAATTCTCCTCTCCAGTACTCTGGAATAGACCTTACCGGGGAGGCTGAGGAGTATGATCCCCCTATAGTTGGAAAACAAACATGCCGGTCCCCCTTCTTAAACAGAGGGACCACCACCCCGGTCTGCCAATCCAGAGGCACTGTCCCCGATCGCCACGCAATGTTGCAGAGGCGTGTCAGCCAAGACAGTCCCACAACATTCAGAGTCATAAGGTACTCAGGACGGATTTCATCCACCCCAGGAGTCTTGCCACCGAAGAGCTTTCTAACGACCTCGGTGACTTCGGCCTGGGTAATAGATGAGTCCGCTTCTGAGTCCCCGTCTCTGCTTCCTCTTCGGAAGACGTGACGATGGGATTGAGGAGATCCTCGAAGTACTCCTTCCACCGCCCGACAACATCCCCAGTCAGGGTCAACAGCTCCCCATCCGCACCGTAAACAGTGCTGGTGGAGAGCTGCTTCCGCCTCCTGAGGCGTCGGACGGTTTGCAGAATCTGCAGGTGGTGAACCCACAGGAGGGCGGGCCCACGTCGCTCTTTCGGGCTGAGCCCGGCCGGGCCCCATGGGCTAAGGCCCGACCACCAGGCGCTCGCACGCGAGCCCCAACCCCAGGCCCGGCTCCAGGGTGGGGCCCCAGGTCTGCCATACCAGGCGACGTCTCGGTCCTTGATTTTTTTTACTGGTCATGGAGGTTCTGAACTGCCCTTAGTCTGTATGCTGTCAAGGAAAATTACTTTTGTTTTTGTTTTGTTTTTTGTTTTTCGCAGCCAGGCTCCTTCTGCTGGGTTAGAGTTGAGCTCAGCTCCTCTCAACTGCCTCGCTGCTGCAAAATACATAGCAGACAGGAGCCAACGATAAATGTTAGCTTTGCTAATTAGCAGTTAGTGAATTAGCGGAACTGTGCCCACCACTGGATGAAACATAGCACAGACATGAAGAGCACAGGCTACAGAGGAGAGGTGGCAGTATTGAAAACATTTGGGAACAAACCAATAAAGAAGTCCTATGTAACAGCTCATGTAGAAATGTAAAATCAGCGTCGCTGACATGTAGGTAGTTTTCCGTAAATGTAATCAGTTCCATGTGGTACAGGGGCTGTAGGAACAGTGGATGCATAACACTTCTTTCCCATCCATTCCCAAGTGATGCTGGGATGAAGCCATGATAATGTGCTACATGAAATATAAATGAGGTGTTTTGTTGTTTTTTTTTTTTTAGAGTTACGAGTTATTCCAGAACAGTGTGCAAATGCAGTACACTTTTTATGAACAGCGAAACAAAGGAAGCCTGAAAGTGTCACTATGGAAATATTTTGTAAGGCACTTATTTGATTGTGTGTGTGTGTGTGTGTGTGTGTGTGTGTGTGTGTGTGTGTGTGTGTGTGTGTGTGTGTGTGTGTGTGTGTGTGTGTGTGTGTGTGTGTGTGTGTGTGTGTGTGTTTCAGCTGTGTGAGATGTTGGAGTTGTTAATCAGTGTCCTACAGAGCAGTCCATCCAGGGATCAGATCTTTCTGCAGCTGTACGAGCCTGGGGCGGCAGACTCATGCTATGCTCTTCTGCTCAATAACAAACACTCAGACCGACTCAGAGAACTTGTCTTCAAGGTGGGTTATAGCCAGTCCAGCGATTTAAATGCTAGTTATCCATTTTAAACTGAGTTTCGTGGGTATTGGGAAGACTGTTATAAGGTTATGGGATAACAAGCATATGTATGTTTGTTTGCTTGCTATCATGACTACGGAAAATTGAATGGGCCAATTTTATTAAAACCCATGAAATCTTGGTGCTAACACAGATCAAGGAGCAGGTCCAAACTTGTTCCTTAATGGTGATCTTTGATCCTGATTACAGGATTAAATAGTCAGCAGTTAGAATCTAACTTCAGCAATCAGGCTTAAAGGTCAAGATATGAATCAGGATCAAAGATCAGAAATCAGATTAAAGAACAGAGATCAGTGATTGGGATTAAAAGGTCTGCAGTCAAAACCAAAATAGTGCAGTCAGTATCTAAGGTCAGTTAACAGCATCAAAGTTTGTAAGTTTAAGATCAGAGATCAGTGTTTAGATTATTTTTAAAAAAAAATAGCTATCAAGATCCAAGTTCAGTTGACACAGAGGTCAGGAACATAGTCAGTGAGGAAGGATAAGGATCACAGGTCAACAATTTGGGGCATAATTTAAATTCAGAACAACAGTAGGGCTTTGGCTCAACTTCTTCTAGTTTAATCATTTTTAGTCTAGTATTGTTAGCCGTACTGATTTTCGCACCAACGCATCTTTTTATGCAGCTAACTATGTGGTGTTACATGTAGCGTAGCATGAAATTTGGAATATCATTTGTCGATGTTTAATATGTTTTTGCATTTGAATAAGAGCCGGTTCTCTTTGCAGCTGTTTGAGCGCATGTTGCGCTGCGACCGCGTCTATGAGAAGAACAAGCAGCGTTTGCGGCTGAGGGAGGCGGGTTATTCCGCCTTGTCACTCCTCTTTTCTGAACTTCAGATCACTCCGACTCTGATCCGCTGTTTGCTCAACCAGGTGCTCCACACAGGTTAGCATTTAATGTTTTTTAAAAATAATAAAAATCCACTTACATTTTTATGCTTTATATTCAGCTGGCTGTCTCTGCTTTGTTTTATACATGTTAATATTTACAGCAGGTGCACTTATTCTGTAAATATAGCTTCACTGCTGTAATCAGTCATATACCCTGCTCACCTTATGTATACACAACATATATACACAACATATACACAACAGAAATAAATACGGTTAGTATTCTGTAGTGTTTTTTTCAATTATTATTATTATTATTATTATTATTATTATTATTATTATTATTATTATTATCATTATTCACAAGGTCTGTTAAAATGGCGGTCAGTGTGTGAACGCCCACTTTCTTTTCCCATTTACCTGGTGATCCATGGACAGTCCTGATCAAACTTATTGGCACCCCAGGTATATTTTAAGTACAGAATTTAAAATATGTTTAGAATTAAATACAAATGAACCAGTTTTGTATCATCGGAATGTTGCATAAAATATTCAACAAAACTGAATGCTTTCAAACAGTTTATGCATTCAGTCATTTCTGAACACATGCTTATGTGGGGGGTTGGAACCTATTCCAGCAGTCACTGAGAGGCAGGCTACACACTGGTAAGGCCGCCAGTGTGTCACAGGGCCGACACACACAGACAGACAAACATATTCACAGGTGCATTTAATTCAGTCATTAGTTCATCTAATCTGCATGTCTTAGGAAGTGTGAGGCACCCGAACCACCTGGAGGGAACACACTCGATCACGAGGAGAACATGCAAACTCAGTGCTGCCCATTTTCCAAAACTGAAATAAAAAATATAGACAAAATCTATATATGACGCAGTATACTGCTTCACTATTTTCTTAATGCGCTCATACCACTAGTGGTGTCGAAATACAACTCTGGTAAATCCATGCCCTGCAGTTGAAAGATGAACAGCCGTCTGAAGAGGCTGAACTGATGAATGGCCCTCACAGACAGAATTGATCCACTGTCTGGAAATAATCACACAATAGCATTAGCAGTTTGAAGCTTCAGTCAGTATTATGTACAGTAATGGTGTCTGTGTGTGTCTGAATCTACAGACCAGATAGTTAATTTCAAGGATCTGATGGCACTGGTCCAGCTGACTCACCGCTCTGGACCCTGCGTCCGCCTTATCATTTGCAAACGGGTGAGGAAACACCTGCACTTAAGTCCACACATGCTTTCAGTGTTGATTTCAGATGTTGTGTTACAGCAGACATGAAAAAAGACTTAAAATTGCATTGATGCTTGATTAGAGTTTCATTAAATTACAGTTTCCTTTCATCCAGCATTTCTTTACATCCCTTCACATGCTCAGACTCACAAGCAGTACAATTCTTCTTTGTTGTTCCGCTCGTTGTGTACTTTGTCACTTTGTAGTTTCAGTTGTTCATTTTAAAAAGTACTAAAAGCAATATTTTTCAACTGTCAGATTTGATGTTTAATGCTCTCCATTTTATGTCACATTTTTATGGCTGTATTCTCTTTGCTACTATAATCATTAAAGTCCTGCCATCACAAAAATACGAGGTCTGTTAGAAAAGTATCCGACCTTATTATTTTTTTAAAAAAACCTTATGGATTTGAATCACGTGTGATTGCGTCAGATAAGCTTGAACACTCATGCGCATGCGTGAGTTTTTTCATGCCTGTCGGTTGCCTGTGAGCAGGCTTTGAGTGAGGTGTGGTCCACCCCTCTCGTCTATTTTTTTATTGTGAATAAATGTCTGAACGATTTGGAGCTTTGCTGCATCAATTTTTTTCCAGAAACTGTGAGAGACCTCCAGGTGGACACTGTTCGAAAAATTAATATGGCTTTCAGGGACGATTTTATTTCAGGGACGTGCGGTGGAGCAGCTTCTCTTTCCATGACAAAAACTCCTGTAACAGTGAAATGTGCCGTTCATTTTTAAACTGGACGCTGTCTTGATCCGGTATGTCATCTGACTAGCACAGGAATTGTGAAAAGACGTGGACATCAGCACTTTTCTGGCACATTAAGACAGATGTGCTGAGGAGTTCCGCGCGTTGCGGTGCAGCTGCTCGGCGCAAAGCAACGCCGTGATGAAGCCTCACGGGACATGTTCTGGCATGTCCAGCTCATGCACAATCACAATCGGATATTCACATGACTGGAAAGCAACCGGAATCCGTCTGAAATCCACCTGAAAGCTGTCCTGAGAGACCAACACCGAGGTGGTTTTGTCCCGCGTAATGAACGGCTCCGTGGCGCGTCCCTCCGCTTTTCTTTCCATGAAAAAAACTCCTGTAACGGTGGAATGTCCCGGAAAAAGTGCTGATGTCCACATCTTCTGCCTTTTTGTGAAAGTCAGACGAGGTCCCGGATCAACAAAACTTTCATGTTGGAAATGATGTGGTTGTTCCAGCGGGGTGTCAGCCTGTCGATGGGGGCTGGGAGCGCGCCGCGCTCTCAGCAGTTGTGGGCCGTCCTTAAAGTGGCAGTAACACCCCGTAATGTGTTTAATCCCCATAAAATCGTCCCTGAAAGCCATATTAATTTTTCAAACGGTATCCACCTGGAGGTCTCTCACAGTTTCTGGAAAAAAATTGATGCAGCAAAGTTCCAAATCGTTCAGACATTCATTCGCAATAAAAAATAGACGAGAGGGTGGACCACACCTCACTCAAAGCCTGCTCACAGGCGAATGACGCAACCGACAGGCATGAAAAAACTCACGCATGCGCACAAGGGTTCAAGCTTGTCTGACGCAATCACACGTGATTCAAATCCATATGGTTTTTTAAAAAAATAATAAGGTCGGATACTTTTCTAACAGACCTCGTAGTACTCTCACGGTAACATCTTTCCATTAGCTGTTGGTACATCGTGCCATTTCCCTGCAGATCTAAGCACATTTTTGTGTTTTCTTTGTTGCTTTGTCTTCAGGTATACCAGCTGCTGCAGTCTGAGCCCGATGCCAGTGTTCAGATCTCCAAGCAGCGGTGTTGGCAGGACACCCTCTTGCGGCTGTACCTGAAGGGTGAAGGTTCCTCAGCACTCCAAGGAGCTGACACCATCAGCAACTGCAGCCTGGAATTTGGCACAAGTCGGCCCAGTAGCAGCAACGCTAACCGCTTGGAGCTACCTCTGGACAGAAGGTCACGAGCCAGCAGCTCTGCACCACTGGACCGGTTGGATGATGACCATCTGAGCATAGGTGATAATCGTTCTGTGGACAGCCTGGAGAATGGCGACGTCATCTCCTTGCTGGATACACCGTCCTCCTGTGCCTCCACTGAGCCCCAACTCCACATCAAACCCTATGTAGTAGCAAAATCAGGGGGCTTGACTCTGGATCTGTCCCATTTGCAATCATACAAGGGAGTGGAGAGCGGTAGCCAGACACCTGGCAGCATGCCCAGCACACCATCTCCACTGGAGACTTCCAAGACTTTTCCTGGGGGTTCCAAGAATCGTGATGCAACTCCCTCCCTGAATGAAGACAGCTATCTATTCAGTGACAGCATTTCACTGGAGGAGTCCTTCACAAATGCTGAGGTGAGATGGCTGATCACAGTGCTGGCTGGTGTCATCAGGTTTTTTTATTTTGCTGAGCTAGTTCTGAGAAAGCGGAACATGTGGGAGCGGCATTATTTTACAGCTGAGTACACATCACTGTCAGTAGTTCAAATGCCCATTTACTCACTGCCCTCTCTTTAGATTCCCTTTAAATTGCCCAATGTAGCGAGCATGGAAAAATGGAAAATGTCATGTCAGCAGTCTCATTTGTTATTCATCTCTGTAAAGACATTTTCTCAACTTGTGGGAGTTTAAAAAAAAATTACTTTATTTTTCATAATCAGTCATGTACTTTTCATAATATTTAGATCATTGTTCATTGGGATTTCTTTCTTGTCTATACACTATTAACTACTGTTGCAGTGATTCTGTCTGTCAGTGATTCATTAATCTAATATTAAAACCTATCTATCCCCCTGTTTTGTGTCCCCACCTAGCGGGCAGAGGAGGAGCTTTGCAGCATGCTGCTGGAGATAGTAATGTGTGTGATGTGGAATGGTATAGAGGGTTCTGACGATGAGGCGTGGTTTGAGCGTGGACAGGTCTTCTCGGCTCTCACCAAATTGGGGACTGCTAATGAGCTGCTGCTTCCAGTTGACCAAATCAAACTCAGGTCAGACAACTGTTAGGCTGCTACTAGTGTTGGTATAGTAAAGAACTTTGTTACTAGTCATCCTCCTTTCTCTCTGTACCACTTCAGCCTTATGGAACGCATGTTGGAACGGGCTGTGAGTGACAACCGTGAGGCATCAGCTGCCACATTGCCACAGAACACTGAGAATGCAGTGCGGCTGGTTCACATTTTACAAGATTTCCTACAAGCAGAGGGTCTGATCAATCCAGCACTTTGGACAGAGAAGGTTCTGGAGGAGGCTGTGACACTGATGGACAGTCTCATGGTATGGTATGCTTCTGGAGCACAGTGGTTCCAGCTGTCCCAAGTTGGATTGAGGCTTCTGCTGGGCTTCATGGCCCAAGAAGACCCTGAAGTGAGCTTTTTTCCTCCACCTCTTACATCAGTTTGTATACTTGTTTATTTTTGTTTATTTATTTATTTATTTTGGTAGTTTAAGGACATTACTTGGCATGGAATCTTTATACCTAAATAACGCCTGTCTTCCATGTGATAATCAGGTATGTGCAATGGCTACCGCCAAACTCAATGGCATCCTGCAGACCAAGGAGGTGTCCAGCCAGGATGAGGCCTGCTACCTGCTTGGTAAGGTGGAGGGCATCCTGCGGCGCTCCATCCAGGAGCAGACTGAGGACACCTACTCCTTCCTCGTTCCTCTACTGCGAACACTGTTGTCCAAGGTCCATCGCCTTCTTTACATGGAGCTGCACCTCCCTCAGCTCCCTGACACCAATGGCAGCCCGTCGTTCTTTGAGGACTTCCGGGTCTACTGTGATTCACCAGAGTGGCGCGTCTACCTCGACAAATACGTGAGCTTAACATTAACGCACTTGCTTATAATGTTTAAAATTTAGATGATACTGGAATTTAAAAAAAAACATACAAATTAAGAAACTCTTCAGCGTAGCAGGCAGGGTGCATCAAACAAAAATCAAGCACTAAGAGCCTGATTTACTAAGATCTCAGATAACCAGTGCTAAATTTTCATGGGCAATCCAAATTTTTGTCTGTTGGGGTGGAGACAGCTCTGGGGGTGATATACTAAGACTAATTATGCGATTGATAGCGGCTGGTAATGTGACGTAGACAGCAGTATCTAAATGAGCGTTTTGTGCATGTTAATGGCCGTAAACGCAAGATAAAATTCAGTCAGCCGCTTGCAGATATGCACCTTGTTGTTCGTTAAGCAAGAACTCTGCCACATAACTGAGCGTGTTTGCGCATTGGCATTTAAAAAAACAAAAACACATGCACAAAATAAAACAGTCTGCTATTTAAGACATTTAATTATTGTTCTATCTGTAGTATTTAAACAAACTGCTGAATAATTGTGCTACGCTCTGCCAGACAGACAACTGTACTCCCAGTTCTCTGCTTTCCACCAGCAGGACGCAGCATAATTGTTCACCAGTGGCAGTAATGACCGCGTATCTCACTAAAATGTACTTTGTGCTCAGTGAAGAATATAGCGGAAATGTTACACACCACTTGTTACACATGGAAACATTTATTCTTAAAGTTGCTAACACAAAGTCAGCTGTTAACTCTTTAAATGTGTCCGACATTTGCAGTGAATTGTTTTATTTCATTTTTATATTTTAATTTGTGGAGGCGGGGTGGTGGCCAAGTGGTTATTGCACTTGTTTTCAGGGTGGAAGGTTCCCGGTTCAAATCCCGCCCCTGCCACATTTCTCCATGTAATGCACTTTTTTGTTTGTTTGTTTTCCGGGTGCTACGGTGTTTGTGCACATTTTAACACATGCAAACCTTTAGTAGATCATGCCCTGAATGTTAAGCAAATGACTGCTATTAATCATAACTAGCAATATAGTAAAGCTTCAAGTAGAAGTAAATGGTAAATGGACTGCATTTATATAGTGCTTTTCTATCTGCATCAGTGCTCAAAATGCTTTACAATAATGCCTCACATTCACCCTGATGTGAGGGTGCTTCCATACAAGGTGCTCACTACACACTGGGAGGAATAGAAGATTAAAGACCTTGCCCAAGTACCCTTAGTGATTTTCCAGTCAAGCTGGGATTTGAACCGAGGATCTTCTGGTCTCAAGATCAAAGCTTAACCACTAGACCATCACCTCCCCAATCAGTTCTGTTAGTTGTTTTCTTGTGATGTTTCTTATGAGTTTCATTATTTGTCTTCAGATTATTCCATATATGAATCAGTATGAAATTGAGATGTTCAGCCAGGGCCACGAGACCATGGCTCTTTACTGGAAGGATTGCTATGAGGCCTTCATGGTTAGCTTGCATAAAAGAGAACGGGAGAGGGGTGAGAGCAAGATCCGCTTCCAGGTTAGTTAGCTCATTAATAATTAGGTAATCATTATAGAGTCTGAGTTTGAATTTGACAACTCTTTCCCTCTAGTTCTGTTCCTACTGCCACTCTTGTGCATTCTACTCCTTTCAGGAGCAGTTTGTGGAACCTTTCTCTCGTCGAGGCCGCCAGGAAAATCTGCGCTATAATAGCATGTTGAAACAACAGCACAGCCAAAACAGTGCCACCCTCAGGCAGTGGAAGGCAGCGCGTCGGGGTCTGGTGTGTGAGAGAGGACCCTGGGCTGACAGGTACTGGGATTAACTTCGTTTCCCTCTGTTCTATGTTTGAAAGTAATATGAAAGTTAAAAGGTAGCCCCTAAGAATGTTACATGCACTTTATATTTTCTAGCATAAGATGAGAATAGCAATGATAATAATTGGAAAACTAGGTGTAAAGCAGATATGTCTGTATTGAATCCATTTTACACAGGCAACAAGACGAGATGCACTGGAGGGTGTCGAGTGCTGAGAACTACTCCCGTATGAGGCTGAAAATGGTTCGTAATTACAACTTTGACCCTCACCGTGAAGCCAGCGCTCTCAGAGATAATCTGGGTAAGACAACCTTGTGCTTGTGTGCTTACAAGTTACAGTGTCTTCCTGAATTTTCTGTAAGATTTTAGGTGTGAGTGAGTTTGGACTCACTGTCACTATTGTTCATAGTTGGTGCAGTTCCATTATATCTCTTAAGAAACAGGTGCCTAAGTAATCTGATTAAACTGAAACCTTGAGTAGCCTTAAGGCTGCAATTTTTATTGGCTCATTATTGACTCTTTTCGGGTCAGGTTTGTAATTGTAAAGACCTGAGCAGTTTTTCTGCATCAAACAGACTGTACTGAAATGTGAGGCCTTTTGTTCTTTCCAGTTATACTATAGTTTAACAGCGCTTGACAGCCATGTGGGGAAGTTGATTTCCTGTACTGCCTTGTGATGCACTATTCTTGGTGACTTGTCTCAGCTTTTATTCATCTCTTCTGCTTTGCTCAGGTGTCCATCAGCAGAACATAAACCCAGAGTCGCTGTTGCTGGAGGCTGTGAAACAAGTCAAAGTCAGTGACCTGGAAGATGACATCCTGGAGCTGCCAGAGGATGACCCTGCTAATGCCAACAACCAGTCAGTTACCAGGCATAAGAAAAGTGCTGATACAAAACATCAAACTGTCAAATATATAAAGAGCAGTGCGCTTAAAAAAAACTAATGCATCATGCCCAAGCTACTAATTAGTGAAACACACCATTAACACCAGCAGCATTTGAACATCTTAGAGTCTGTTTGTACTTTATATTCACTATGTGACATGCATGTCACATTCAACTGTAAAAGTCATTCAGTGTAATATCGGGCCCATTAGTTTTAGTTGCAGAAGTGACAGACTAGAAATGTTCTAGGGATGCACAATATTGGAAGACACTGACATTGCAATTTTTTTTTTTTTTTGCAACATATATTGCATTGGCGGTGGCACAGTGTTGTTTTTTCGAGCCATGTCCGACCGAGCCCCACGCTTATAGACCCGGCCACCAGGTGCTCGCCCCTGTTGTTGGACTTCTGTGGTGGTCATGGATTGTCCATAACAAACACCTTGTTCAAGCACAAGGGTCTTCATATGTACACTTGCTACCAGAGCACCCTAGGTCAAAGGTCAATGATCAATTTTGCAATCATGTCATCAGACCTGCAACAGTGTGTCTTGGACACTAGGGTGAAGACAGGAGCGGAGCTGTCAACTGATCACCACCTGGTGATGAGTAGGGTCAGATGGAGGGATAAGCCACCAAACTGACCTCAAAGGCCTGAACGCATGGTGAGGGTTTTCTGGGAACGTTTGGTGGAAGAGCCTGTCCAAACAGCTTTCAACACCTCCGAAGAAACATCTCTCACATCCTGAGTGGTCCATGTTCAAGGCCTCCATTGCTGAGGCGTCTGGTTTGAGCTGTGGCCAGACTATGGCCTTTTGTGTGTGGTTGGCATAGGGTTCTCTGGAATCAGCGGAGGCTAAAAGGACTGCAGCCTCAGTGGTGGCTGAGACAAAAATTTGGTTGTGGGAGGAGTTTAGAGAGGCCATGTAGAGTGACTTTTGGTCAGTCTCAAAGCAGTTCTGGCAAAGTGTCACATGACTCAGGAAAGGGCGGCAGTTCTTTGCCCGGGCTGTGTTCAGTAGGGGTGGAAAGCTGTTAAACTGGACTGAGGATGTCATCAGGCAGTGGAACGAAAACTTTGAGGATCTCCTTCACCTTACTGACATGTCTTCCATTGAGGAGGCAAGAATGGAAGACTCAGACAGATCTGTTACCATCACCTTAGAAGAAATCACCTTGGTAATCAAAAAACTCTTCAGTGGGAAGTCGCCAAGGGGCAGATGAGATTTGTCCTGAGATGCTGAAGCCTCTGGATGCCATTTGGGTGTCAAGGGTGGCACACTTATACAATGTTGCATCCAAGTTGGGGACAGTACCTCTGGATTGGCGAGCTGGATTAGTGGTCCCCATCTTTATAAAAGGGGACTGGAGAATGTGTTTCAATTATAGAGGAATCACACTTGTTGGGTGCCGGTGTCGCCGACCAAACGGTCCCCTCTAAAAATTGGTCCGCCCTGCCTTCACTGTGCTTTCACTGTGCATGCATCTGAGTCTGACTCTCTACACCCAAAGCGATCAAAGGGAATAATGTGATTATTAGCCATCAGCTGACAAAGTAAAACCTCTTAAATCATTCTAAAGTCCATTTAAAGCAGAAACAAGGTTGTTTTATGCAGGACCCAGGTGATAATCGGTGAATTGCTACTGATGCTCCGAAATGACATAGACGCAGCAGCACGTCACACTCAGACGTGCTGCTGCTGCGCTCTGATTGGTTCCTGTCTTTTATGATGAAATAATGCTGAATTTATGTGGAAATGATTGTTATACAAAAGCTTCAGATATCTGTTGCTGAGATAGATGATGAGTGCAGTTTGAAGCAGAAACAAGCTGATAATCGGTGAATCACTGCTGATGCTCAGAAATGATACTGCTGATACTCCGAAATCATGTATGTGCAGTGAAGGCAGGGTGGACCGATTTTTAGAGGGGACCGTTTGGGCGGCGACAGCGGGTTTGATTGAATTTACCTTACCTTGTCATTGCATGTCGTGGATTGTGGTTATTGCACATGTGCACATTGCAACGGCAATGCTGAAACGACAGCAGCCATACCTGTTCAACAGAACGTCAAGAAATAATGAGACATCTTTCAGTGAGTTGGTGTCCTATTTCCATGTGTTGCAGGGTTGATCCAGAAGAAGCCGGCCAGAAGGAGAAACTGGTGCTGTTGGAGGACTGTGAGCTGGTGACTGTGGTGGACGTGGTGCCTGGACGTCTGGAACTCACTACTCAACATATCTACTTCTACGATAGCAGCCAGGAGAAAGAAGAAGGTGAGGAGGAAAAGAGAAGGGACAATGTAGACGCTTATCACAGCACATTTTAAACAACCTTTGTCTGCATGTATTGTGAAGGAGTGGGTCACGACTTCAAATGGCCCCTGAATCAGATCCGAGAGGTTCACCTGCGGAGATACAACCTGCGCCGCTCCGCTTTGGAGATATTCCTCATTGATCAGACCAACTATTTCCTCAACTTCAAGAAGGAGGTAATGAGATTGTCACATGTTCATAGTTTATATATATATATATATAAATTTTTTTTTTTTATATAGTATACAGTGCATCTAAAAAGTATTCACAGCGCTTCACTTTTTCCTCATTTTATGTTGCAGCCTTATTACAAAATAGATTGAATTATTTTTTTCCTCAAACTTCTACACACAATACCCCATAATGACAATGTGAAAAAAAGTTATTTTTTGATTATTTTTGCAAATTTATTAAAAATTAAAAACAGTTAAGCAATCACATGTATGTAAGTATTCACAGCCTTTGCCGTGAAGCTCAAAATTGAGCTCAGGTGCATCCTGTTTTCCACTGATCATCCTTGAGGTGTTTTTACAGCTTAATTGGAGTCCACCTGGGGTCAAATCAGTTGATTGGACATGATTTGGAAAGGCACACACCTGTCTACATATAAGGTCCTACAGTTGACAGTGCATGTCAGAAAACCAATCATGCAGTCAAAGAAATTGTCTGTAGACCTCTGAGACAGGATTGTCTCGAGGCACAAATCTGGGGAAGGATAGAAATCATTTCTGCTGCTTTGAAGGTCCTAATGAGCACAGTGTCCTCCATCATCTTTAAATGGAAGAATTTGGGATCCACCAGAACTCTTCCCAGACCTGGCCGCCCATCTAAACTGAGCGATTGGGGCAGAAGAGCCTTAGTCTTAGTGACCAAGAACCCAATGGTCCAATCTGTCAGAGCTCCAGCATTCCTCTGTAGTGTGAGGAGAATCTTACAGAAGGACAGTCATCTCTGCAGCAATCCAACAATCAGCCTATATGGTAGAGTGGCAGACAGAAGCCACTCCTGAGTAAAAGGCACATGGCAGCCTGCCTGGAGTTTGCCAAAAGGCACCTGAAGGACCCTCAGACCATGAGAAACAAAATTCTCTGGTCTAATGAGACAAAGATTGAACTCTTTGGGCATGAATGCCAAGCGACATGTTTGGAGGGAACCAAGCACCATCCCTACAGTGAAGCATGGTGGTGGCAGCATCATGCTCTTGGGATGCTTTTCAGCATTAGGAACTGGTAGACTAGTCAGGATTGAGGGAAAGATGAATCCAGCAATGTACAGAGACATCCTAGATGAAAACCTGCTGCAGAGCATTCTTGACCTCAGACTAGGGTGACGGTTCATCTTTCAGTAGGCACACAGCCAAGATATCAAAGGAGTGGTTTCAGGGCAACTCTGTGAATGTCCTTGAGTGGCCTAGCCCTGAATTTGATTGAACATCTCTGGAGAGATGCAAAAATGGCTGTTTACCAGTGCTCCCCATCCAGCCTGATGGCGCTTGAAAGGTGCAGGAAAGACGAATGGGCAAAACTGCTCCAGGATAGGTGCACCAAGCTTGTGGCATCATATTCAAGAAGACTAGAGGCTGTAATTGCTGCCAAATGCGCATCCACAAAGTATTGAGCAAAGGGTGTGACTACTTATGCATATGTGATTCCTTAGGTTTTTTTTATTTTATTTTTAATAAATTTGCAATAAATAAATAAATAAATCTTTTTTCATGTTGTCATTATCGGGTGTTGTGGGTAGAATTTTGAGGGGAAAAAAAAGAATTTACTCCATTTTGGAATAAGACTGAAATAACAAAATGTGGGAAAAGTGAAGTGCTGCGAATACTTTCCGGATGCACTAAAATGTTCTACCAGAAGCTGCCATATCATTTTGTCTTATTACCAGGTTAGGAATAAAGTCTACAGCCGCATGCTGCTGCTGCGATCCCTGAATCTGTATGGAACTCGTTCACCACAGGAGCTCCTGAAGGCCTCTGGACTCACACAGGTCTGGACACGTTAAGAGCACTTATCCTGTTGCTTATATTTCCAAAGTATTGATGTCATTCTTGAATGAACAAATCTTAAAGACAGATTCTTGAAGTGAAACTTCTGTGTCCACAAGCCAAGCTTATTTCACTCATTTTATTATCCTGTGCTCTGCCAAACAACGTATCAGCAAGGGATAGAGTCAACAGCACTGTAAAATTCACCACTGTGTCTTTGGGTTCCTTGGGTCCAGACTAACCAAATCTGGCACATGGATAATCCCAAAGGGAGGAATGATTACTATAGTCCACACTGTGACCCAGTTTACACATTAATTGGGTTAGGGGTCAGTGAGTGTCATATTTTGGCTCATACAGACTATATTGCTTGAACTAGGTACACAAAAGTTTAGCACAACCTACAGTTGACTCCAAGGCACTCACTAAGTACCAGATGACCTTATTGTTTATATCATGAGGTCATCCAGTGTGGAACTTTACCCAGAGCTTGGTGATGGATTTGCTGCTTCATGGCTTCTTGTTGAAATATTCCCTTCTTTGATTGTTTTTATAACTCATTTCAGTTTATTTATATACTATAAATAAGCTGTTTTAAAGACGACAAAACTTTTTTTTAGTTTAGACCTGGTGAGAAATTGAAGTAAAATCAAGTAAAATGTGACAGGCCATAGGCCTAATTCAGTTTTAACAAAAAGTTTGGATATATATAATAAATCCCTCAATTTTTTTCCCTGTGAATCTATAAAAGGGATGGTGTCATATGTCTTGTTAGGTAATGCATTCTTAATAATACTAACATGATACAGCAAGGCAAAAGCTGAATATTCAATTAGAGCAGTTGTATTACGGTAATCTCCTGATGAGTCAACTAAGCAGTGTAATAAAGGTTACATTAGCCTAATATTGATTAGTTGCAGGCTTTTGATTAGCAAAGTGCAGTCATAATTTTTCTTTTGATGTCTCATTCACAGAAATGGGTGAACCGAGAGATTTCCAATTTTGACTACTTGATGCAACTCAACACAATTG
Organism: Thalassophryne amazonica; assembly: GCF_902500255.1. Taxonomy (NCBI): domain Eukaryota; kingdom Metazoa; phylum Chordata; class Actinopteri; order Batrachoidiformes; family Batrachoididae; genus Thalassophryne; species Thalassophryne amazonica. The sequence goes on along the minus strand of NC_047103.1, from coordinate 150,135,657 downwards.
CAGGCAGGACTTACAACGACCTGGCCCAATACCCAGTGGTACTTTTGTCACAGATTATTTTATTATATAAATGGACTGTATACCCAATGGTTCATTAATTTTAAAGTTTTGACTGTATAGTAGTGCCTGAGATGTGTTTGTGTGTTTGCTGCCAGTTTCCGTGGATCCTAGCCGACTACAGTTCAGAGGAGTTGGACCTGTCTGACCCGCAGGTGTTCAGGGATCTGTCCAAGCCCGTGGCTGTACTTAATGAGCGCAATGCCAAGACTGTTCGAGAAAAGTATGTTTCATCTGTCCCCACTTCCACAAATATCATTAAATTTATTTTAAATAACTTCTTTAAGTAATGGAGACATATATCGACTTTTCAAATGACAAGCTACATGTGCATGTTAATGAGTGAGAACAATGTTTCCATCAGGTATGAAAGCTTTGAGGACCCAACAGGCACCATTGACAGGTTCCATTATGGCACCCACTACTCAAATGCTGCTGGAGTGATGCATTACCTGATCAGAGCAGAGCCTTTCACATCCCTGCACATCCAACTGCAGAGTGGACGGTAAGGAGGAACGTCCATCAGCAGTCATCACTCATCTCCCTCCTTTCCTTAATTACTTGCCTCTTACTCGGCATGTAGTCTTTAGATGAAAGCTTTCTGGTCACCACTGTTATCATGCTTGACTCAGGTTTGACTGTGCTGACCGCCAGTTCCACTCCATCCCAGCAACATGGCAGACCCTCATGGACAACCCCAATGATGTCAAGGAGCTTATCCCTGAGTTCTTCTACTTTCCAGAGTTCCTTGAGAATCAAAATGGTGAGTTGTGAGGCTGAAAACAGGGTTTAATTGAACAGGCTGTGCTGTTTTGTTTTGATATGATGAATAGTATTAGTGTGTTGCACTCATCGGCAGAGTAAGCTGGCTTCATGTTTTTATGATATTTGGAGAGCAAATAGTGACTAGTAATTCAGGAGCTTCCCTCATCATCTCACAAATTTCTCTATTTCCATTTCTGTGCCAGGCTTTGATCTGGGTCGACTGCAACTCTCCAAAGAAAGGGTCAATGATGTTGTTCTTCCAAAATGGGCCAAGTCACCTGAGGACTTCATCTACAAGCATCGCAAAGCCTTGGTGAGATGCACCTTTTCCCATCCTGATCAGTATTGTTGGCCCTTCTGAGTGATTTATGTTGAGAAACAAGTGGAAATGAACATAATGAACAACAAAATAAAAATTATTAGAAAAACATACAGAAAATGTAGCCATGACGATGATTGCACCCTTTAATGAATTTACTGTAAATCATCACTTTTACAGCTAATCTTTGTTAGGTGAATGGATCCTTGAACATTTCATGGTAACTAACTATATCTCGGATTCGTTTGGTCAGTCATTAAGAAATAGAAACAGTATGGTACTCAGCAGTAAATCTGTCTAGAGTGTGCATTTCTTAAAAACTGAGTGACCATGCAAGAAGAAAACTAGTGAGGGAAGCTATCAAGACACCCATGACATTCCTGAAGGAGTTATACATTGTGGATGTGACTAGAGAAATGGGACATAATGCAACTTTTGTCTGTTGAATTACTAGTGATACAACTACTTGATAGTGTGAACAAGTGAAAGATTTTCTTAATAAAACAATGTGAAATTTTAGCTACAGTTTGCCAGCAGGTATACGGGAGACTAGAGTCTAGATTTTAACTTTTCTTGAAACAAAGTCTTTCTCTGTTCCACTCCACTGTGAAACTGGTGATGACACAGGCAGTTGTACTATACAGTTTCTCCAATCACATCCACAGAAGCCTGAAACTCCTTTATGATTGTCATGGATGTCTTGATAGCTTTAGTCCATTTAATGTCTGTATTGTTTTTCTTTTTCTGTATTAAAAAAAATCTGTTTTGTTGATGCTATTCACAGAAAGTCATTCTTACAAGATATTGTATAAAGAAATATGTAGCACATATTTAATAATAAAGGCTCCCTCGCTAATAAAAGCTTTCCCTTAATTATTTTTCAACACATTGCATGTAATGAATTTCTAAATGCCTGTGACTACAGAAAAATGAAATAGTTTTACCTCATTGCCACAAAATCTCATCATGTATGTTGTGGTTTCCATGTTGCTTATGCAGCCGCAGTGCCTCATATTTCAGTCCCTTCCCTGTCGTGCGAATGCTTGCACCTGCCTTCCACCCACTGACGGCCATTTTGCTGTTTTGGCCAGGGTTGCAAGCTTATCCTTGTTCCTACACCACTCCCAAACTCGTTTCCTACCGACTACCAAAATGAGAACGGCATAATTCTTCCCTTTCTCTTCTGCTTCTTTCATGATTTTTAACTTGAACACTGCAGAGTAAAACATTTGCGCAGAGCCATTTTATGTAATTGTGTAGCAGCTACAGCATGCAGGAAAACATTTGTTTCAAGTCTGTGCTGTTTCTCTTGCATGCAGTAAGCATGTACGTGCATACTGTAAAGCTGTACTGTGTACAGCATGCATGTATGCACGCATACGCAAACGATCGTCAGTAAACGCTCTCCTTCATGAAAAGTTCATGCCCCCTGGGGCATTTATTAGAGTAAATATGGTATTCTTTTTGCCTGCTTTATATTTATGGGTATTACAGGTGGCCATACCACAGAAAACCTGCAAGCTTTTGTGTTTTCTTTTTTTTTTTACAATGTCTGATTTATGACCAGTGTATCTTTATTTTGCCAACAGGAGTCTGACTATGTATCAGCACACCTTCATGAGTGGATTGATCTGATCTTTGGTTATAAACAGAGAGGCCCAGCAGCTGCAGAGGCCCTCAACGTCTTCTACTACTGCACCTACGAGGGTAGAGGATTTAAAAAGCATACTACTGTGTCACAGATTGCTTTTATTTCTTCATAAATTTTCTGTACTTACCTCTGCAAAGAAGTTGTGCTTCTATTGCTGTTTGTTTGTTAGCAGCAGATCTCTAAAATATTTTTACAGATTGTAATGAAATCGAGCATTAAGGTAGTCCTTGGGGTGATTATTTCCCAAAAAATATGGATTAACTTTGGTGGATGTAAAAAATAAAATAAAAGGAAAGAAAAAAAAAATACCTGAAAGCTTTCAACACAGACCACACACAAAGATCCATTTTCATGATGAATTGCATAACAAAAGTTTAGTAAGTGTTTAAAGTATTGCTTGTAAATTCCACATTTTGCTCTTTCAAATTTATAACATGACTGAAAGTGAAATAAATGTGGCATATTGATAACTTTTACTAGTAGAGATGGCATATCAGTTTTTCATTTTTAATTAAATTTATTATCTAGGGCATGGAACATGTACAGCGAAAAGTACTATATGCTCCTAAAACAATTGCAATCCAAGTGAATAAGTACACCAGTAAAATTACGAAGCTAAGGAATAAATAGGTAAAATAAATAAGATGCGCATAAGATCTTGCTGTAAGTGATTATAAAAGATTAGAATTATAAAAACAAGTGCTCAATATGTGTCAAGTGCAGGCTGTGTAAAAAACACAATATTTAACTGTAAATGTAAGTGTAATTGGAGCAGCAGCAACAGTAGTAGTAGTAGTAGTAGTAACAGTAGTAGTAGTAGTAACAGTAACAAACGCATGACTTCTCTGAGTACAAGTTGCGGGGCCTCCCAAACTAGTAAAAAACAAAACAATGCAACTTATACTCCAGAAAATACAGTAGTATCACTGTGATACAATGCCTATACCAATCCAACACATTTTTCCATCTTAAAACAAGTAATCTATTAATAAATACATTTACCTGGGTGCACTTTGCTAACCTATCAATCTAACAATACATCAGCTCACACTGTGAAACAAATTTTCCACTCCCCTAAAGATAAACCTACGTAGCGCACAGTATGACTCAGATGCGCGATAGAAAATTCTGTTTGGATTTTGTCTTTTGTTGGGGTTTTTTTTTGGGGGGTGGGGGGGGGGTTGTCCCCGATATTATTTTGGTCAACACTGATTGATAATATCGCATCATTGTAGCCTTAATAAATAGGTCGCTTACACACGTACTTTGTGAACTGTTCAGATTAACAAAACAGAATCGGAATCAAAAACTCTTGATCACATCCTCTCAAGTGTGAACATTACCATAGATTCTGTGAATAAAAGTGCATTGAAAGTTTATTATTTTGAACAGGAGCGGTGGACTTGGATGCCATTACTGATGAAAAAGAGCGTAAGGCTCTGGAAGGCATGATCAGCAACTTTGGACAGACACCCTGCCAGTTACTCAAGGTTTGCACAATCACAAAATGCATGAAAAAACTTTGGTTAACCAGAAAAAAAGACTGGAACATATTCTGACTTGAGCCATTAGTCCTCAAGTTGTGCTGAAGAAGATTTAAACTTTTTATATGCATGTGTGTGTAGGAGCCCCACCCAGTGCGCCTCTCTCTGGAGGAGGTGAAACGAAAGGCTCAGCTGGACTCGTGTCCTCTCAGCGTCTTTGAACACCTCAGCGAGCTCAAGTCCTTTTTTGTTGAGGTTTTGTCCTGCTTCTTTACTCACTGATGACAAGCAAATGCAACTATTCACAGATAGAGATTGATCTATAAATGTTTCTTTTGTCCTCCCAGAAACGGGTAAAATTAAAATATGTCAGCCCAGATTAATTTAAACAAAATACCTTGTATTTAGATTTAGATGAGAGCAGTTCTCTATAATGCTGTCTAATTTGTGACTGACACTGTGTTTCAGGGCATCAGTGACAATGTACCGCTGGTAAAAGCTGTGGTGCCCAAGAACCAGTCCCGATCCTTCATCACACATGGCAGCCCCGATACGATGGTGAGCTTTTCTATTACTGCTAACAGCAAAACAGTGCCCATGGTACAGTAGCACTGGACAATGAAGATGTTACTTCCTGAATCCTTTTTTGTTGTGTTTTATGACCGATATTTGCCCTCGTCTAACTCAGGCGAATGTCTGTCATTTTGGGCGACTGGGCATGGACGGCGGGCCTCTGAAAATGCATACCACCCTCCAAAAGCATGTTATTGTATTATTATTTGTCTGATCATAAAGATTCTAAAAAGGTATAGTTTGGACTATCTGTGACTGAATGCTCTGGAGTTCTGCGGTAAAAACTGCAGGAATATGACAAAGGTCACTTTCAGTTTGTACAGGGGTCAAAAATTAAGATGCTCCAATCTTGGTAAAAAGTGATGCAGATTATTGGTTGAGTTAATAGGCTTTTAAAAAGAAATAGTTTGGACCATGTATCATGCTTGATTATCAGGTTACAGGATAACATATGTCACATGTCATAGAATCCAATGGATGTTGACCTTGTTTGACCTTTACTTAGGAGACCAAGCATTCAAAACAGTCAAAACTATTCCATTTATTAATCCTATTAGCTCAACCAATAACGTCCATCACTTTTTACCGAAAATGGAGCAGCTTTAACTTTTGATACCTCTACAAACTGAAATTGACCTTTGTCACCATTCTTGCTGTTTTTACCCCCATAACGTCATACCATTCAGTCACAGACAGTCCAAACTATACCTTTTTGGAATATTTATGATCAGACAAGTATAGTGGTGTAGTTTTCAATTTGGAGCATTTTAAAATTTTGACTCCTGTGTAAATTTCTAATTGACTCCTACCTGGCTGCCTATTGAAAATTCAATTGGCCAGTCATTTTTTTCAAAACAGTAATGTCTAAGGAGTATCTCTGCCGAATTTGGTGCTTGTATCACCATTTGAAGGATTGTTGCAGTTATCTGCTGCACTAGCTCACATTTACAGATGGTGTTTAGGTGCATATTGACATGTTTTTCTAGCTACAACATGTGACGGTTGCAGATTTGCATTGTTGTTCTCTTTTGTCTTGGCATGTTTTAAAGAAAAGTGGTGAAAAACATAAAATACAAAATCTGAATGAATGGAAGGCGCCATAGTTGTGCAGGTAGTAGGTGATACTATGTTATGATCTCTGCAATGTTTTTACTGTCTCTAGGTGACGGTGAGTCAGAACTGCATGGTTGGGACCCATGGCTGGCTACCTTACAACAAGAACATTTCCAACTACTTCACCTTCATTAAGGACCCCACGGTGTCCAACACTAAGTGAGAACACATATGTGCTGTAGTTCTTTTATTACCTTTGAGAAGAGGAAGATGGTTTCACCTGCATGCTTGTGAGATAAAGAGGCTGAGGCAGGAATTTTAAGTCGTGCCATTGGGAGATATTTACATTTAATGGTGTTTGTGGTAAAATGGATCTCCACATGAGATCTATAAGCTACCTGACCTTCTTTGATGAAATTTTTATATTAAATGCACCTACACTCAACAAAAATATAAATGCAACACTTTTGGTTTTGCTCCCATTTTGTATGAGATGAACTCAAAGATCTAAAACTTTTTCCACATATACAATATCACCATTTCTCTCAAATATTGTTCACAAACCAGTCTAAATCTGTGATAGTGAGCACTTCTCCTTTGCTGAGATAATCCATCCCACCTCACAGGTGTGCCATATCAAGATGCTGATTAGACACCATGATTAGTGCACAGGTGTGCCTTAGACTGCCCACAATAAAAGGCCACTCTGAAAGGTGCAGTTTTATCACACAGCACAATGCCACAGATGTCGCAAGATTTGAAGGAGCGTGCAATTGGCATGCTGACAGCAGGAATGTCAACCAGAACTGTTGCTCGTGTATTGAATGTTCATTCATTCCTCTACCATAAGCCGTCTCCAAAGGCGTTTCAGAGAATTTGGCGGTACATCCAACCAGCCTCACAACCGCAGACCACGTGTAATCACACCAGCCCAGGACCTCCACATCCAGCATGTTCACCTCCAAGATCGTCTGAGACCAGCCACTCGGACAGCTGCTGGAACAATCGGTTTGCATAACCAAAGAATTTCTGCACAAACTGTCAGAAACTGTCTCAGGGAAGCTCATCTGCATGCTCGTCGTCCTCATCGGGGTCTCGACCTGACTCCAGTTCGTCGTCGTAACCGATTTGAGTGGGCAAACGCTCACATTTGCTGCCGTTTGGCACGTTGGAGAGGTGTTCTCTTCACGGATGATGCGAAGGAGATGTGTTGCACTGCATGAGGCAAATGGTGGTCACACCAGATACTGACTGGTATCCCCCCCAATAAAACAAAACTGCACCTTTCAGAGTGGCCTTTTATTGTGGGCAGTCTAAGGCACACCTGTGCACTAATCATGGTGTCTAATCAGCATCTTGGTATGGCACACCTGTGAGGTGGGATGGATTATCTCAGCAAAGGAGAAGTGCTCACTATCACAGATTTAGACTGGTTTGTGCACAGCATTTGAGGGAAATGGTGATATTGTGTATGTGGAAAAAGTTTTAGATCATTGAGTTAATCTCATACAAAATGGGAGCAAAACCAAAAGTGTTTTTATATTTTTGTTGAGCGTTTTTTTATGGGTTACTTTTGTGTTTATGTGCAAATTTAGTGTGTAGTTTCTTGCGTGTGTTTACTGTTTGCTGCCCATTTATAGAACATTGTGAAATATTTCCCCTGTTCTCTTTATCTGCTGCTGCTGGCTTTGTCTCACCATCACATGGTCCTGTTTCCTCTTCACATCCAGGACCCAGCGATTCCTGTTAGGACCCTTCTGTCCTGGTGTAGAGGTCACATCGAAGCTGTTTGTCGTTTCCCATGATGGCAAGATGCTCTTCAGTGGTGGCCACTGGGACAACAGCCTCAGGGTTACCTCCTTGATCAAGGGCAAAACTGTGGGACAGCATATCAGACACATGGGTAAACGCACACCTGTACCTCACTGATGATATTGGTATTTGATGTTGGCTTCAGTTATTTTGTACTGAAAGATTGGATTTAAATGTAAGGGGTATAATGAGACAGCCTTAAACCAGATTTAGTTGACTGGGGTGCCACTAAGGGGGCAATGATTAATGCAAGGGAGATATGACATACATCACATTAGCTATCTTGGTTAAAAATGTAACATTTATGTTTCATGTTCTGAGCTGATCAATAGAATGTTAATAAAAATCAGTGTTTCCTTTGTAGGCTAAGTGGTATGATACCATATGGTCAATGGACTGCATTTATATGGCACTTTTTCCATCTGAATCAGAAGCTCAAAGCGCTTTACAATGATGCCTCGCATTCACTTATTCACAGACACACTCACACACTGATGTCAGGGTGCTGTCATGCAACCCAGAGTCCCTTTATTCAGAGAGTAGCGACATGACAAGCCAGGAAAAAAAAAATGGTCCCTTTACTCTTGGTGCCATCTTGGGACCAAAATAGCTTTCTATGTTAATCTGTCTGCATGTAAATCCTATTTTATTTATTTATTCACCAAAAATGCCAGGTTGTTGTGCATTTGGATGCACAAATAGACACAACAAGGGCTTCAAGATGCACAGATTCCCTTCAGATCCGAACAGAAGAAAAATTTGGGAAAATAAAGTCAGCCATGTTGGATGGAAGTGACTTCATTGTAGATTTAGTGTTCAGTCCTATGTACAGTAAAACTCACTTAAACCGTCATTGTATAAACCGGATATTCGCAGTCACCAGTAAAAAAAGTCCTAATGTTTTTGTATTGTTTTCCATGTAATAAACACGTATATAATGGATTTTGTATAATGGATTTTTTGCTCACATCGGATAAAATGTCCCGTCTGATCACAGTGTATTTCCATTAAAAACCTCAAGCATATGAGACCAGAGTTATTTCCGTGATTAAAAGGCTGGCGATTTAATTTTTTTCTGCGCCGTGCTCAGATATGGACCCACAGCCTGATGTGCACCTGTTAAATCAGACACCACACAAAGTGCACACTGGTAACATTTCGGGATCACATATGTTTAGCACAAACATCCGCAAATTTACAACATACAGTCGGAAAAGGAAATTGTACACCTTACCTTTTGAATTGAAGGTGATGATTGTAGAAAGAAAAGCTTTAGTGTCACATTAATCCATAATAAAGCATAATCCAGTGACAGAAAACTTTGAACCTGTCACACACACGTAATTGCATTACACGGAGTTACAGCTGCAGAAGCATAAATCAGTCTTTAAATTAATTAAATCATCATAAATTGTAAATTCATGTAAATTTGATAGCTTAACTATTTTTATATTTATTTTGATAGTACCTGTACTTGGATGTGTTGCTGTATGTAATTAAAAAAATGTTGAAAACATAATAGGTTCATTCAGTAGTTTAGCACAATTGGCCCCAAAATGGTGCCATGTTCTCAGTTGTTGCTACTCTCTGCACAAAGGGACTCTAATGAAAGCCCCCCAATCTTGTACTTACCAAACAAACTAAAGCTAACAGGTGAATCCTGGTTTGTTTATTTAGTTTACATGTATTTTGCAGACTGGATGGAGGTTTTCATAACTGATGGCTTGGGTGCAGATATTAAAAATCATGACTGGATTATTGCCTCAGTAACTCTGGAGTTATAGTGGCGCTAATGTCACCAAGCTACCAATGCCTGCTAGTTATTGCTAAACAGTGCTAACTTACAAATAATATAATAAATGTAAATGGACTGCATTTATATAGCGCGTTTCCATTTGCATCAGATGCTCAAAGGGCTTTACAATTATGCCTCACATTCACCCCGATGGTAGGGTGCTGCCATACAAGGCACCCACTACACACCGGGAGCAATAGGGGATTAAAGGCCTTGCACAAGGGCCTTTAGTACTAAATAAACTATTAACACTCGCTACAGAAGAGGTACCTGTGGGAAAATTTATTGGACTGATGTCTCTCACCAGCGCTCTCAGCATCTTTTTGTGGTATACAATGCTAAAATTTAATTCAACAAAAATGGTGGAACATAGACTTAGGTGGTTCATTAGTACAATTAACCATACAGTAAGCCATATTACTGCAGATATTTGTAATTAAATGTCAGAAAAGACAAACAGGGTTGAGTCAACAACAGCTAGCAGCCATTGCTTCTGGCATAAAATAGCTATATGCTTTAAAATAGTTGTCACGAGTGAGGACACTAGTTATAGAGACTAAAACCATTTTTTATTTATTTATTGTCATTGGCTGTAGAAATGTTTATTTCTGCTCTAAAGTTGGACATTTTAGCATCAGTTTTTATGAGTGACTCGCTTATGGTGCCAGCCTCACGTGGCCATTCAAGGAACTGCAAGATCTGGCACTAGTGCATTGGTTTAATTTTTCAGAACCGGAGATTACTTGTATTATACAGATGATTAAAATGGCATTTGGTATCACTATTGCAGTTCTCTACACACATTATTGACAAGTTTTAACTGTTGTTTCACTTTCTGACCATTAACTACAGTGTCACTGATATTATCAAGGCAATAAAATATACGAGGTCTGTTAGAAAAGTATCCGACCTTATTCTTTTTTGCAAAAACCTGATGTATTTGAATCAAGCCTGCTTACGTGAGCCAACCTTGAACCTTCGTGCGCATGCGTGAATTTTTTGGCAAGCAGCATTTGAGTGAGGGCGTGTGCAGCGCGCTGGGCGGATTTTTATTGCAAGGAAAATGACGGAACGAGTGCAGCAGCGCCACATCAAATTTTGCCAGAAACTGAGTGACAGCCAGGTGGAAACCATTCGGAAGATTCAGACAGCTTTCAGTGACGAAGATATGGGAATCACACAGGAGTGGTACAACCGGTTTAAAGACGTCCGCACAACGGTGGAGAGTGAGCGACGCTCCGGGCGGCCATCAACATGCTAAAATGACCAGTGAATCTGCTTTTACTCCGTCAGAAGCTTCAGGAAAGAATTTCGCCGCCGCTCCTTTTCATGGCCAAATCTTCTGTCACAATAGAATGTGCCGAAAAAGTGCTGATGTCCACCTCTTCTGCAATCTCTCCGATAGTCGCACGACGGTCCCGCATCACCACAGCGTTCACTTTGGAAATGATCTGGTCCTTTCGGCATGTTGATGGCCGACCGGAGCGTCGCTCGCTCTCCACCGTTGTCCGGACGTCTTTAAACCGGTTGTACAGCTCCTTAATCTGTGTGATTCCCATATCATTGTCAATGAAAGCCGTCTGAATCTTCCGAATGCTTTCCACCTGGCTGTCGCTCAGTTTCTAGCAAAATTTGATGTGGTGCTGCTCCAATGGTTCCGTCATTTTCCTTGCACTAAAGAGGTGCCCAGCGCGCTGCACACGTCCTCACTCAAACGCTGCTTGCCAGCAACTGACACAATTGACAGGTGTGAAAAATTCACGCATGCGCACGAAGGTTCAAGGTTGGCTCACGTAAGCAGGTTTGATTCAAATACATGAGGTTTTTGCAAAAAAGAATAAGGTCCGATACTTTTTTAACAGACCTCGTATACTTACTAAGAAGAAATCTAGTAATATCAGGACTTTTCATACCCTTAGCCAATATCAAACTGGCTCTCATCCTGCAGACTATCTGACTGCTCCATTCTGTTCTGTTTTGACTGTCTTACTTCGATGGAAATCTTGAATATTCCAATTTCTTTTCAAACTGTAATAGTCACATGATAGACTGCACCGCACATTTAGAGTTCAGTCTAAAGCAGGTGTCCCATTGCCGATTTCTGGCATTTAATTGTTTGTTTTTGTGGCTCAAAAAACCCGGATACCCAGTCGGGGCATGCTATATTGTATAATCTGTGTTAATAGTGCAGTATCAGAACGTTGTCACCTTTTGTGAAGTTAAAAAAAAAAAAATTGTGACGTTGTGACGCATTGTGATCCACAAAGGTAAATAATCCAGTGATGTGCTGATAGGGGGTAATATGCATCTTTTACTTTAATTGTATAGATGGCTTTGGTTTTTATTTTGTTATTGCATCATGAAATGAATTGTTTCTGCTTCAGTGTGGAGTTGGCTGTGCAGTCACTTTGATGCCACGCCACAGTTAAAGGCTACAATTAAAAAACAATGCAGATTGTTGTCTGTTTGGGACAGAGTGATTTCGCTGACCAGAGCGGACAGCGCATCAGTCAGTCTGTGTTCATCTGTTGTTTGCTGACCTCTTTAAATCTCCTCTGGAAATATAATATACACCCATAATCTCATGAAAAGCATGCCACACTCTTCATCAATAGACAATTATTCAGATGTCAACAGATACATTTTAGCCTTGTAGTAATGTTTTTATTATATAACCACAGACATTAGCACACAGACTGCACACAGTACAGTTGTGTATGCCAAAGTAGCTTCCAGGTCATGGGGCTGCACTCAGTGTCACTTGTAATCGACAGTAACCTGGTGTACAGTCCTATGACACACAACTTTATAGTGCTGGTTATGGACATTTTGGCCCGATTTCATAATTTTTTGGAATGCAGACAGAAATCGAGGCAGAAACTGCCTATGCCGCCACTGACTGGGCAACTAACCAATTATAGTTTAGAATAATAAGTGACATCTGCGGTGGCCAGTCAAATTCCAGGGATGGCCTGTGAAATTTACAATTGTCCTAGTACACCACACAGGACAAGGTTGTATGTGAGCGGGACAGAATTATATCTGTCTTTTTCAAGTCTAATTTTTTTTTTTTTTATCTTTCTTCCAGACATAGTGACCTGCTTGGCAACAGATCACTGTGGCATCCACCTGATCTCTGGCTCCAGAGACACAACCTGCATGGTGTGGCAGATTCTGCAGCAGGTTAGGATGCTCAGTCCACACAGCAGGAGTTACACACTGAGAGAAATATTGAACGTTTTCAAAACTGTTGATCTGCAATGGAGTTGAAGCAGTTTGTAATTAGAATTCAATCGTATAAAATTTGTCTTACAGTCCATATTAGTTTGTATTTTAAAAGTTGGAAGAAGTTTTAATGAACACTGCATGCAAACAGCAAGTTTTTCAAAAACAATGTTATGAGGAATAATGAGTTTGTTGTTGATTAAATCTTCAATGCTGCTGCTGAAATCATTTAAAATTAAATGAATATAAATCAGGCATATTCTTCCACACTGTGCACAACCTGCTACATTGGAAGCAAATTTCTGGAATAGCTGATATTGGCATCAAATTATTCCCAACATCCAAATCATTTCCATTCATGCAATACAATTAACTGCTAATTTGTTATCAGTTTCATTGATTTGACTCTGTCAACATATATTATGGTAAGCAACCTAATGTGCACACACAACCAGACATGTGCGCTTCAGTTTTAAAGTTTGCTCTGTTGTACAGTGGGGAGCTCCTGTGGGTCTCCATCCTAAACCAGTTCAGGTCTTGTATGGACACACAGACGAGGTTGTCAGTGTCAGTATCAGCACAGAGCTGGACATGGCTGTGTCTGGATCACGGGTAAGAACACACATCATACGTCCCATCCAATGATCTACATCAGTCTCTAAAATTTGAACTATACTTAATATGGAGACAGTGAGAGAATATAGGGTTTATTCAAATCTATTCTGACACATGTTGAGTCAGCGAGCTACAAAACAGATTTCACGTCGTTGGTCAGTGTTGTTTAATGGCTTTAATTATACCCCCTGCAAACAAATGTTTGCGAACAGGGTGTATATAGGAATCACCATGTCCGTCCATCCATCTATCCATAAATTTTGTAAATGCAGCTCCTGCTAAACGCAGTGGTAGTGCACCATTTGAAGAAGTGTATGAAGGAAAGTAATTTTGGTCTGACATAATTAGAATTTTATCTTTAATTGATGATATGACAGACTTTCTAAGGTCAACTCCACAACCATTTTGTAGGTTTCAATGAAATGTCACGCAGTGCATGAAGCCAAATAATTCTGATCTGACATCGTCAAAGAGAGACAATTATACTTTTGTGTTTAATTGAATTATCATACTGTCTGACTTCATACTTGTAACTCCTAAACCGCTTTATGGATTTCAGTGACACATCACACATTGGTAGCACATGTGAAGATATGCATGAAGGAAAATAATTGTGGTCCAAAATTTTTGAGGACAGATAACTGAAATTTTTTTTTTTTTTTTCATACGTCATATATATCAATTATAGTTATAGAGGTTGATCAGTTTGACAATTCAGTTGTTTCTTCAAAAAAGATTGATTACCACTGATCTAAAATAATTGACAACCCCACTTTTATTCTGTGGTTTTTAACACTGCGTGAGTTGTGTGGTCCTCTGTTTTATTGTTTCTGTTTTTATTTTTGGTTTTATCTTTTGTATGCTGTATTTTTTATTTATTTATTATCTTTGTATGTTTTATTTTTTTATTGTTATTTTACTTATTTTTAATTTATTTCTTGACTATTGGGGTTTTATCTATTGTGATTCTATGTGCAGCACTTTGGAACGTCTTTGTTGTTAAATGTGCTATATAAATAAATTGGATTGGATTGGAGTGGATTTTAAAATTCGGGCTTCCGGATCCGACACTGCTGTCTGACCAACAGTCCAAAATCCAAAATTTATAGAAGTATAAAATAGAAAAACACCATAATATTGTCCTGAATGAGATGTTACAATTAGAAAGCTCAGAAAATAAATGGTGATTAATTTTCTGTTGATAAGCTAATCATTGAATCCTTTCAGCACAAATGGAAAAAAACCTTTTTTTTTTAACTTTGATGACTGTAATTTATCTAAGTATGTTTTTGTGGCTGAAATTAGATGTTGTTAGTAGCAATGAGTTAATGTTATTTGACAACAATCTCTCTCTTCAGCACGGGACAGTGATCATCCACACTGTGCGTCGAGGTCAGTACACACGCTGCTTACGACCTCCCTGTGACAGCTTGCTGCCGCTGTCTATCCTTCACCTGGCTGTGTCCTGGGAGGGTCACCTGGTGGTTCACACCTGCCTGGAGGGCAAAGCAACACTCAAGGTACATTTTTGCTCAATATTTCACACATTAAAGCAGTGGTCTCCAAACTATTCCAGAAAGGGCCGAGAGTGTGCAGGTTTTCTTTGCAGCCACTGACTTCAGCAGGTGATTTCACTGATTAACATCCCTTTGAACAGGTGGGATGAGTTCATCAGTGAAATCACCTGCTGAAGTCAGTGGCTGCAACGAAAACCTGCACCCTCTCGGCCCTTTCTGGAATAGTTCGGAGACCACTGCATTAAAGGGACACTTAGTGATGTTGAAGGTGGTTTCACTGACATCTAGTGGTAAGGTTTCATATTGCAACACACCTCATTGCCTGTATTTATGTTCTTCAAATGGACACAGGGTCAAGGACCACCTTGTTTACGTGGACTGTACGTATGTGTGCTCTTGATTGGATTTTCTGCCTCTACTGGTGGTTGGCTCTCACTGCGGTATTGTATCACTTCCTGTTCCGGAGCACAGCGGTGTTTTGCTGTATCTGTTAGCTGTTTAATCTGCGCAGTTAGATTGATCTAGTTAACTAGATAACGATTTGTTTCACAGTGTAATCTTCACGTGCCTTAACTAAAGCACTCCCTCTGCTGAATCACCTCTAAATTATTTACACATTATTCACTTTGTGTCTTTTAGGAATCCGCTAGCTTAGCGCAGCTACTAGCTCTTAGCCGGTTTAGCATGGCGGCTTCTCCTGTCTCTCCCACACTTTTCTGCTCTGGGTGTGAAATGTTTAGTTATTCCTCGGTCTCCTTTAGCAGTAATGGTACTTGTAATAAGTGTAGCTTATTCGTAGCTTTGGAGGCCAGGCTGGGCGAATTGGAGACGCGGCTCCGCACCGTGGAAAATTCTACAGCTAGCCAGGCCCCTGTAGTCGGTGCGGACCAAGGTAGCTTAGCCGCCATTAGTTTCCCTCTGGCAGATCCCGAGCAGCCGGGAAAGCAGGCCGACTGGGTGACTGTGAGGAGGAAGCATAGCCCTAAACAGAAGCCCCGTGTACACCGCTAACCCATTCACATTTCTAACCGTTTTTCCCCACTCGGCGACACACCCGCCGAGGATCAAACTCTGGTTATTGGTGACTCTGTTTTGAGACATGTGAAGTTAGCGACACCAGCAACCATAGTCAAATGTCTTCTGGGGGCCAGAGCAGGCAACATTGAAGGAAATTTGAAACTGCTGGCTAAGGCTAAGCGTAAATTTGGTAAGATTGTAATTCACGTCGGCAGTAATGACACCCGGTTACGCCAATCGGAGGTCACTAAAATTAATATTGAATCGGTATGTAACTTTGCAAAAACAATGTCGGACTCTGTAGTTTTCTCTGGGCCCCTCCCCAATCGGACCGGGAGTGAAATGTTTAGCCGCATGTTCTCCCTGAATTGCTGGCTGTCTGAGTGGTGTCCAAAAAATGAGGTGGGCTTCATAGATAATTGGCAAAGCTTCTGGGGAAAACCTGGTCTTGTTAGGAGAGACGGCATCCATCCCACTTTGGATGGAGCAGTTCTCATTTCTAGAAATCTGGCCAATTTTCTTAAATCCTCCAAACCGTGACTATCCAGGGTTGGGACCAGGAAGCAGAGTTGTAGTCTTACACACCTCTCTGCAGCTTCTCTCCCCCTGCCATCCCCTCATTACCCCATCCCCGTAGAGACGGTGCCTGCTCCCAGACCACCAATAAACAGCAAAAATCTATTTAAGCATAAAAATTCAAAAAGAAAAGCACCTTCAACTGCACCACAGACTAAAACAGTTAAATGTGGTCTATTAAACATTAGATCTCTCTTTTCTAAGTCCCTGTTTGTAAATGATATAATAATTGATCAACATATTGATTTATTCTGCCTTACAGAAACCTGGTTACAGCAAGATGAATATGTTAGTTTAAATGAGTCAACACCCCCGAGTCACACTAACTGCCAGAACGCTCGTAGCATGGGCCGAGGCGGAGGATTAGCAGCAATCTTCCACTCCAGCTTATTAATTAATCAAAAACCCAGACAGAGCTTTAATTCATTTGAAAACTTGACTCTTAGTCTTGTCCATCCAAATTGGAAGTCCCAAAAACTAGTTTTATTTGTTGTTATCTATCATCCACCTGGTCGTTACTGTGAGTTTCTCTGTGAATTTTCTGACCTTTTGTCTGACTTAGTGCTTAGCTCAGATAAGATAATTATAGTGGGCGATTTTAACATCCACACAGATGCTGAGAATGACAGCCTCAACGCTGCATTTAATCTATTGTTAGACTCGATTGGCTATGCTCAAAATGTAAATGAGTCCACCCACCACTTTAATCATACCTTAGATCTTGTTCTGACTTATGGTATGGAAATTGAAGACTTAACAGTATTCCCTGAAAACCCCCTTCTGTCTGATCATTTCTTAATAACATTTACATTTACTCTGATGGACTACCCAGCAGTGGGGAATGAGTTTCATTACAGTAGAAGTCTTTCAGAAAGCGCTGTAACTAGGTTTAAGGATATGATTCCTTCTTTATGTTCTCCAATGCCATATACCAACACAGGGCAGAGTAGCTACCTAAACTCTGTAAGTGAGATAGGAAATGGCGGAGAGGAAATGGCGTCTCACTAACTTAGAAGATCTTCACTTAGCCTGGAAAAAGAGTCTGTTGCTCTATAAAAAAGCCCTCCGTAAAGCTAGGACATCTTACTACTCATCACTAATTGAAGAAAATAAGAACAACCCCAGGTTTCTTTTCAGCACTGTAGCCAGGCTGACAAAGAGTCAGAGCTCTATTGAGCCGAGTATTCCTTTAACTTTAACTAGTAATGACTTCATGACTTTCTTTGTTAATAAAATTTTAACTATTAGAGAAAAAATTACTCATAACCATCCCAAAGACATATCGTTCTCTTCGGCTGCTTTCAGTGATGCCGGTATTTAGTTATACTCTTTCTCTCCGATTGTTCTGTCTGAGTTATTTTCATTACTTACTTCCTCCAAACCATCAACATGTCTATTAGACCCCATTCCTACCAGGCTGCTCAAGGAAGCCCTACCATTAATTAATGCTTCGATCTTAGTTGGCTATGTACCACAGACTTTTAAGGTGGCAGTAATTAAACCATTACTTAAAAAGCCATCACTTGACCCAGCTATCTTAGCTAATTATAGGCCAATCTCCAACCTTCCTTTTCTCTCAAAAATTCTTGAAAGGGTAGTTGTAAAACAGCTAACTGATCATCTGCAGAGGAATGGTCTATTTGAAGAGTTTCAGTCAGGGTTTAGAATTCATCATAGTACAGAAACAGCATTAGTGAAGGTTACAAATGATCTTCTTATGGCCTCAGACAGTGGACTCATCTCTGTGCTTGTTCTGTTAGACCTCAGTGCTGCTTTTGATACTGTTGACCATAAAATTTTATTACAGAGATTAGAGCATGCCATAGGTATTAAAGGCACTGCGCTGCTGTGGTTTGAATCATATTTATCTAATAGATTACAATTTGTTCATGTAAATGGGGAATCTTCTTCACAGACTAAAGTTAATTATGGAGTTCCACAAGGTTCTGTGCCAGGACCAATTTTATTCACTTTATACATGCTTCCCTTAGGCAGTATTATTAGACAGCATTGCTTAAATTTTCATTGTTACGCAGATGATACCCAGCTTTATCTATCCATGAAGCCAGAGGACACACACCAATTAGCTAAACTGCAGGATTGTCTTACAGACATAAAGACATGGATGACCTCTAATTTCCTGCTTTTAAACTTAGATAAAACTGAAGTTATTGTACTTGGCCCCACAAATCTTACAAACATGGTGTCTAACCAGATCCTTACTCTGGATGGCATTACCCTGACCTCTAGTAATACTGTGAGAAATCTTGGAGTCATTTTTGATCAGGATATGTCATTCAATGCGCATATTAAACAAATATGTAGGACTGCTTTTTTGCATTTGCGCAGTATCTCTAAAATTAGAAAGGTCTTGTCTCAGAGTGATGCTGAAAAACTAATTCATGCATTTATTTCCTCTAGGCTGGACTATTGTAATTCATTATTATCAGGTTGTCCTAAAAGTTCCCTGAAAAGCCTTCAGTTAATTCAAAATGCTGCAGCTAGAGTGTTGGCAGGGACTAGAAGGAGAGAGCATATCTCACCCATATTGGCCTCTCTTCATTGGCTTCCTGTTAATTCTAGAATAGAATTTAAAATTCTACTTCTTACTTATAAGGTTTTGAATAATCAGGTCCCATCTTATCTTAGGGACCTCATAGTACCATATCACCCCAATAGAGCGCTTCGCTCTGACTGCAGGCTTACTTGTAGTTCCTAGGCTTTGTAAGAGTAGAATGGGAGGCAGAGCCTTCAGCTTTCAGGCTCCTCTCCTCTGGAACCAGCTCCCACTTCGGATCAGGGAGACAGACACCCTCTCTACTTTTAAGATTAGGCTTAAAACTTTCCTTTTTGCTAAAGCTTATAGTTAGGGCTGGATCAGGTGACCCTGAACCTTATGCTGCTATAGACGTAGACTGCTGGGGGGTTCCCATGATGCACTGAGTGTTTCCCATGATGCACTGAGTGTTTCTTTCTCTTTTTGCTCTGTATGCACCACTCTGCATTTAATCATTAGTGATTGATCTCTGCTCCCCTCCACAGCATGTCTTTTTCCTGGTTCTCTCCCTCAGCCCCAACCAGTCCCAGCAGGAGACTGCCCCTCCCTGAGCCTGGTTCTGCTGGAGGTTTCTTCCTGTTAAAAGGGAGTTTTTCCTTCCCACTGTCGCCAAGTGCTTGCTCACAGGGGGTCGTTTTAACTGTTGGGGTTTTTCCATAATTATTGTATGGCTTTGCCTTACAATATAAAGCGCCTTGGGGCAACTCTTTGTTGTGATTTGGCGCTATATAAATAAAATTGATTTGATTTGATTTTCCTCTATAGCAGAGAACAAAGTTTGTACAGATAACAAAATAGATTCAGGTAACACCAACAAACTAGCACCTCCAAGCAGAACACATGCTCTAAGTAAAACTAAGAAACAAAGAAATGCTTTACCTGCAGAAGCTCATCAGGACACATGGGAATCACATCCATGTCTGGGGACAACATGTTTGCTGCCCTGGGTTGCCAGGTCTCTGAAACAAAGCCAGCCAAATAGCCCCTCAACCCACCAGCTGTCCCTCCCAAAACACCCAAACCAGAAAGGTAAAGTTGAAAGTGCCACAGGTAGCGCTATAATCTGCAGTACTTCAAAAGTTGCTGACTTCCACAGAAAACTGCAGACCTGGCAACAAAAGTCCACACACTACAATAATGGCACTAGAAATGTTACATTCACTGACTTTGTGGATTATTTTGAGAATTTTTTCAGCATTGATGGCCTCATTTGCCTCACATGATAAATTACGTAGTAAGGGATTTATCAGTATGTCAGGAGCGCGCGTTGGTACAACCCATGTAAACATAGTGGGTCCTCTGAAGAACATAATCTGAATATGAAACCTTACCACTACATGTCATCAAAACCACCTTTGACATTTCTTAAAGACTTCACAGTGAGCACAACTAAATAACTTCTGGAGACTTCTAACCTGAATGTCTTTTTTAAATTGTTTATCTTGATAGGATAAAAATACTCTCCACCTGTACTCTGTAAATGGGAAGCATCTCTGTAGTGAGCCGCTGAAGGAGCAGGTGACAGATATGTGCGTTTCAGGAGAGTTTGTTGTCATCGGCAGTGAGCAGGGGCACCTCTCCATTCGAGACCTCTACAGGTAAACCATCCAACCACACAGCCCGTCTAATCTCAGGTTGAATGTGTGTAGAGTGTCTAGATCACAGACTTTAATAAAGCTCACCATTTATATAATCCAGCCAGGGTCGGACTGGGAACAAATTTCGGCCCTGGCATTTTTCCTCTGGACCAGCCCACTATTGGCCTGACGAATCCACCCCCAAACACGCACACCCACCCGTCCATACCGAACCCCCAGTGAACAAATACTATACACCTAAACACCATGAACACACACCTAAACACACACTTTCACTGTCATTTCACCTTGATCATAGTACAAAACGGAAGCAAAAGCACACAAGCGGAAAAAAAGCTTTTGTGTCTCCAAAGTGTGAGTGTGAGAGAGAGAGAGAGAGAGGTAATGTGTGTGTGTGAGAGAGAGAGAGGTAATGTGTGAGTGAGAGAGAGAGAGAGAGGTAATGTGTGAGTGAGAGAGAGAGAGAGAGAGGTAATGTGTGAGTGAGAGAGAGAGAGAGAGAGGTAATGTGTGTGAGAGAGAGAGAGAGAGAG